>NW_006912053.1:0-357179 GCF_000523435.1 Bipolaris zeicola 26-R-13
TTAAACTCCCACTTCTACTCCATACTACGAGCGGTATAGAAGCTACCTTAGCTTTCATTACTTGCACGAGAATAGGAATAAGAAAGTGGCACCTTGGCCAAGAGGGCTAGAAAGAAGAAAAACAAGAAAAGAAGAAGAAAAGAAGAGGAAAAAAAATGCTTTTATTAGTACTATTCCTTTTCCCCTAAGAGAGCTCGCTGGAAGGCAGCCTAGCTGCCCTACATCTCTCCCTGTTACCAAACTGCTCTTTAGCACTAGGCGTCTAGAAAGATAGTTAGAGCTTAACTAGATAAAGGCCGAAGTACTATAGTTACGCAATACAGCACAACGTACTAAATTGTAACTAGTTAGATAGAACGGCCTTTAGCTAAAGTCCTACATAGCCAACGGCTGATATAGGACTATAATGGAATAATAATAATAATAATAATAATAATATGAGGGACGCATCGCGGCTCTATTGAGTGATCTCGAAGCTCGTTTCACTGAGTTTGCCAAAAAGGGGGAAACTTTCGACCTTGCCTTATGGACAGAGCACTTACTCTTCGACTCTATTAGGAAAATCGCTTTTGTAAGCCATCCTTGCTAACCTTCAAAGTGGTCTGAGATAGCTCATAGATCCGAGACTAAATCACAAACAGAACGTTGAGTTTAACTCAATCAAAGATGGCTCGACTCAATTTTATGTGAACTTTCTTCATTCAATGCTGAAGTTTGTTGCTTCCTTTGCAAACGTATCTTGGACGAAGCCTATGTTAGCAAAGCTACCGCTTGACCGGAAACAATGGTAAGACATAAATCAGTTTCAGGCTTTCGGCAAGGGGAACCTAATGAGAAGAATCCAAACAAAAGGTTCGTCCGAAATTGACGCAATTGACTTTCTCTTGTCCGCAGGCGGGAGAAACCCAGCTTACAAAATTTCATTCCCAGAGCTGGCATCCGAAACTCTGGTAATTATCACAGGCGGAAGCGACACGGCAAGCATTGCCATCACGTACGTTGACATCATCATAGATTGACTGCAATGATACTCATCTCAAAGGTTTATACAAGTCTGCAATGTTCTGGTTGTTGACCAACAAAGACGCATATTACAAGCTTAGGGATGAGTGCAACAACTTATTTGCTCCCCACGAGAAATTTGAATACGCAAAGCTTAGAGACCTCAAGCGGGCACCCTATCTCAACGGTTGTATTAACGAAGTATCACGATGAATACCCTCCGGGCCGAACGGTATGCGGAAAGTCGTGAACACCAAGGGCGGAATCAAAGTAAATGATATGTACGTGCCTGAAGGGACAAAGATTAGCGCACATCCATGGACTATGCATCATGATGCAAGATGGTTCGAAAAGCCATGGAACTTTATACCCGAGAGATGGATTGCCGACTCTGGATTTCAGGGAGCACATAACCCGAAAGCATTTATCCCTTTTGCCATTGGATCGTACGGGTGCATTGGCAAGAATCTTGCTTTGTTACAAATCCGTATGTTCTTAGTAAGGTGAGTCTCCTACCTCACTCTTCAAACTTCTAGCAGTCGTCACCAAAACGTAATGTCTGTAACTATGTGCATGCTAACATCAAGGAAAATAGAATGGTTACGAAATTCGACTTCGAAATTGCTCCAGGATTCAATAAAAGATCCTTCATCGAAAACTCTAAGGCGTACCTTGGTACACACAAGCAATCATTACCAGTGTCTTGCACAGTAAATTCGTAAACAGAGACGATATTGTGGTAGAGCGACTGGGGGTATATAGGAAAAGGCCCAAAACCTACTCAGATATAGACAATGTGATCAGGCTGTGGATATTCATTAGTACTTCTTTTCGGAGTAGATTGATTACTAGCTTCATTTGAATAAAGTCCAATGGTTGAATTTTACCTCTATTTTAGTGGCTCGATTGCGGATCGCCCCTTGATCTTTTCAGCTCGACCTTGCATCGTGCCAAAAAAGTCAAGCGTTGGTCCAAATAGGCGTGGCCTTCTCACCGCTCTCACTCTATCTTTGTGGTTGTGATGAAACAGCTCTGAGTGGTAAGTGATAAGCAGCGCACACATGGTTTGGTGGTACCAGTGACTGATCACTCGTCCCAAGATGGTTTCTTCTCTCCAAATCCACCCTACCTTTCTCAAGTATTACCATTTCTTCCTGATCCTCTGATTCTTCCCAGCCAATATCTCCCGGGAACGTCTTTCGTCGGCGCCTGCAGCAACAGCTGATGTTTTCAAAGTACATGGCTGCTACGGGTACCTGAAGTCCAGCAGCGAACAAGCTGGCCATGGCTATTCCAGTCCATATCAATCCAAAGTAATAAGATGGGTCCTGCGTCTTAAGAACCAGGACTACGGCTACGGTATTTGGAACAGCTGAGAGACCTTTGGAAAACATGTCAGTCACGCAAAACGCCATTTTTGGGCTCCGACATTACCATGTATTAAGAAACCGAGGCCAGATATAGCCTCGACGGTCAGTTTTTGGGCAGTAAACTGAGTCGCTTGTTTTTGCCTCAGCTTTCTGCCTATCAACACCAGCCCACAGACCGATATTAAGGTATCCGATAAGCTTGCCATTACAATAGCAAAGTAAACAGCATGATTGCTAACAATCACACAAGTCGCCCCCACGATCAACAGCCAGATGAAGAAGAAGATATAGCCCATCCACCGCCGAACAAAAGACGACGGCAGTAACACTCGAACAGCGATGAGGTATTCGATCCCAACATGCTGCGTGAAGAATATCAACTTGCTCGAATTCAGTTCCAGGTCGGAAAGAAAGTGAATGGTGAGCAGCATGAATGTTAATACAAACATCAGAGACAAGTAATGAAGGTCCATCATGCGCTTCATTGAAAAGCCGACGAGACCAGCATATATGCCCCAGAAGGTCAACTGGAGGAAGAAACCTTGGAAGGCTATGAGAAAGGCAGAGCTATAGAGTGCGAGCGGGCCTCCTTTGAGTAGATGTTTGTTCTGAGTGTGCAGTATTGGAGGGAAAAGTCGAAGATATTCCGGTCCGGTCTTATCGATATCTGCGTGGCGATGTGTGTTAGTATCTCTTTTTTTTCTGTCTTCTTCTTCTTAAAGAGCGTTGGCTTTTCTACGGCATCATTCACTCACGATTAAAAGTCGACACCACGTTGCCCATTTTGCAGCTGACCAGCAGATAGTTCGGGAAGGCAAAAAAAAAGAGTCAAAGGTCGTCTGGAGAAAGTTGATCCTAGGTGTACGAGAGTAAGATGCTCATGAACGCCTTCTGCGTCCTGTTACTATAATATGGAAATAATAGGCACGGCTGAAATAAAAACCCGACTATCGTTCAGTGTGCTCTGTACACGATAAGGTTTTGTCGAAGTACCAGATAGCGTCAGAGGCAAATAAGGCTCACGTCATCAACTATCATGAGGGAGAGTGGGGTATTTATATCGACGATCATGTAGTAAGCAGGCAGGATAAGGTGGATTCGGGCGTGAGTATGGGGTAATCGCCGATGACACGTATGTACCAGTATGTACTAGCGCGTGCAGCGTTGCCTTCCTGATTTCGGTAGATGGGCCTGACATGAGCAAGCACTCGCGTTTCTTTTGTAGTGAGCTGTATGTAGATCACCCCCATAACAAACCACGTGGTAATTAGACTTCCTTTTAGATAGAAGAAAATCTATTTTTATATGCAGCACGCACGGGCTTTGGTAGTGTCATTCTACTTTCGGAACCCCGCAGATCCGGTTGTTTCCGCTTACTGATTGGAACAGTTCAAACCATGATACGGCACTTCTCCTTACGGTGGCATCAGCGCTGGTAGACAGATCGGTTCAATATAGCTGAGGCGGCTCTGCCATTCTGTAACGTCATTGTGTGTGAACGACGTGCTGTGTGATATGATTAAGGAAAGTTCAGTTTCGACTGACCGATATAGTATCTGCGATTCGTTTCTCATTCGTTCCATTAGATTTAACGTCGCGTTGGAGACACAAACTGAGCGAAAGTCTGACTATGGTCTCGGTGGTGATGAATGTTTGGAATAGCAGTTCGTTATCTAATCCTGCATGACAAGCAAGGATATTCGATTTAGAGCTTGAGTTGTTTATCGCGTACACTTTACCGGGGTTAAGCATAAGTTCGCAAAACAATCCAAAGAAGGAATAGACGTTTCTGGGTGGGCCTGTTTCATGATAATCATAGATAGGCTTTCCTAGTCTGTGCGAATAATCGCACAGTAAGAGTGGGGAATGATCAATCCGATCGGCAGATTGATTCGCGAACATGCCGCGGGTACTGTGCTACACAGTAGGGACATGTAAAATGACATGGAGCACATTGTGGCATGTTCGTGAATCAATCTGCCGATCAGATTGATCATTCCTCACTCTGCGCGCAGCTAGTGTGGTTTTGGGATCAAAACCCAACATCTGCTCCTATGGCCTTTCTTCGGTATGCCCTCACTGGTCAAACTATTGGATATCTGTATGCTTCCTTATTGTTGGAAAAGAAATCTGGTGCAACGCAGTAACAGTGCCTTTTTGTAGCAAAAGAAAATCCAAGAAAGAGATAGATATGTGTTGCCGTGTGTTGCATGGTCTGGCGTAAGCTGACTCCTGGATAGAGGGACATGGATAAATTTTATTTCCTTGTATCACGACTGCGACCACGGCATCTATCGGATGAGATAAGGGTAACAGGATGATGATCCAGCTACGCTGGTTAGCGACTCAAGAACTGATGTCAGAAGAGCGTACATGACTATCTCAGCTATATCGAATCTGACGGAAGCAGGCGCTATTACACGATGTTCGATGTCCTCATAAAGTTCTGTCAGCGTCTGACATCGATCGCCGGAAAGCAAGAGCATCTGAAGACGGAGATATAGTGAACATGCAAAAGCATACGATGCAACCATCAAGTACCTTCCAGCGGGAGTGCATGGTTGCTGACGACCCCGTGCACCGGCATACTGATCGTTGCAGATATACACGTGTATCTGAAGCTTGTACAGAAGCTGGAAGTTAGTTTGTTTTGGATGACTCATCATTCTGTCTATGTGATATAAGATTGACGAGATACCCCTGTTAGCATATCACAATGACAAGTCGCCTGTGTGATATATGTAGCAGCATTGCACGGCTGCAAAACACCCAGGTCATTTTGCTAGCTATCATAACACAATGCCATTCATCAACTTGATGCCGAAATCAAAGATCAGTGCAACCAAGCACAGTATAAAGCACAAACAGAGCCATGCAGCTCTTTCCTATGAATCCTCATCTGATCAATCGACAGACGACTACAGCGTTGCAGAAACACCCGCTCCAGACTCGACAGGTGGGGACTTGCCTGACAACCTCACAGTTGAAGAAGACCATGGCCTACTTCTTCTTTCTCAGTTACCGACATTTGACACTAGTCGGCTCGCATCGAATACGGGTACCACCGATCTCGCTGTATTGATACATCGTCACTATCGTGCGTTCCGACCTACGGCATCACTTCCAAACCCTGATTGGACATGGAAGAAAGCCACAAAACAAGTGGTTGTGCTGCGAAAAGCGTTTCCTGCAATCAAAGACGCTGAAAACAGTGTACTAGCCGTGACGGCTTGGTTTCACTTCCTTTGCGAGATTGATGACGAGGTCGAACAGATGGAGAGTTCGGAGAGAGGACTACTACTTGGACGGATCATGAAGGCGCTGCAGACTGTCAGCGTAGACCCACTCCAGTCGGCGGAAGTTGGACATGCAAAACTCCTCACAGTCGTCAGCAGCTTCATTCGGCAATGCCAAGTAGTCTTATCACCTCAGGCTCTTACCCCGGTATTCGCCGACATCATTGACTATATAGGGGGACTAAAGGAGGAAGCTGTTTACCAAGAGGGTACAGCGGCGCTGCCAACCATAGAAGACTATCTGCGGGTGCGCGTGGGAACGATAGGCCTACGACCTTTCTTTACCATCTTGAGACACACATTGGTCAGCATGGAAGACCAAAAGAATATCAGTACAAGCAGCCTCAACGACAGCTCAAGCTTCTGGACATCGCCTCTGCACCAAAAACTGCTCACGTGCATGCAACATACTATTGGGCTACAAAACGATATCGTGGGTCTTTCCAAGGACATTGAAAACGGCGTGCGGATGAATCTCGCCATGGTACTACTCGAGCAACAGCATAAACCTACGACCGATCTCGAGGCCGTCAGCAAGGCACGCGCTAAAGCTGTGTCGATCCATAACACCGAGATGCAAAAGGTGATGAGGGTCTGGGCCGACATCAAGGCAGCAGGGTATCCTGCCACGGTACAGATATATGCTCAGTCACTGGTGGCGTTTACCCGGACGCATTTTAGCTGGGCAGCGCACTCTCATCGGTACCAGTCGAAGCACACGAGTCTTTTGGAGATGTTGTCGAGTGTGGCGCAGAGTACGGCTGTGGAGGGACTGAGGTTCAAGGCGAGGGTCATACGGACGCGACGGTCGATGCAAAAGCTTTCAATCAGTCATGGGATGAGGTGATTCAGCATTCTTTTTTTCTTCTCGGTTCAGCGCTTGCATGATGAGATATTAGATAGGCTATTTTCAACTTGGGTAGAGTATCGTTGGCATAAGCAGACTGGTTCTGGCATGTAGAGAGTATGGAACATTGCACACTCCCAATTTCTGCGTGTATGACAAGACCACCAGGACTTTTCTTACGTCATGATAATCGGTGATAGCAAGATGGGCATTTTCTTCAGTTCAAAAGGTGGGTGGTCATACGTTTCTTGTCACGAGTGCTAGTCACGTGGTTTTCCGTAGCAAGCGCGGCTTATAGTGAGCCCAAATTGACCGTATGCCTCGGTTGAAGAGCACGTAGTCAGCAGAATGCAAACAAAGTTGTTTCTATCGGGTATAACGAGTTGCGCTCAGACATGGCGAAAGGCCCATGGTTGGTGCAAATCATTTGGGATGGCGACGAAGGAGCAGAGGGCACGCCCCCCTTCGAAGCCAGCTAACTAGTGTGTAATGTAGTGAAGGATACCAAGGTCGGCCTTGATAGGCTGATGCGCAGCAGATCCTAATATAACAAGCGGGCAGCAGCAAGATGTGCGGGGTGCAGCAGCGTCGAGAAAATGCAGTGTGACAAGGTGATTGGCACGTGGTGGACGGAGCAGACAGCTTCAGCCTTGGTCAGCCAATGTGCGCGCACTCCCGGGTCAGCACCATAATATTTCGACAGTATTGTGAAGGTTGCGTGGCAGTGATACACTACCTAGCAGGTGACGCATTTTAGCCTCGGTGCATGCCGGGGGTGCATCATGCATGCGGCTAGCTTGTTAATCTCCAATTGATTAAATGGAAAAACGAGGACGAAATAAGCTTTCGGCTTCCTCGGCAAGAGGAGACAAGCCTTCATACTTTACGAGATCCTCCAAAGAAAAGAACGTAGTTGTTGCAAACTACAGTACTGTGTAGAGTTTCAAAATTCACCCCCTAGGTCGAAAGCCCAAAAGTCTGGAAACGACCAGTTGCTGCCATCGATTTGCATGTCTTGCAACATGTCAAATGGGGAATACATGTCGCTCAGAGAACTTCCAGAGTTGGGATCGGTAGTATTTGTCCCGCCCGGCTGAGTGAAAGCCGCGCTTCCGAATGCTGTTTGGTTTGTCCCAGATGTACCGTCAGTTTCAAAGCCATTGTGAGGCATACTATGCCTGGCATACTCAGATTGCGAAGCTCTTGACATTGTAGTACGGAGAGAGGCAGCCAAATAATTGTTCGGGTCTTGCTGCAAAGCTACCACCTTGGATGCCAAAGCGGTAAAATAGCTAATGGCTTTCCGGCATCTAGAAACGATTTCATCGCCTGGATTGTCAACCGGAGTAGTGGATATAGACGACGAAGGTGGGGGTGGCAATATGCCCACTGCGGCAGAAAGAATCCAGTACTCCATGTATGCAGTACCTAGTCTGAGTACCTTTTGCTCAAAAATTTGTCTTGTACGTTCAAGAATCTCGAGAGACGATGTACATAATGTCTGGACTAGGAAGGAATTTTGCGGTAGTGAGGCAAGGTAGACTGTATCACCAAGCGGGGCCCCACGTTTGGTCATCGTAATATCCGGTAAACGGGCTTTAGGGTCGGCGTGTTGAGTGTTAGGGGTGTCGGCTGACGATACCAATGACTTCACTGGGCTGGTTGCGCAATGCCGGAATGTTAATTGAGACAGTGTTAAACCAACTCTCATAGCGTTGTTGCGGGTGTTACTAAGAAAAGAGATACCCTTCAATAGCAGGTCGCCATGTATCGCGATCATGGAATTACAAACATCCACACATGTTGTGAAGGAGTACATGAAGCGGTTGTTTTTGGCCGCTGATTGGGCAAACGGCGTGTGCAATATGAGAAGATATTGAATTAGCTGCAAGCGGAGAAGTGCAGATGGCACTACGGCAGATTCATCTTTCCAGTTGGGCAAGGCGGAGACAGCTGTATGTATCTGAGCGTCAAAGTGCAAAACATCGGCATACTGGATATTGCTGGATGGCGTGTTCAGCAGGTGCGTAAGATGAATGCGAAGTGGCAAAGATTTCAGGCTTGCAGTAATAAACGAAGTGGAGGTAAATTCTCCGTCTGGTTGATCTGGTGGTAGTTGCTTCGTGTTCGCAGAGAAGACCTCATCTGCAAGATGAGCTGGCGCTGGTGTGTCGAAGTACAGGGCCGTTAGCCCAGATTGAAGACCAGTGTCTACTGAGGATTGCAGTTCTAATTCCATAACGGTAATCCATAGTCGCTCCCTCATTTGCTGGTCGAAGGTTGAAATTCTACCGCTTCCTTGCAAGGTCGGGTCGCGGTGCATACCAGATGCTAGAGCGAGCCGAAGAAGATCACCAGAGTTGATCCAGTCCTGCTTTATCCCCACACAGTTGACCCGCTTAGCAAGGAGCAGAAGACATGCTGACTGGAGGAAAGATAGGGTTGCCTGCTTCCGAGGTTGCAGATTAATCCAAATTTCGCAGGTGTGAATGAGGTCCTGAGCGGTTTGCCGATCAACAGTCGTATCGCCGACGAAGACATCGTCTTTCTGGTCAAGGCATTGTGTAATGGAGATGATCAACACGAGCAGAACGGCAAAGGTGACGCGTTTTTTGTGGGCGCAAGTATTTTCCCAGAAGGCCTGGTATTCTTCCCAAAACGATGGCGCATGCAGGATTCTGTAGCTGGTTTCACAGGTCCGAAAGTACTCAGCAGCCTGCGTGTCGACGACACTCTTCTCAGGAAGTACAGCCAATATGTCAGCCTCAGCACTATGGAGTGCGACATTAAACTCTCTAGCCGACTTCTTCCTTCGATCACGGAACGCTCTGAAGTCATTTCCGACATGTACGAGAGAACGATCTAGGTTGAGAGCTTCGCGCGTGAAGAGATGCAGCTCATGGTACTTGCAAGAAAGTCAGCTCCCATGAGGCATCCACAAACGGACTTGCTGTGAGAGATACCGTGGATACGATGCTCATAACACTTGTCACACCATGGAATTGGGTCTTGAACCCTTTCCCTCTGAGCAAAATGTCCTCTGTAAACGTTGGCTCTTCGGGCAGGACGTCATGGTACTGTGACTTGTGTTTGGTCTGCCGCTGGGCTAGCTGCTGCTCTAGCAATGCAATGCGCTCTTCTTGAGCTCTGACCTTCCGCTGCAAAATGTCGCGTGTATCGGCAGACTGGTTGATGTTTGCAGGTCGCTCCGCCAGCAGGGTGGAAGTGGCATCAACAGCTCGTGTGGCTACAGTGACATTGGACTCTTCCAAGAGACGCGGATCATATGTGCATTCGTGCCGTCTTCCCGTCTTTTGACACCGCCCGCATACTGGAAAGACGCGATCGCATTTCATTTTGCGGCCGCGACAGGCGTAGCATGACAGAACCTTGCGCTTCTTGCCCGTGCGCTGCTGAGACGGCCCGTCGTTGCCTTCTGGAGAGTCGCGCTCCGGGGGCGTGTCTTCACGCGATCTGTCGCTGATCCATTCGGCACCTGGAGCAGACATGGAAACTCGGGACGGCAGCAGCACCAATCAGTGTTGCGATATCGAGGACAACGTGTCAGGGTGAGCGGTTGCGGAAATGGAGGGGATGACATGCACGCGGCCCGGCGTGGATTCGCGGCGCACTCTCGGACATAACCAACAACTTAGGGCGGGGATAACCTACTATGACTGCTGGGTTTGCCTGCACCCTTTCACCCTCTCACCCTTTGAGTTTGTCATCGACAAGATTCCAGGATACCGTCTCTTGCGCTGCCTCAGCATCGGACAAAATCAAGAGGTCGCCTTGGTCGTGTCCTGGGCGAACACCATGTCGGCCGAGTTGATGCATGGAACATTGATTTGCTCCATCTCGAAGCGGGGAACCCTTGCGCTACCCCACAACTCATGAGTGCTGACCCCAGGCACAATCTTACAGTCGACCTCTCATTCCTTGCTATGCAGGTCATGTTTATTGCAAGCAAAACTTCTTGCCAATCTGTCCCCTGTCCAAGACATGTCAATGGTCAGCCAAGTACGTGGTTCTTTCCAAGAAGAGGCTATCACAGCCCGAATCGGGGCCGGAAAGTGGATGACGAAACACGCTCCATAAAAACAATCTATATACACACGAGACTGAGCGAATAACAGCTAGACAAACTCTCCGTGTTTCGTGCCCAGGGCGCGGCAGTGAGCTTCGCATGCTTAGCCGAACTTGCCGTTCATGCCAATGGTTTCAAGACGGCCAATCGAAGTATATGCTTACTTTCTGCGACAAAGCTAATTTTTGACCTACCGCGCCTCTTATAGTATGTCTAAATTGCGCATGACTTCAGAACTGACTGGCTGTCAAGTCAATGGAGAGTATTCAGTCTCGTCACCAAAAGGTCTGACTATTACTGTGATTTTGTAAAGAGGTAAATGTTCTTGCTTGTTGCATAAAGCTTGCTACATATCCTGCAGAATGCTGTTGCCAGCTGTTGGTGACCACTACTAGCAGTTCGTACAGGCATCAAGCTATATGCGCAGTGCGTAAGCACACTACAATTTGGCGAATTTAGCCTACACGTGAACCGCAGAACTTAGTACGATGGCTCGGAGTCCAATATACACAATGTTTAGCTTGTATCAAGGATACGACGGACAAACTCTCCCATCTATCAGTCAGTGGTGAAACGGGATTCCGGACCGCAGCAGCCTTCGTGATGGACATATATAAGTGATCTCTTTCAGCCTCTCTCTTGGATATCACACTCAACACACACACATCAGCATCTTCAACATGTACCGGACTCTGGCAGTTACCGCTTCTTTTCTCCACGCAGCTCGCAGTCAGCTGGTGGGAACGCAGACGCAGGAAGTGCACCCTAAGTTGTCATGGCAATCTTGCACTGCCGCAGGAAGTTGTACCACCCAAAACGGCGAAGTTGTCGTTGATGCCAACTGGCGTTGGCTTCATACCAAGGAGGGGTATGTATGAGACACGATATTCTAGTTCACTTGTGCTGACTGAACTCGAGTTACACGAACTGTTACACTGGCAACACTTGGGACACGAAATACTGCCCCGACAATAAGTCGTGCGCTGCCAACTGCGCCATCGATGGTGCGGATTATTCAGGCACTTATGGTATTACTACCAGCGGCAATGCCTTGAAGCTCAACTTCGTCACCAAGGGCTCTTATTCCACAAACATTGGGTCACGTAACTACCTGATGAAGGATGAAAAAACCTACCAGATGTTCAACTTCACGGGCAACCAAGAGTTTACGTTCGACGTCGATGTCTCCAAGCTACCCTGCGGTTTCAATGGCGCACTGTACTTTGTCTCGATGGATTCAGACGGTGGTATGAGCAAGTACCCAGGTAACAAGGCTGGTGCCAAGTACGGAACTGGTTATTGCGATGCCCAGGCTCCAAGGGACCTCAAGTTCATCAATGGCGAGGTGAGTGACAATATATGTACTCATGGAATTTTGCAGGCATGCTAACCATCGTTTCAGGCCAATGTTGAAGGCTGGAAACCATCAGCGACTGACCAGAATGCCGGAGTTGGCGGTTATGGTTCCAGCTGTGCAGAGATGGACATTTGGGAGGCTAACTCGGTCAGCACGGCAGTCACTCCACACTCTTGCAGCACGATTGAACAAACGCGCTGCTCGGGCGATTCATGTGGAGGTACATACTCGTCCACACGCTATGCTGGAGTGTGCGACGCGGATGGTTGCGACTTCAACAGCTACCGCATGGGCGTCAAAGACTTTTACGGAAAGGGCAAGACTGTGGATACATCTCAAAAGTTCACAGTCGTTACACAGTTCGTTGGATCTGGTGACAGCTTGGAGATCAAGCGCTTCTACGTCCAAGGCGGCAAAGTTATCCCTCAGCCCTCATCCAAGATTCCAGGAATCGACGGCAACACCATCAACTCCAAGTTCTGCGACCAGCAGAAGTCTGTTTTCGGCGACCCAACTGACTTTCAGAAGAAGGGCGGCATGGGAGGCATGGCCAAGGCTCTTGCTAATGGTATGGTTCTTGTCATGAGCGTGTGGGATGACCACAACAGCAACATGCTGTGGCTCGACTCTACATACCCCACCGACAAGAACCCAGAAAAGGACCTCGGTGTTGCTCGAGGAGAATGCGCGACGACCAGCGGTGTACCAAAGGATCTTGAGACCAATAACGCAGATGCTACGGTCACTTACAGCAACATCAAGTTCGGTCCTTTGAACTCCACTTTCAGTGCGCAATAGAAGAGCCGCGGGATGGCTCTAAAGGGGAGAAGGTGGTTTGGGACTGGGGGTTTCTGCGCTTGTGGTGGATCTTTCATTCTTTGATCAGTTGCGACAGTCACTCGTTTGGCATAAATCAGTATGCAACAAATCAGTCCCTGATCAGTTCATTTAGAACAGCACTTTATCATTTTTCTACATGCTGGTGTTTATAGAATTCACAACCTTTACTCAATATCCGCTTTCCGAGCAAACAGAAGTGATACTGAAGAGATCATGTAGACGAATTACCCCTCACTCTCCCCCCTCCCCTCAAAAGGGTGAAAGGTGAAGGGCTAAACAGTTCTTATTTTCACTCCCATGTTCAGGTGAACGGTCATTCACTAACAGAGAGGATCTAGCAGTTAGGCTGAATTCACTCTCATGGTAGACTAGCTTCACTTGCTACCGCTACCACAAACCAAAATTGCTCCCATATATTCCCTCGCTCTCTTTCGCAACCCAAAGTTCACGAAATTGAAATCGTATCCAAAAACCATCAGCTCAATCTACATCTACAATAGTCTCGACATACAACCAGCCATGTACCACCCAACTAGCTTGCGAAGTATGGTGACAGGCTCAACCGTGTTTGACTACAATGCCCTTCCCGAGTGTGCAAGCATCTGCAAGGTACTTCAGGCATCAGAGGCAAATTGTGTTCCACCAGTTGCCCCAGTATCCAACCACTTCACCTACCAAGATTGTGTCTGTCAATCGACATACCTCGGAGACCTACACAAAAGTGGTACTATCTGCCATGAAGTATGTAGTGATGAGAATGACGAACTCATCCATCAATACTACAATCGAATGTGTGGCCAATCCGACATACCAATGACAACAACTTCCCATCTCCCGCCGACTATGACCTTGTCAACAGCCACCTTGTCAAAGGCCACCTTGTCAACACTTACCACTACATACACAACTTTGGTAACAGTCCAGACACCAACGACGTCTGCTCCACCGCCAACCCAAACACACGTGGAGGTCATCGAAGACCAAAAACCATGGTAGGTGAAATGATCACACCGTATAAGCACACTGCTGACGAACCCGTAGGCTACAACAATACGGGAAATACTTCGCCATAATTGGGGGCGGCTTGGTAATCCTCATTGCGATCCTCATCATCCTCATCCACCTCTACAAACGCCGAAACCGCAAATCCGCACTCGAGAACACCGGACAACACCACCCATTCATCCCTCTCCAGGACATCCACCCTCTCCCAAGCCAACCCGTTAACCCAAATACCCATCATCTACCGCCTCTGCACCCACGTTCGAGTTCCGAAAGCGATCTGGGCTATCCGATCACATCCCCAGGCCTAACCCGTCCCCCACCAACCTTCACACCCGGCGCCACCATACGCGCATACGCGAGCGATTCGCAGAACGACTTGCGCGAGATGCAGCGCACGGCAGGACGATGCGGTACGCTTTGTCGCTCGCTGAGTCGCACCGAGCGATTGATAATGGAGCGCATCCGGATGACTGGACGACCGGATATTCATATCAGCGCGACCCCGAAGATCGAGAGGTGAAGCAAGCTTATAGCGGTGTCTCTTCGATTACGAAGTATAGTAAGGCAAGATTGGGGTTATGATGGGGCAACGGGGATTTATGAGGAATGGACGGGAATGAAGTGGGGGTCTTGGGGGGTTCTTTTGGTAGTATTGCTGCACGGACGATGTGTGCGATCCACTCTTGACCCATTTATGTGCCGCATGTTCGCAGCGGGTCGGGCGTGGATTTAGTCGGGGCTTCCGGTGTAGACGGGAAGCTAGCTTGATTGTCTGAGTTATATATTTCATCATCATATTATCTATGGTCTTTTCTCTTTGCTCTTTTATAGCTCTTGCCGTGAGTGGTGTGCACTGCGTGAACACGAAGCATGTTAAGTACATGAGATAACTTGACAACCTCACAGCGATCTATCCGGTGCACGATTTCAAAAAGCACACATATTAGCTCCCAGATTTTCTTTTCTTTGTCTCCCATTCGTTCTTGCACTGCCTTCCTGGCTCCGCACGCATGTGTGTGTGTGCGACTTTCACTATGATAAAACGTTCTTTGCATTATGAGCCTCAAGTCTGCCAAACAATGAAAGAAGAGAAACGAGCTGCGACAACCTCATTGCGTTGGATTTGATCCAGAACGATGTCGAATATGAACATCACATTGTGCCAGGGATATGCCAGTGCGGTTACTGAGCTCAAGTCCGCCTTCATTCGAGTCATTCCTGTATCGTGGCTATTACTAAACAAATCTTGATGTCGCAGTCACAGTGTAAGAGTTCACTAATTCGGACAAATGGAAATGGCGTGGTATCGTCTCATCCTTTTATTGTAGTACGATACCCAGGTCACTTCTTGGCTCATTCTTATGCCCGTCAAATTCGGAACATTACTACCCATCTCGTTGCCGACCGAAAGAAGAAATTATATAACCCGCAGGCGACACCCAGCTCTTCGGGCTGGCAAGCCAAGTAACAGACACCGACCAGAAACTATGCAGAATAGGTGTGCTGCGTATGCGGGACGTCGGATGTCATGTTTCGACCACCGAACTGTTGAGGTGGTATGATTGCCTTTCGCAAATAAGCATACCACTACGGACCCGTTCCGCCCACACGCACATCCCGCCTGGCCCAATCGCGGAAGCGTGAGCGTAATTGGCCCGTTGTTGGGATGGATGCTTTGTTGAACTAGTCCCCATTTACTTGTCTTGCCACTTAACGGTTGAACTACTTACCCCTCATTGTGACATATTTGACATAAAGTACATGGGGATGTATGTACACTAGGGAAGAGATATGGATGGAGACTAGCGTTTCGGAGGTAGATGCTGTTTTCTACGTGGGGTGCCCGGTCGGAGAGACAGAAACATCGAAGACTACGTACTTGAATGGCGCTGGGACTAAGGGTTTTCCATGTGTGGACGCGTGTCGAGGGATGTTGTGATTCTTGTCTAGCATACCTTGTCTTTTGGCGGAGTTTCGAATTTCCCGGACTACGAAGTCGCTTGTATCTTATGTAGTTTGTCGCACTATGTACCTGCGCTTTTACATAGCAAAGATAATGTGCATAGAAAGAGTATCATGATCACAATGTTGTGGTTTCGTAACGAGGCTCTCAAGTTGCGGACCTACCCGCGTGTCATCGATTTTGATAGGGCGGAGCTCTGGGGATTTTGTCTCCCACGTTCGCTCCCTTTGTCATTGCGGCTCTCGGGCCCATCTCCGCCCAGCCCCAGACCTTGTTCTTAGAGCGTAATAGGAGCGTAATAGGCCCGTTTTGCAGTGTTTTCTTCTTCCAGAAATGAGCCTTACTGATGTCAAACAATCTGCGGCCGAAACTAAACTGGCTGGTCTTCTTGGCCATCTAGCAACGGCTTCTTCCTTTCTCTTTGCACATCAATACATCGAAGCGCGTCTTCTACAACAGTTCTCCTGCTGACAGAACATCTGCTCGAGTCTAAGACGAATCGGTCACCGAGTCAGAGGAGAGCTCTTCAATGGGCTAGGCCATCGGGTACAACCTTAGTGTTCCCGCTTCGGTCCTTGTCGTCCCGCAATACACCCGGTGTAGATACGCTTCGACTTGGCGGGGTATGCAAACCCGTTGGCATCTTCACCAGAAAAGTTACTTGCAACATCTTGAAAGCTTGAGTACTAATATATACACTACGCGGCGAGCCTCACTGCAACTTCTCAATCAAAATCACCACGGTACTCGCTACTACCAGCGGGCTTCAAGCAGCATCCCGGAATGTTTCGGGTATACAGAAATCTAGGTTTATAAATTCTGACCTCTGTTGAGACCAGTGCATATCCCGATGAATGCATGCACTCACAAGGAAACACGGAGAAGGTTGCGGCCGTACTATAACATGTGTGCGTTCACAGCACCGCACGTGCTTCGGTGGTTTTCCAGGCGCCTATGTACGAGATGGGTCCACATCTGAAAATACAACATGGTCAGTTGTATGCCTGCTGCAGGGATGCAGAAGAGCCTCAATACAAGGATTGGCTACGGATTAGACCGTGGATTACCGAGTACGGTAAGCTAGCTACTCGTACACCAAGCTCCACCGCAGTTCCATATCTCCTCCGAGTGAAGTTCTGAAGGGAAATACTGGCGACGATACTTCCAGCGAGCGTGTCATCTCAGTGCATTCACAACATTGTCTAGAGTGCTGGCCACCCCACACGCAATACGCGCCAAGTCCTTGGCCGTCACAGTCTTTGTACGTTGTATGGCCGGACAGCAGCCACTCCCATTGTGTCAGCATCGCATAGGGAACCAGACTTTCCCACTTGGGTAGAAGGCGGAAGCAACCGGACTGCAGGTTCACTACGGATGCCCGATGCACGTTGTACAAGGTCAATCAAAAGCACTCTATCCCCGTGAAATTTCACAGCTAGGAACTGCTATGATCGCCGTCCAGGTCCTGCTGTTGAGTAAACACCCACAAACCAGGTCATCCAGACAATGGTCTGGCTAATATCAATCTCCGACCCTTGCCAAAAACCCCACTTCTGCTGCTTACCTATATCATGATATTCCATTAGCAGAAAGAAAAAACGGGCTCTTTTCACCGCCCTGTGTGGAATTTCTCAAAACTAGGGCTTTTTCCCGGACTGGCGATTCCGAGACTCCTTTATTGCCACTCCCAACTTGTTTCGACAGAATCGCGGTTGAGCAAGCCAGACAATATGGCAGACGAAAAGCAAGCTGTTGCTACAGAGCAAGGCACCTCGACGCCCAAGACGATGGAAGAGGTCAAGAACCCGGCCGTCGTTGATACCGTACACCAGGATGAGGCGCTCCGCGTGCTCATGCAATATGATGGAGACGAGACGTGGACGCCAGAGGAGGAGAAGAAGCTCGTTCGCAGGATCGACAAGAAGTTACTGACGTTACTGATTATAACGTACGGTCTCCAGTACTACGATAAGGCCATGTTGTCGCAGGCTGTAAGTGTCTTTTTTTTTCCTCTTGTTATTTGAGATTATCCAACTGACATCTTCTAGGCGCTATTCGGCTTGCGCGAGGACCTGCAGCTCAAGACCGGCGACCGATATTCCTTCTCAGCCTCCATCTTTTACCTCGGATTTATCGTAGGAAGTTACCCAGCGGTTGTCATGGCTCAGCGCTGGCCCATCGAGCGCGTTGCATTCGGCATTTTGTTCGTCTGGGGCGTTTGTCTCATGTGTTCGGCCGCATGCACGAACTGGCAAGGCTTCTACGCGCAACGCTTCTTCCTCGGTTTTCTGGAGTCGGGCGTGTCGCCCATGTTCATGTTGATTGTGGGTGGGTGGTATAAGAAGAGAGAGCAGGCACTACGAATGGGCGCGTGGTACTGCGCGACTGCGTACGCGTCGGCTGTTTCACCGTTGATTAACTATGGCCTTGGACATATCAAGGGCGGGAGCTTGAACAGCTGGCAGTACATGTAAGAAACCCCCATTGAATCACGTTCAATTGGAACTGACACATATGTTAGGTACCTTTTCGCTGGTGGTATAACAGTCCTGTGGGCATTCGTCATCCTCTTCTTCTTGCCGCCTGACCCGATTCGAGCAAAGGGCTTCGACGAACGTGAGCGATACATTGCCGTAGCTCGTATGAGGGAAAACAATTCCGGTGTGCGAAACAAGCACTTCAAACTCGAGCAGCTGTGGGAATCACTATACGACGTCAAGTTCTGGCTTGCATTCAGTATGTCATTCCTCCTGATGATTGCCAACGGACCTGTTTCCAGCTTCCTGCCTATCATCATTTCAGGTTTCGGATTCAACCGACTGAATTCGTTGCTCCTTGTCATGCCTGCTGGTGTCATTATCGGATCGATTACACTAAGTGTGACTTACTTGGCCTATCGTGTTCAAGGAATTCGAACTTGGATCATTGTGGGCTGTCAATGCGGCACTATTATCGCGTCTATTATGCTTTGGCAGCTGCCACAAAGCTCAAAGGGAGCGCTCCTATTTGCATGCTACATTCTCTCTACTTTTGGTGGTAGTTATGCTGTGCTCATGGGCTTGTCAGTGGCCAATACAGCGGGATACACCAAGCGATCGATCACGAGCTCTGGCATTTTCGTAGGCTACTGTCTTGGTAAGTTCTCAACTGCTCAAATCTCACATGATGTAAGCCATTAACTCTCGACTCAGGCAACTTTCTCGGCCCATTGTTGTTTAAGCCAAAGGACGCCCCAGTTTACGCCCCAGGTTTCAAGGCCGTCCTTGGAACCGCAGTCGCTACTGCAGTTCTTGCAGTCGTGTACCGCTACGTTTGTGTTTGGGACAATCACCGACGCGACAAATCCGGTACCCTCGAGGGATTCGATCATGCTTACGAGGATGATCTTACGGACATGAAGAATCCTCAGTTCCGTTACACGCTCTAAATCGCGCCAAACTTGAACTTTCTCTCAGAACTCCAAGATGGTTTCATGATTGCAAACCTCGGGAGTATATCAGAAGATGCAATATATTGATCTTTTCGCTGTCAGGAATGTAGTCTCGGGATGATGCACACGTAGCTCGAATACCAAGGATTTCAACACTGAATTGCTTCTCTTTCAATCTGTTTAGCTTTTTTTGATGGACAATGTACTAAACCCAGTCCCTGCAGCCCGCACCAGGTTTGCAGCGATGCAAAGGTACCTTCCATTCTCAACGCGAATGACACAAACAACCGACCCAACCAGGAATTCGATTTCGAATCAAATTCTCTTGAAATGGACTCTGCCTCGAACCCGATTTTATGTCAAAAATCTGATATCGCCCGATAGTCGTAATGGGATAACTTTGACTAGGTCTATCTTTTCATTGCAAGACATTGTTGGAATGTTTCATTCGCTTGTGTAACCGTAACCAGCTGACACTGTGTCTTTGACAATGTCTGATCGAAGTCATATACACCCTAGCGAATGCAATTGATTCTCACCTTCGTGGTGTAAGACGTACTGCGAGCAACCTGTTTTGAAGTCGTCTCAAAAATGTCTTCGAACATGCGATCTAGACATATCAATCCAAAAGTATTAATATCCCCGTTTTTCAAGTACAGAATACTTACCTCAACAACAATGAATTCAGACGACTCTCTCCGTGGTCAACTCCGCCAACTCTTCGGTCTGCCCTCGAAACTCGAGGCAACAAAATCTGCCGTGTTGGACGCCCAGCAAAACCACGGCGAACGCGTTGGAAAATGGCGATGTCTTTGCGGCCATCTGAACACAATACTGCATCTCGCCGGAAAGAACCCTCATCCTCTAGGCCTACTTCAATGCCGTAGTTGTCCACTGGTCTGGTACCCGAACAGCACGCCGACGTTCACGAGCCAAAGCCTCAACATCACCTGGAGAACCATCTCGTCCAACGCTAGCGAGGACACACGCATCGTTCCTCGACCGCGGAACCCCAGGTCGCAGCACATCTACGTTTGTCTGGGCCACGGCTGCGGCCTGAGCTGGCGTACGGACATCAAGAGGGAGTGGCTGAGCGGGAACAAGAGGCACATTCTGCTCTTAGGCGGAAAGCGTGGGAAGTTGCATTGTGACTGTGGGATGAAGATTTTCGAGCCTGGGGCATACGAAATCTTTGAGATTGAGAAGCGGTTTGATGATAGGCTTGCGGCTTCGGCGGCTTTGGGTGTTGGTGGGGGAGAAAAGCGCCGTGACGAAGGCCAATCGCAGTGCGGTTAATATAGAGGCGCTGTCTTGTGATTTCCTAGGGTTGATATGCATCTATGAATTCACGAGGGGATGGCTGGTGGCGGGTAGAGTTGCGATGGATAGTATGGTGGCAGTATCTTGTCTTCACATATTAGATTTCATATGCAATAGATTTTATTTTCCGAATGCCTTCAGTAACAAAGAGCCAGACCGTACATGAAACGAGCGCTACCACCACCAGCGGAGGTATTTAGAAGAGGCAACAAAGTCCGCGCCGTCCAGTTGGAGTTTAGATGCCGAGATAGCAGCTAAGCCCTGCCAGGGCTAGATTCATCTTGGGGATCGGACAACCTGCGATAACGACGCGCCATCTGCCTCGGCGCTTTGCCCAAAACATGGCTTTCCTGTAACCTCTCCCAGTAACCCCAGCTCGAAGCCAGCAGCAGCATTTACATATCCAGTTGTTTGCGCAGCGGTTGGAATGCAAGGTACCTTACCCCGCGTCCGCGTCGTTAGCGACTCGGCAGCCAAAAACCCCGCCACGCGGGTAAGACACCCTCTTATCGTCTCTAATGCATCGTACATGCAATCAAGCAACCCAAGATCTAAAGAAGGAAAAAACATATGGGAAATCAGGAAGTCTTAACAATGAGCTCATTGTTGCCTGATGAAGCACCCCCTTTTTTCCAACATTCACTAATGCTTATCACATCTTGACATCTCTTATCAGCGCTTATCACCAGCTATCACCAGCTATCACCACCACCCTGGCTCCTCTCGTCTCGGTGCCTCCGCATACAGAATAGTGGGAGCAACGCCCAGTTTCTTGGAATGCACCCTTAATACAGCTCGTGAGGGACGGAAGGTGCGGATAGGGTACTGCGTACACGGGCGTCCTATCAATCGTTGCTACCTTACCGGGAACTTGAATCGGTGTCGGAACAATGGCGCGCGCGGGTGAACTTCACAAAAGCAACGCTATCCGTTGAGTCTTAGTGGCGAGACCCGGCTGAAGCTGATGCATAATTGAATGCCTTTCCCTGTCTCCTTGTCTCTTTCTCTTTCGTTCGGTCTCTCTCCTCAAGACTCTCTCTCCCCCAACTGAAACTGCGCGCCGATAGGGGAAAGCGCAACATCATGTC
This sequence comes from Bipolaris zeicola 26-R-13, assembly GCF_000523435.1. NCBI lineage: Eukaryota > Fungi > Ascomycota > Dothideomycetes > Pleosporales > Pleosporaceae > Bipolaris > Bipolaris zeicola. The sequence continues at coordinate 21,606 of NW_006912053.1, forward strand.
GGAAAAAAAGGCGGATGAGATTGTTGGCAATAGCCAAGATGTCGAGTTTGGCGTTGGAAATGTACAGCATGCAAGGCCGAGAAAGACTTCAGCGGTTGATCCTACCGTTATTGCGGGAGAAATCTTCGATGATCGATATGAGACTACTCAGCGAGGTCTGAAGTCACGGTATGTCATTCATCCTATCTCTTGGATACGCACGTCAGTAAGGAGACGGCTAATCGACGCAGGCATGCTCAGATGATTGCTCTGGGTGGCACAATTGGAACGGGTCTCTTCGTCGGCAGTGGTGTCACTCTTTCTCGCGGAGGTCCAGCCTTCATCCTTGCATCTTTTTGCGTCATGTCCTTTTTGATCTTCTGCACCGTCGCCGGAATCATTGAAGTCGCTGCCTATCTGCCTACTCCCGGATCCTCGATGAACCTCTTCGGCGCGCGCTACGTATCTCGCTCGCTGGGTTTTGGTCTCGGATGGCTCTACTTCTACTCTCTTGGTATTTTGGTGCCATACGAGATCACGGCTGCTGCGCTCGTCATCGAGTACTGGAGTCCACCCGTGAATATCGCAGTCTGGGTCACAATCATGATCATTGTGATTGTGGGCCTGAACTGCTTCCCAGTAAAGTTTTATGGCGAAACCGAGTTCTGGTTTGCTGGCACGAGTAAGTTGCTTTCCCATTCATCTCCAGCTGAAGATGAGAAAGAAGCTGACTTTTATGCCCTCAAAAACAGAGGTCATTATGATTCTTGGTCTCCTATTGCTTTCATTCATCCTCTTCTGGGGCGGTGGCCCACAACACGACCGCCTCGGCTTCCGATACTGGAAAGATCCTGGAGCAGCGAATACCTATCTTGAACCAGGGAATACGGGTCGCTTCGTTGCTTTGTTGTCTACCTTGGTTCTCTCAGCCGTATGCCAATCCTCTCCATTCCGCCGCCAGTGTCAAATTTACTAACCCCGAAAACAGTTCCCCTTCTCCTTCGCCCCCGAACTTCTCGTCGCTACTGGCGGCGAAATGCAATCCCCCCGCCGCAATCTCCCTACCGCCGCTCGCCGCTACATCTACCGCCTCGTCATCTTCTACGTCTTCGGTGTCCTCGCCATCGGCGTAATTTGTCCCAGTAACGATGAGAGTATTACCTCTGGTGGCGCCGGCGCCGGCTCCTCGCCTTTTGTGGCTGGTATCAAAAGAGCAGGCATACCCGTCCTTGACAGCATCATCAATGCCGGTATCATCATCAGCGCCTGGTCGTCTGGAAACTCGTTCTTGTTCCTGTCCAGCCGCAGCCTATACGGTCTCGCGCTATCAGGAAATGCGCCATCCATCTTCAAATCGTGCACAAAGTCCGGTGTGCCGTACTACGCCGTCGCTGCATCGTCGCTTTTCTGCGCCCTGGCCTATCTTAATGTCGGCTCATCGTCCGCGGTGGTCTTCACCTGGTTCGTCAACCTGACAAATACCTCTGGTTTCATCTCGTGGATCTGCTGTGGTATCATCTTCTTGCGTTTCCGCAAGGCATGCGACGCACAAGGCATCACGGATTTGCCGTATCGCTCTCCCGTCGGCAAGTGGGGCGCATGGACTGTCATTGTCGCATTCACCTTCCTCTGCCTCATCAACGGCTTCGACGTCTTCTGGCCCGAGAAATGGAACGTTAGCTCCTTCTTCACCGCCTACGTCGGTATCCCCATGTTCTTCCTCTTCTACGGTGGCCACCGTATCTGGGCGAGGAAAGATGGCTGGGCATATGATCCTCTCACAGTGGATTTGCATACGGGCTTGGAACAAGTGCTTGCTGAGGAGAGGCCGGCGAGGATAATCAAGGGCCCGTGGTGGAAGAAGATTACACTGATTTGGCAGTAAGACAGAGTCGTATATATGACATGGGGAAACAATGCTTCATATAGAAACATGCAAATCAAAAGAACAAGAAAACTTTTGGTGTATTCGTACACGGCATCCTGGCATAGCCTGGGCGTTGTTCGAAATCCCCAAATTCTCCGAAAAAAAGACACTCCCATATGTACATATTTGCGGCCAGTGTCCACAAAACGCCAGTGCTAAAAAAAAATGTTCCCCATCATGCCTACGTTCACCACGTCAATTCTTTCTCCGGACGCTGCATCATTTGCTGTGGCACACAGCCCCACGAGCAAACGCTAACCTTGAACGGATGAAAGTATCCATTGCCATTACTCCAAAACTCGATCCACTCGGCACGCGCCACAACATACTGCTTGCGACACGCATGGCACTCACGAAAGACACTGTAACCGCCCTCGGCCGTCCTATCCGCCTGCGCGAGTATCTTCTCCGCTGCGCGTGGAATCTCGTATTCGCCATTATTACTAATCATCCTGCGGAGGTCGGACGTAGAATCTGTCTGCAGCGAGCGGGTCAAGGTAGCTGTAAGGAGAGACGGGACTTTTGAGTGTTCAGGTGGAGCGAACCAAGGGAATGAAGGGACGCCGTAGGTTCCACGGGAGGTTTCTACGATGACGGGGTATTTTTCGTAGTCTGAGGCGGGGAGGGAGGGGGAGCCGCGGAGGAGTGAGCCGGTTTGGTCGTAGTAGGATACTAGAGTGCGGGCAATGTAGCGAGGGAGGTAGATGAGGAGGAGTTCCTCGCCTATGTCGCGGACGTGGAGAGAAGGGTGGTGCGGGTAGAAGCCTATGTCTTGTTCGCTGTCGGGCCCGCTGCTGAAGCACGTGGCCCAGGATTCAAAGTAGCGAATGCGCCAGACGATTGAGTCGCGGTCTCTGCACGTTGGGAGCGACTCGTAAAGGTGGACTAGTTCGCTGCGTGCGTGGTGGCGCAGACTGTCGAGGTCATAGGAGCCCTTGTCGAGATGTTGGGTGTAGACTTCTTCCCCAGGCACGCGAGTGTGAAAGCGTTTGGACGTCATGGGTTCTAGCAGGTCGCTTCCCATGGTAGTGAGACGGCCTAGCTTGCCGTACGGCCAGAGGAGGCTAACGACATCGAAAGGCAGGCACTTGAGCTTGTTTTGCGAAACGTACAGCTCCTCCAACCTTCTCAGTCGACGAACATCTTGTGGTAACTCTTCAATCTCGTTCTCACGGAGAGCGAGGCTGTTGAGGCATGTGATGCTGAAGAGTGAGGGAACAAGGCGTCGAAGTCGGTTTTTGTTAAGGTTAAGGTGGATCTCAGGCTCAAAGGACCGAAACTGACCTTCGGCTGGAGCCTCGCGATCGTTGACGAGCGGGTCCTTGATGACGAACCTGAGCTCGCCAATGCGTGTGATATCGCTGTCGTAAAGGCCCTGACCCTCGAAATCATACGTCTCCCGGTCCTTGTCTAGACCCTCGTCAAGCTGCCAGTTGAAAGCACGTTCGGCATCACTCATAGTGACCTTGCGGATAGCAGGGGTCGCGGGAACTGCGGGGCAGCTTGAGGTGTCCACTTGCATGGCTTGAGTATGGCTGGCATCCATGTCGATGGCGTGACCGTCTGCATATTCCATCTCGTCTGGAAATGGCGACTTGTGCTGGGGAAGCAGATCGTCGGAGCTGTCGGTCGCGTCGCTCAGCATGTAGACGCCAGAATCAAAGTTGCGATCGAGATTGCGGGAGAATTTTGGCTTCTTGACCTCTGGGCTATTGTGGGCAGACTCGCGATTGTCCCACCACGCGCCCTTGCGTTTGTTCTTGTGGATACGTGGGGATTCATAGTTTGTCACGTCGATGGATTCGCGCGAGTCGTCGCTGGAGAAGAGGGGAGGGGGCGAGCTCGACTTTGAAGTGAAAGCGTTGTGTTGGGGCTCGAAGAATGGCGGGCTCTGAGGGCTTATGCTACCCAAGTGCGGAGGTGATGACGGAGGAATGGCGTCGCTGTTCATGGTGGGATGGGGGTAAGGCGCTCAAGGGACGGCACACGTGGCAGGTGTATTTTTTTCTTTGTCTCTCAACACCGACGTGTCGAGCCCTTTTTCTCTTGCTTAGCGTGATGGAGGTTGGGGAATTCGACCTGGGGACGAAGACGGGACGACGCGTTTCTAGTGCGTCGGACACGCGACCCCACCACCGAACCAGGGTCTCGATGCCGTCATGTCCCGCGCCCGATAACGATTCCACGTGCCTCTGCTCCACATAGTACTAATATAGTAAAAAAGCACCATGTGAATCGCCATGGTTACATGTTTCCCACGCTGTGGTTTTCTCGCCTTTACTTGTCGCAATATGCGATGCAAAGTTTTGTCGGGGTGCAAACACTCGGATGGCGCCAGCTCGGCAACTTGCCGTGCAGCAGGTGGCGTCTCGCAAAAGCAACAAAGCAAACACGCATGACGATATGCACTCTGACAGAAAAGGGACAAGCTGGGATGGACGAAATTGGACGTACTGGGGTTTTCAATCCCACAAAGGCAAATAAACACGATTCAGTCCTATCTCCAACAGGTATCATAATCCGCCCATCCGTCGGAGAGCAATGTTGGTTAACAGCCGGCCTTCCATTTCCATACCCGAACCCTCCAACGGCTCGCCCCTGGACATGGCCAGCTCTGTCATGACTTTGCCCATCTCCCTAGTTGGTGACATGATACTCTTCCATGTCGTGTTCAGCACCGGAAGGAGGGCCTTCTTCCACATTTCTTGCTTGGGTATGAATGGATGGATCTCGGGGTGGGCCGACCAGTCCACCCCGCATGGCCGCACATTGTATACCTTGAACATGGGATTCTTTTTGCCAAAATCAAATAGCGCAGACTCGATCTGCCCCTTGACCCTCCCGTACAGCGCGGTGAACATACCAGGAGTTTGCGTGGCACCTTCACCCGACACATAAACAAACGTAAATGGCGAGTCTGGGTGGAGAGTGGAAAAGGCTTGGGCAGCCGCAAGAGGGTAATCGTGGGTTATTTGGAAATACTCCCTGCAACGAGTGTGAATACATATGTATGTAAGTAGGCCTGTGTCTGTGCATTGCCCAACCATGTACTATGTGTTGTACACACTTACTCTTTGCTAACGGCGTTCTGGGAGACTCCCTGTGCCCATACGCAACCGTGCGCGTCTTTCAGCTCACGCAGAAGCGCCTCGTCGTATTTGTTGAAGTCGTTGTGAATGATGACCTTGGCCTTGGCATGGCCCTCTGCCATCTTGACTGGTCGTCTGCTGAGGATGGATATGCGGCTGATGCCTTCTTGCGCAAGCATGTTGTGGAGGACAGACGCGCCAACAAGGCCTGTCGCGCCAGTGAGTATGAGATGCATGGCTGTCGCGGGGGGTTTGCTGGCTACGGTCCTGGGTAGTCGATGGGTGTTGGCAGGCTTTGCCTTGGGAAGCTGCGGTCGTCCATGTAGATATAGTCACACAGAACTGCAGCCAGCACCATATGAATTTTCTATTCCCGGCAAAGGGAGCGTATCGCCGTGGGACAAGTGGATATGAAGCCCGAAGAGGAAGAATCCCGTATGGACATAGTGCTATGTCCGATTGAGAGGGTGTGCTGCGCCAGAAAATGGGGGCCGAAAATGGTCCGGTCCGTTGCCTGACTAAGCTGGCGGCGCCTCACTACGACACCGCCAGCGCTGCAGCCTGTGCCTGAGAAACACCGTAGCACGAACCTCATCCCCTAGCAGTGTCAGAGACGACACGTTCCCATCGCATGACTTGGCCGCATGAGGACCCGCACCAGAGACCCTCCGCAATGGGAGAGGCTCTGCTACATTGGCGGCCCCTGGCGATCCGATGCGGGCCGGGCTTTCGTTTTGCCCGGTCGCCAGGTAGGCGACAAGGTCCAGAGCAGCATGACTGATTGACTGCCCAACACTTTTGTCGCAACAAGTGGATATTATCCCTCCCTTTCCCCGTCTCTTTGCTTGAGCCCTTCCAGTTCTTCTCTTGTCGACTTCGTTGCTTCTCCTTCCATCGGCAGCACTCGCAGTCATGGCAGCCACGGCCAGGGCCCTGGCGGATTCTCGCATTCTTCACCTCATCTTACGTCACCTCTCCGACATGAAATACAAGGATCGCCGACAACGCGGATCTGATCAGCCAGTCGAACTTCTCGAATTCCGCCCTACCCTTGTGCCCTCGATTCTCGTCAACAAGCTGTGGGCGGACGAGGGCACGTCCATTCTCTGGAGGCGCTATCCCCACCTCCAGGCGCTGGACGACATGGCACCCACTCGACGGCAATGGTATGCGAACAAAGTAGAACGCCTGTTCGTCCTAGGCCCACCCGACGACGAAACAAACTTTGACTACTTGCGCGACTTGAACTGGCCCAACTTGAAGACGCTAGAGTTGGAAGTGGACTGGTGTAAACATGAAAAAGGAATTAGCTCCATGCTTCACGCAGGGCTCCAGCATTTGGAATTCCTGGGTCCACAGAGCTGTGGCTCTGAATATATTGCTCGCACCATCCTGCCGGCTTTGTTTAAACCAAATCTGGTCAGCATACATATTGGCCCAGATGTAGTCGATCTCGAGGACCCACTACATCATCAGGTGCTACTGGATTTACTTGCTTCTGCGCCAAGTATCTCAGACGTTCGCATAATGAACGCTGGTTTTTCGGGAAAGGACGTCATCTTCAAAACCTTCAGTCAACGACTTGGCCTTGAAGCACTACAAATCGATCTCGACCCCGGTCTACAGTTACTGCCTTACTTCTCAGGCCCAAATGCTCTCCCTTCTCCCTTCCTCTCTCTACGGCGTTTGCACATCATGTGCTACCCGGAGATCGCCCTCGCCTTACTACCTCAGCTGCAACTCATCGAAGATTTGCAATTGGACATTGCACGCATTCCTGACCAAGTGCAACACGAGGAAGACACAGATATTTTAAATCGTATCATTGTCGCGCTGGTACAATGTCAACAACTACAATCATTGAAGATCAATATCGGCCAGCTTGCGGTTGACTTTCCCTCGGCTACATCATGTCCAGCACTCTCTGGGGTCGCGCTCACAAACCTTGCCGCAAGCTGTCCGAAATTACAAGACGTCAGTTTATCCACCTCAGGGCCAGGGGGTATCAATGGATCAACCATTTCCAGTAGTCAATTTGAAACATTCTGCAAAGGCCTACCGGGACTTGTGAATTTGGAGCTGAAGTTTCATCCACAAACAGCGATCGACTTGGAGTTCACCGCACTCGGAAGCCTGGGGAAGAATTGTCATCAGCTTGAGACTTTGCGCTTGAGAATATCTTGCCACCTGCCAGATCTGCAAATAGTCAAAGATATCTCGACACTGCAACCTACTGGCGAGTTCTCTCAAACCCCGATGAACACGAAGATTGAGCCCAGGACGCCCTCTATGACCGCCAACCTTGATGGAAGCGAATGCTTGCTTGGCATGGAAAGTCTTGCTTTATCCCAGACAAGTAACACGCCGCTTTTCCAGAACCTCAAACAACTTGCCTTCGCACGACCTCAGTCCATTCTGTCAATTGCGGGTGACACATATATATCATCATCTAGTTCTCAGACGGGTTCTGTGGTGGATCCCCTCGTAGAGCAGAGCCTCGTTCAGTCCTGGGCGCATCCACTTGCCACTCAATTCCCTCGTCTAGAAATTCTCGAAGCCTGGGGAGATTGGACGGGCCAGGATAACGAAACGCTCAACTACTTCCTACCACGTGAGGCACTACTTGCAACCATTTGGGAGTTCCTGAGCGGCGTGGAGCAGGATCTCTGGGACGAGGATGAAGACGTAGACGAAGACATTGACGAAGTCGGCAGCGGCTCGGATTGGATTGACGCGCACACGGACCGGTATAGCATCAATAGCTACACCAGCTTGGATTGGGATTTGGCCAGCCTTGTCAACGAGTTCCGGACCCAGGAAGACTTCAGTGGCCGCGCTTCTCTGGACACTTATGACGAAGAACCAGAGGACATGCTTACCCCCGGACCAATCCCGGGTAAAGACGAGGAGCCGTATTTTCGGCACTCTGATGCCAAGAACATTGCTGCATCTGGAGCAGGACCGGTCGACCTTGCTCCAGGCGCTGTCACTTGCTCAGTGTAGACATTTCTCCGCGAGATTGACTGATCAGATGTGAAACCTTTTGTACATGAATCATCACATGATGGCTTTCTTGTTAGAAGTGCTGCGCATAATTTCCATACACATGAATACCCATATGCAACTTGTTCGACGGTAAGATATTTAGACGACTTGATGTAATCACGGTAGTTCAAAATAGAATACATGGAGTTGGGAGGAAAGGATATACACTATTTCTATATTTCCGTAAGAGAAGGTTTCACCATAGTTCATATTTGGGCCTCACGCTTCAACTTCTTCATCTATAACACACGCTATATAACACATACAAGCACAATCAGCACGAACATCAACGTGCGCAACCCGCAAACTATATCCGAAAACCCTTCAGCCTAGTTCCCTTCGGCATTTTTGTCAAACCCCAGGCACCAAGTGACCCAGGCACCCGGACTCCACAGAAGAGAAACACTGCACGTCTCAGTATTTCAAAGATCACCTTCCTCACGTCATTAGCCAAGCCAGTGCATAAAATTGACTTTGGTGAACCCCTGTACTCTCTCTTTTTCAAAGAGATCTGTTACTGCGTTTGGATCGAGAACCTGGGAAGGGTTGGGCGTGCGCGGGCAAGGCCACATTACCTTGGTTGGGGTTCCGCCTGTTGTTGTCTCAACCTCTGCATTTGCTCTCTACACACCACTTCTTTGTTTTTCTTTTTTGCAAGCGACGGGGAAGTCAAGACTGGATTCTTGCTCCTATGCGAAAGGGTGAAAAGAGGGGGGATACAAGACAAAGCAGCGGAATGCTAGGCTCGCGGACGGCCGAACTGAGGGCCCAGGAGTAAGCGCTCCATTATTTTTTTCTTTATTTCCAAATTCTTGCCGCCAAATCAAGGCCAGTACGACTCGGCCTTACCATTATCGACCGGTTCGGGAGGAACGGGGTCTGAGAACGTGTATATCGGCGAGTACTAATATGCGGATACCGATGACTCCGCTTTCGACACTGCACCGTCTCAGCATCTCCGTTCTCGTCGTCAGTACCCTCACACAACAATTTGTTACAGCGATACCGCATGCTATATATCCGCGCCAGGCCTCTCCCATTGCTGGGTTACAGCTACCAGGGTGTGCGCTGCGATGCTTGATTACGGAACTGGTACAAGATGGGTGTGCGGGTGAGGCGGACTTTACGTGCCATTGTCGGGGTGGGAAGTTGATGCAGGCTTCTTCGGCGTGTATTGCGCAAGGGTGCGGAAGTGTACAACGAGACGAGGCAGATGCGAAGGTTCAGGGATGGTGCAGGACCGTTATGGATGATGATGGCGGGTCATCGATCGCAAGCTCGAGTACAAGTGCGAGCACGACGTCGAGTACGCCGTCCAATGGTCAAGAGGCTGCAGTGCCGAATCAGTCATCTACAAATACTGCGACAGTATCACAATCCACGAATACGATTCGGAGTACGGCACCGGCTAGCACACCGACCGGGACTCCTGTAAACCCACCACGTTCTTCGTCACAACCAGCCAGCGGAACACCCTCAGCTACAGGAACACCAGTACCCGCATTACCTGAGTCGGAACCACCCACGCTCTCCCCAGGCGCAAAAGCAGGAATCGGTATCAGTGTCGCGATCCTCCCCATCATCGCCGGCATAATCCTCATCTGGTACATCCGCCGCCTAAAGCGCCAAGTGGCAGCCGCAAACACGCAACCATCACCACCATCCACCAACGAAGCCGTCCCACGCGGAAGCCAGGACACGGGCGCTTGGTCTACAGACGCCAACAATCCCTACCCCATCAGTCCCATGTCACCCTCGTACCCCGGCGGCATGCAAGAAACCACTGTCTCGAACATTGGATACGGCATGGTGATGAAGAAGCGGGGGCACGTGCTCAGTATCCTGCTGGAGCGCGACGACGAAGACGCGAATAGCCTCCGCGTGAGAGAGCCTGTGCCGGGGCAGAGAGAGGGACTCGCGGGACCAGTGGAGCTGGATGGGATTGGAGTTGCGATTAGTGAGTTACCCGCTATGAATACACCGAGGAGGAGTTTGGAGCGGTAGATGTTGCGTGTAACATTTATGAGAAAGAGAGAAGGAGAGAGTCTGGATACTCTGGGTTATTCTTTAAAAAGTAAATATTGAAAATATTTGAAATATTGTGGGTATTCTTTGCCCGTGCAATGACTGGGATGTGAGAAGGTGATTCGGGGCGGAGGAGAAGTGAAGGTGGAGAGACGCTGGTGATTCACTTTGTTCGTTTGTCCATGGTGATATTGTGACTGCTTCATTCACTATCTGCCTCACTGTTTGCTTTCGCCAGCAAACAACAGTGTATTTCAACACCCCCTCTCCAATCCCTTACCTCTACCTCTATCAACACACGCTTTTCTCAATTAACAGCACACCATCAAAACATAATCAACTATGCATTTCTCCAACATTCTCCACTCTTTCATGCTCGTCTTGCTATTCGGCTTCGCCACTGCACTTCCTACAGATATGAGCTCCACCACGCACTCTGCAGCCATCGCCAACAACCGTCTCATACTTGAGGCGCACGATGGAGCTTGTAGCCCCAAGTGCAAGCAGGAGTTTGATAGTTTGCAGTCGTGTCGCTGGGTCGAGTATTGCATGTTGAGTAATCGGTATAACATCAAGTTGCGGGCTTATGTAAGTTCATGGACATTTCTTTCCTTTCTAAATTACTTGTTGTTTTCTTGGAGGGTTCGAGGAAAGGGAGACATGGACTAATGGGGTATACTACAGGACAACTGCTGCAAGCTTGTGCATCCGCCCAGTGCGGTTGACGAGAAGACGCGCGAGACTTTGGAGAAGTTGAAAGCTAAGACTGGGTTTAAGCCGGAGACTAAGACTGGTGGGGTGTAATTGGGTGGGTGCCTGGGTGCCTGAGGCGTCGAGAGGAGATGGAGAGGTGGGGTGCCATTGTGGGTAATGGCAGTCTGGACTCGGTATAGATATGGGAATGCGGGCTTAGAGAGCCGGGATGCGCAGTATGCCATGCTCTAGGTTTCGATTGAGGGGTATCCTCTCAACGGTAGAGAATCGAGTCATAGTACAATCAATTTCTCATTGACATGACTTTATGAAGTAAGTATGCAATTGGCTATATTGATAGTGCACGTGATTGTCGCCAAGACTTGCCGCATCGGGTTGCGCAACAGAAGGCTGCCACAAATACTAACTCTAACGTTCTGACCCTCTGAACCCTCCTTCTTACACATGCTGTCTACGTAGACGAAAGTATCCCAGATGACTGGTAAGGCTTGCAAAGCTTGTGCGGCTGCCCTGTCCAATTCCTACGAGCTCGCGTCGGCCCTTCTGATCCGTCTTACAGGACCGAATCATGATAGGCCGTTGTGTGGCTCGAAAATCGATGACGCGCATGTGATTTAGAGCAAAGGGCACAGCCTCACCAGGGGGCTCTACGCGAGGTCTTGTCGTCTCCATCGGCCATCGCGATTCTTGAGCACCCGAGCAGCGGCTCGCTGGTCACCAGCAAGACTCGGCGACTGGGCGTGGTCTGGGCGGATGTAATGGCTGTCTCTGCCACCGAGGCACTTTTGCTACGGTAACAAGCACTAGAAAAAGGACTTTTGCTATATGTACCTCACCGCTATGCGCACGACATTCACGATCTCTACATATCGAAGTAGGAACAAGATCGGGTAGATTGTGCGACGGAGAAACATTCTGGTTGCCACGGAGTTGAGAGAGAAGAGAATAGCTCGGGCCAAAGAGCAGTCCACTTTTTCTATGCGCGCCTTTGGCACCCCGCCGGCACGCCAACACCGATGGGGTTCATAACGCGCGCACATCAACAGGGATGGTGCGTTTTCAGGGCGTTCGACAAGACGTCTTCTGCTCGGCGTCGTGCCATATACGCTGAGTACGACGGGGAGATGTTGGCCAACGAGTTTGCCTCCACTAGCTAATGACATGTCTCCTTCTTCCTGCTTAAGTCGTTTTCTTCCACTTTCTGTTGGATACCCTTTTTTGCTTGTTTCAGAGCTGAGGAATATGCCAATTAGGCACACCTATATTAGATACGACAACTAAATCACGGTTGCGACAAAAGCAGCGGAACAGCGAATTACAGTTGCGGCAAAGGCAACAGAACAGCAAAGTACGGTTGCGATGAGACAGCACCACAACGAATCATAGCTGCAACAAGAACACGCAGTGTAGCAAAGCGCTCCGATACCTATAACTTCGTCATATCGTCCGTCCGTCCGTTTCTCCCATCGCGTCACCGAACGGGCACATACAGCCATCATGGCTGGCGCAATCGCAAGTCAGACATGGATCCTCACAAAGAAGACACTGCTCGTCGTCTTTGTGCGCCACTGGTTCTTCACGAGCGTGCGCGCATTCTGGGCTCCCATCATTTTTGTACGTCTTTGGGTCCTTTACAACACACTGCTGGCTAACCATGACGCACGCAGATGTTCTTCATTACCTACGCTAAGAACTTCTTCGTACCACCCTCTGAGTTCGGCATCGGCAACCCGTCCCCCATTCGAACCTTTCCCGACGCTCTCGCTTCTGCTCAAGGCGGCCGTGACAAGGTCGTCTTCATAAACAATGGCAACACTGGTGGTCAGATTGATCAGGTCATCGACCAACTATCTACAACTGTACGCGACGCAGGACTGCAAGCTATTACGATAGGATCTGAAGTGGAGCTGCTCACAACCTGTGCGAGCTCATTGCGCGGTGCCAGTACTTGCTTTGGCGCTGCCTCTTTCTACTCCAGTCCAAATGAGGGTCTAGGACCGGTCTGGAACTACACACTTCGATCAGATGGCGCCCTTGGAGAAAACATTTACGTGGACCAAAAAGACAATGATGTCCAGATATACATTCTTCCCTTCCAGCGCGCCATTGATCAAGCCATCGCTTCTGTGGACGGATCTAGACCAATTCCTGAGACCAACGAGTATCCCTATACCGACAAGACCCAAGAGGAGTACGACGACAGAATTCGAACACTCTTCATGGGCGCCCTTATTAACATCATGGGCGCAGCGTTGTACATTGGCATCTGCGGTGTGACGTACCAGCTCACGGGACAAATGGCCGAGGAGCGAGAACGTGGTATTTCACAGCTTGTCGAAGCAATGTCTCCTGCGAAGAAGGCTTGGCACACGCAGTTTGCGCGCCTCTTATCCATGCACATCGCTTTCGACATAATCTACTTTCCTGGATGGGTCATTATGGGAGCCATTGTCTGGGCTGTCGCCTTTTCGTCTTCGAATCCCATCATCTTGATCATCTTTCACGTTCTGGCTGGACTGTCACTAACGAGCTTCTCCATCTTTGGCGCGGCGTTTTTCAGAAAGGCACAACTATCCGGTATCACCATTGTCATGATTCCCATCCTTTTGGCTATCATTGCACAGGTTGCTGGTCCATTCAGCACCTCCGCCGTTTATGTGCTCAGTTTGATCTTTCCGTCCATCAATTATGTCTTCTTCACCATTTGCGTGGCGCGGTTCGAACGACAACTCGTTGCCATGAACATGGTTGAAGCCCCACCAGTCTACGAGGATCACGTGTGGAGGACTCCTGGTATTGTCTTTTGGGTTTTCGCGATTATTCAAACTTTTGTGTACCCGTTCCTTGGTGCTCTTGTCGAGCGATGGCTCTACGGTACCGTATCAGCTGACAGGAAAACTACAACTTCGTCGCCGGATCACAACATCATTCTTACAAACTTCTCCAAACACTGGACTCCTAGCTGGTTCCGCAGGAATGTCTTGTCCAAGTTCGGAGTAAAGCCCCCAGAGACGGTTATTGCTGTAGACAACTTCAGCATGAAGGCGCGCAAGGGCCAGATCATGGTGTTGCTCGGTGCAAACGGTAGTGGAAAATCTACTACACTCGACGCTATTGCTGGTCTCAACTCTATCACTAGTGGCGCCATCGAGATTGATGGTACTGGTGGTCTTGGTCTCTGTCCCCAGAAGAACGTCATGTGGGACGAACTCAATGTTTACGAGCACGTCCGCCTGTTCAACCAGCTCAAGTCCACTGGCGAGTTCGACTCGAAAGACAAGATTGAAGATCTCATCCGCGCTTGCGATCTAGGTCATAAGATGAAGGCGCAATCAAGCACACTTTCTGGTGGCCAAAAGCGAAAGCTTCAACTGGCAATGATGTTTACTGGTGGTTCTAAGGTCTGCTGCGTCGACGAAGTCTCATCTGGTTTAGACCCCCTTTCTCGACGAAAGATCTGGGAAATCTTGCTTGCTGAGCGTGGCGATCGCACATTCTTGCTTACTACCCATTTCCTCGATGAAGCAGATGTTCTTGCTGATTACGTCGCTATTCTCTCCCGCGGTGTACTCAAGACTAAGGGCACATCTGTCCAGCTTAAGCATGAGGTCGGCGCTGGATACCATGTCACCTATCCCAAGAGCGCTCTAGTAAAACCACCTGTTGATGCAGTCAAGAAGCCTTCACCCTCAGAAGGCATGGTTCAGTACCAGTTCGCTGATGCGCTACCTGCGACTAGGTTTGTGGACATCTTGAGAGACCACGGTGTAAAGAATTACGATATCGTTGGGCCAACGCTCGAAGACGTGTTTCTGGCAAATGCTGAAGAAGTCAAGGAATATAATCTCATGGATGCCGAGCATGGCGAGCACGCCGATGATTCTGAAAAGGAGGCCGATGTGCCTTTGGATAACATTTCGGACTCGGAGAAGAGACTTGACATGGGCAAGGGCCGCGGTACAGGACTGTTCCAGCAAGTACTGATCCTGATACAAAAGCGAGTCACCATCGTCAAGCGCAACTTCTGGCCTTATGTCTTCGCACTGATTCTCCCTATTGCTGCCGCTGGCTTAGTCACGCTCTTCCTTCAGGGCTACGAAGCTGTCGGTTGCGATCCGGGCGCCGCTTCCAACGACCCGGAAATCTTTTCACTTTCAAGCGCAAAACGGATACCACTGATCCCAATCGGACCGCGTAGCACGGCCGGCTCCGCAGTAGAGACAATCGCCCAACGGTCTGGTGTTCGAGAGAACGCCTTCAATATTGTGGATACGCTTGACGATTTCAATGGCTTTGTACAGACCCGCTTCCGCAACATCACGCCTGGCGGTTTCTTCCTGAATCAGAATGGTCCGCTTCTCATGGCGTACCTCGGAAATGGCGGTGTCGTTGCTGGTCTGATAACACTCAACACGCTTGACAACATTGCTAGCAACATTACAATTGCGACGCAATACCAGCAGTTTGCCGTGCCGTTTGCTCCTAATATGGGAGACACTCTCCAACTAACACTTTACTTTGGCCTTGCCATGTGTGTTTACCCGGCCCTGTTCGCTTTATACCCCACGCAAGAAAGGTTGAGGAATGTTCGAGCTTTGCATTACAGTAACGGTATTCGTGCTGTACCTTTATGGGTAGCATACACGGCTTTTGATTTTATATTCGTGCTTATAATCTCTGCCATCACAACAATCATCTTTGTCGCAGTAAGTCCATCAAACATTTGTGGGTGTAACACACACTGACCCTAATTTAGGCATCAAGTGCATTTTATGCGCCGGGATACATCTTCGTCGTCTTCTCCTTGTACGGCTTATGCGCAATTCTCTTCTCATACCTCATTTCGATCGTTGTTACTTCGCAACTTGCAGCCTTTGCGTTCGCGGCTGGAGGCATGGTCTCGCTTTACCTCATCTATTTCATTGGATACATGGCGATTCTCACCTACGCCCCTGCTTACGCTATAGACTCGTACATCGATTACTTTCACTGGACCGTCTCAATCATCTCGCCCTCGGCAAGTTTGCTGAGAACGCAGCTGCTGTCGCTCAACTCATTCAGTATTCTGTGCGATGGTACCCGGATCCCAAGCTACCCCGGTGCCATCACTGTCTACGGCGGCCCGATCTTGTATCTTATTGTTCAAATCATCCTTCTCTTTATTGCTTTGGTCTGGTGGGACTCTGGATACCGACCCCCATTCCTCAACCGCGACAAGAGCCGCCAACACCATTCTGAGGAGAATGTGGAAAACATACCACCTGCAGTTGCAGCGGAGATTGCTCGTGCCGAGCAATGCAAAGACAGTCTTCGCGCACTGCACCTTCACAAGCAATTCGGCTCGAACCACGCTGTAAACGACATCACATTCGGTATTCCTCAAGGTCAAGTCTTCGCACTTCTAGGTCCAAACGGTGCTGGAAAATCTTCTACTATCTCACTTATCCGTGGAGATATCCACCCTACAACTCACATTAACGGCGGCGGCGACGTCCTCATCGAAGACATCTCCATTGTCAGGAAACGCGCCGCTGCCCGAGGCAACCTCGGAGTCTGCCCACAATTCGATGCCATGGACACCATGACCGTTACAGAGCACCTCCACTTCTACGCTCGCGCCCGCGGCGTGACCGACCCCAAAGCCAGCGTCGAAGCCGTCCTTCAAGCAACCAGTCTGACCCGCTTTGCCGACCGTCTCGCATCGAAGCTCTCCGGCGGCAACAAGCGTAAATTAAGCTTAGGCATCGCACTCATGGGCAACCCGTCCGTCCTCCTCCTTGACGAACCCTCAAGCGGCATGGACGCAGCCGCCAAACGAGTAATGTGGCGCACGCTCCTCGGCGTTGCGGCACCGGGCCGCGCCCTCCTCATCACCACACACTCGATGGAAGAAGCAGACAAGCTCGCCACCCGTGTGGGTATCATGAAACGCAAGATGTTGGCGCTCGGCACGGTGTCAGATCTTGGTGAGCAATACGGTGACGCGTGGGTTGTTCAACTCGTGCTCAAATCCGCGCCTGAGACTACCGAAGAGGAAATGGAGCAGGTTAAGCAGTGGGTTGCGCGAAGTATCCCTGGTGTTCAGTTTGATAAGTGGGGGTCTAGAGGGGGTGGACATGGGCAGTTGAGGTTCAAGGTGCTTAAGGCTGCGGCGACGGAGTCTGCTCACTTGGACAAAGAGGGTAAGGTTGCTGATGTGGATGTGATGAGGGTTGGTTCAAAGGAGTCAGCATCGGATCTTGGTGGTATTCCTGGGTTGATTCAGCTGCTTGAGACGAATAGGGAGGTGTTGGGCTTGGAGTATTATTCTGTTTCGCCCACGACACTAGATGAGGTTTTCCTCCGCGTAGTCGGCGAGGAAGAGGAGGAAGAGAAGGGGAAGACGGGGGGTGCGTCGAAGGTCAAGCGTCTTTTGACTTGTGGGCTTGCTCGTTCGTAGATTAATGAGGTATAGAGACGTGTGGGGGTATACATTGAATGCGTTTTGCTTTTCTTCTTTGAACATCCTATGTAGTAGGTAAATTACAACGATACCAACTTTAAAACTTCCTACACATCTTCCCTTTTTTTGAAAAATCGCGTGACAGCCTCACAACACCTTCTTACTCATAACAACATACTCAGCCCTAACCACCTTCCTCCGCATAACCCTATCAACAGGACTACACTCATCCCTCCCATACCCTAACTTCTCATACATCCTCTTCGCCCCCTCGTTCGCTACAAAGACCGTTAGCATCGTCTTCTCGATACTACAGGCCCGCGCGACGGCTTCGACAAACGTCATCAGCCGGGACCCGAGACCCTGGCTGCGTAGAGTGCGGGAGAGGTGGATTTCGTAGATGTAGAGTACGGCGCGGTCTTGGTGTGGGGGGTCGTCCCAGGTGAACATGAAGGAGATGAAGCCGAGGATGGGGGGGTTGGGGGATGCTGGTTGTGGGGGAGGGGTGGGGGTGGAGGGGGAAGTGTAGGTTTGGGCGAGTTGTTCGAGGTCGTCTAGTTTTGCATGCTGTTGGGGTGATGGATCCAGCTTCCGTCTTTTGGAACTACTTGTTTCTTCATCGCTAGGCTGTGTGTTTTGTGAGCGCGTGGCTTGCTCGGCTTGATGTTGTTGGTCTTTGTGGTCAGATGCAGACACTGTGTTTGTATTTGCTTGGCGGACGAGTAGGTATATCATGTCCTTGTCCATCATTTCTTCTCGCTTCTTGCGCGTGTTCCAGCCGATTCTTGAGGCGCGGTAGTCGGCTCCGGATGTTTGCTCGACGAGGTCGATGCAGGCTTGCAGGTCCTCTTCTTTGAGCTGGGTGGCTGAGGTTACGAGATCGAATTTTAGTGGGAATGGTTGGTTTGGTGACTCGTAGGATGTGAAGCCGACAAGTTTGTCTTCGAATAGCATTTTTACTGTAAGTGTACGTTGGACGGCGTGAGGCATGTTGATTGTTTAGGGCCTGTCAAGGCGAATTGGCGGAGAAGAACTTGGATTTTCTGATCCAGTAGAAGGTTGGTGGCTTGGATGGTAATCTCCTGATTGAACCGCCCGAACAATTATTTCATTCAACTGCGCTGTATTAACAAAGGTGAATGGTTTGCGATTGGCCCCTGTGCGTGTATCGCTGGTGGGGTGATGGCGCGTTGTGGGGAACGCGTCGCGGGGCTGGTCATCATTCTGATTTGAAGTCTACGTAGTACAAAGTAAACCGGAAGGCGGTAATTGGCCAACTTCTATGGAATACTGAATTCTTTGATATCTATCACGCTATCTACGATCACGTATTCTATGACCAGCAAGCCTAGCTACGCGTCGCCATCCGATCTCGAGTGCGAGTCGTTGTCTGCCGCGGTCCCACGTCGGCGTCGTCGCGGATCTAGCGCCACCACGGTCTAGTTCATCTCTTTACGTCAGTCTGCATCAGTGTGAAGAGCCTCGTTCATCCTTACCAAACCCCATTTTCGTCAGTGTTCCTGCATCTTCAAGTACAGGCAAATTGTGTTTGTTGGATCGCATCGAGGCATGCTGCGACGATATGCGACAGTAGCGTCCAAGCCTCTTTCTCGGCTAGGCGCTCGAGGGAAAAGTCCTGTTAGCCTCGACCACGTACGTGATACTTGCATGTTCGTAAGAGCGAATCGAGACGGGCTGACTTCCACGCAGTTCATTCAGCGACAGCGCGTGCTGGCATTGTGGCGAGACATTGTTCGGAGTACAGCCAACATCCCCGATGAAGCGGCAAGGAAGGATATGCGACAGTTTGCAAGATCTGAGTTTGAACAGCATCGCCGAGTGACTGACCTAGTACGCAAACAATCATGAATTGATATGTATCCTAGCTAATCGCTCTGTAGGGCCACATTCGATACCTGATTTCCGTATGTTTCTTCACAGCATCACAACGCCTATTCAGTCTACTAACTCGATCGTAGCATGGAAAAACGCAATTCCAGGCAATGAGAGACACTCTTATTAACTCTGGTATACTCACTGAATAAAATCTATTTCATACATCGTTCCTGCAGCTGTCTTCGTGCTCTATGTTGAACTATGTTTTCATTGGTCAATTCTTCGAGGGGCATTCGTTTAGCGCCTCCAACACTAGCATCAAGCACCTCAACACCGTCTTACTCTATTCCACCCTTTTACACTTTTAACACTATTTTGACTTACATCCAACCTTTGAGGTGTTTTGAATCTCCCATTCTGCACTGAGCACATATTTTTCATCACAAAAGATCCCCTGCAATGGCACTTCCTTCAGAAACCTCGGTGTTGATCGTGGGCGCCGGCCCCGCAGGATTAGTCACTGCAAAGATATTAAAACAGGCCGGGTACACTGTCACCGTTTATGAGAGAGCCGAGCGGGTTGGAGGCATGTGGAGAGATGAGCGGGGAGGACTTGGCGATAAATGCAGCCCAGATATGCGAACAAACCTCAGCAGATTCACAGTAGCTCTCCCTGATCTTTCGTGGAAATCCGTTGACACAGACGCTCTGCAATCTGGTCCAAATGCACCACTCATGTTCCCAAAGGCTTGGCAAGCTGGGAAATACCTTGAGACTTACGCGGGGACTTTTGGAATCATTGAAAATATCATCCTCGGAACGCGTGTCGTCGATGCGCGTCTACAAGACAACCGGACTTGGAAGGTAACCAGTGACGATGGATCCGGAAGGCAGAGCACTATCACGTTCGACCGTCTCATCATCGCAAGTGGCTTCTTTGGCAAACCTTGCAAATCCTTTGATCCCTCGCCATCCAAGGACTTGCCAAATATTAAGCACTCTTCTCGTTTTCGCAATGTATCTGAGCTGAGTGGGCGGCCCGGAAAGATTGCTGTCATTGGAGGGGGCATCAGTGGCTCAGAAGCAGCATCACAAGCGGCCTTTCAGATTTCAAATGCACAGCATTCTCCTAGTAAAGAAAAGCCTGTTCATGCTGCAAGCACAGTTTATCATATCTTCAATAGGCCATTTTATTGCTTGCAGCGATATCTGCCTCAGGATCCGCAAGATAAAGAAGGGAAATTCAACCAAGCGCCAATATTTCTTCCCCTTGATCTCGTTCTCTACAATCTCTCACGGCGCGGCGATGGAGAGATAACAGCAGCCATCGCCACCGTCCCACCCGAGAAGGCAAAAAAAGGTCATGATTTTCTGAGGTCAAGTTTAGGAGGCGACCAGAGTGATTTCGGGTACCCGAAGCTGACATACGATGCGGAGCACATGCAACATCCTGGGTACACAGGTATCACGGATACGTATATGGAGTTTGTAAGAGATGGGACCATTGTACCAGTGCAGGGTTGGGTGGATAAGGTCAATCAGCAGTCGGACCGCGATCTTTTTGACATCGAGCTAAAACAGTACAAGCCGTGGTATCATTCTCCTGAGCAGGAGGCAGCTGTAAGCTGTTGCTCTTTCAAAAAGAATTTTCAGAATCACTGATGTTTTTTACTAGGGCACCAGCAAACTCACTGACGTGACTGGTATAATCGAAGCTACGGGTTACAAGACTGACCTAGACTGGCTTGACCCTCAAGTGAGGGAGCTGCTAAACGACAAAGACACACCACCAAATGCAAGAATACCATTCGTCCTCTCACGCGGCTCAATATTCGCAAACAAATTCCCCACTCTTGGCTTCGTTGGATTCTACGAAGGACCTTACTGGGGAGTAATGGAGACCCAAGCTCGTTTTCTCGCAGAAGCCTGGGCCAAGCAGGAAATAACCACGCTTCTCGAATCTCCAGACCGTGAAATCTACAAGCCAGACTCTGCAAAGTACATGCGCGAAGCCATGAAGAAGGACCCCCTTCAAGTCCCACAATTCTGGATGTCAGACTACGTCGGCCTAATTGAAGAATTCGCACGGGAAGCAGGTCTCTCGCGCGACGACTCCGCCTTCGACGGCAAACAAACCGGCCCTGCATTCCCCTCACGCTACCAAGGCGCAAACACCGGGACCCAAGCCAAAGAAGTCGTCCAAGAAGTCGCCGAGCTAATCAAAGCATCCTCTGAAAACGCGCGCTTCGTCGCAGCCGCCGTCTTCACAGCCATGCAAGGCATCTGGAACATCCATCGCAAAATCGAATCCCGTACCAACACCCCGGGTGGTATCTTTACCGGCACAGCGCATTTCCATCCGCGCGACCCCACAGATCCCACACTCTACTCCGCAGAATATCTCTACGTTGAAAACGGCACCTTCACCATAGACAACGGTCTTTCCTTCCCCGCAACCCGACGCTACGTATACCGGTACTCGGAGGCCCGGGATAAAATCACCGCGTGGTTCGTTGGCGAGGACAACGAGAGCGTAGGCGCGCTGTTCAATACGTGGGAGTTTTATGCGCCAGAGGATGAGAACAGTGGGTGGATGGCAAAGGGGTATCATTGGTGCGATCCCGATACGTACAGGAATACGTGTGAGTTTCGGTTTAGAGGCGTGAGGATTGAGCGGTTTATGGTGAGGTATGAAGTGCAGGGCCCGAAGAAGGATTATCAGCATGAGAGTTGGTATGAGAGGCCTAGGGCGGAGGATTTGAAAAGGGGGGGTACGTGATATAGCAGTGGTATTTCAAAGTGGTTGATTGGAAGGGGGTATCATATTCTACTTGTTGTCGTTTCTATCGTACAATGTTTTTTCGAGCACAACTTCTCGCAGGAGAGTTTAGTACTCTGCACCTCCATTTGCAAGCGTACTGGGATGTGTAGGTGGTCCGTCTCTGCCAACACTGCTCAAGTCCGCGAGGAGAATCTTGAGATGATTCTGTCGATTTTGGTTACTGCTCCAGGTGACGGCTTGGGAATAGTACAAGATATCCCACGCCTCATCACTAATGTTTTGTAGGAAAGTTGGTAACGAGCGCGCTTTCTGGTACGAGCGCCAAAGTATACGTCTGATGTCGTCGTTGGCGCCAATGTACGCGAACTGGATTGCTTGATTGAAGGACTTGAGGGCAGGCGAGATATTGAATGGGGGTGGGAGGTGGACGCAAAGGCGGTCGAGAGCAGCACTATGTTCTGGATCCTCGCGAGCCATGACCATGCGTTCCTTGAGTGTAGCAGTGCGACTGTCATCGAGCTCGTATGGATCTGGCGCCGTCTCGTGCGCAAGAGTTGTCAAGTCGCCTGGTTGCGGCTTGTGCTCTGAGATGAGTTTTTGGATATACATGAGTTTCTCCATAAGTTTAGGATCTTCCATGATTTTGTCGACCTTGGCTTGTAGCTCGGCAGGTACTTCTTCCTCCTCCTCTTCCATCTGTGGGGGCTGCGATGCTTTGGATAGAGCAAGCTTCTTTAGTTCTTCAGCCAGTTCTTCGGGATCCATTTCGCGTTCAAAGACGCCTTCTTGATCTTGTGTACCTGTTGGGTCCTCCCTGAGTGCTGCGTCGAGTTCGGCCTCGAGGTTGGAGTCGCCACCCAGTGACTTCATGACATCGCGCATCTGATGCAAAAGTTTGTCTACATCCTGCATGTCTTCTGGTGTTGGCATGGCAAGGTCGTCATCTGGCTTTTCGGCTTCGACGATGGCATCACTGGTGTTTCTCTGGTATTGCTCCCACTCTTCCTCTAGTTCCGCATCGTCTACATCTTGGTCCAGTGCAGCAATTTTCTTCTTCATGGCCTCATTGCCTTCTAGCTTAGCCATAGCCTTTTGCAGTATTTGTTGGAACTCGGGGCTGTCAATGTCCTCCATTTCCGGCATCTTATCAATGACTTCTTGTAAGTCTGCCTTTGCATCGCCAATGTCTGGGTCGTCGATGAGTTCTTGTATGGCCTCGTGTGTGGCCATTCGAAGACCCGCATTAAACTCTTTGCTGCTTGCTTCAGCCTCGAGTGCATCTTCTTCATCCATGGCTTCAAGCTCTTCCTTGGATTTGATGCTCTGTTTGATATCCTTCAGCTCTTCCGTCAACTCGGCGAAGTTTGGGTTCGAGAGGAGGCTGTCGATGAGGCGCCGGTTCAGTTTGGCATCGTCGTAGTCGGGGTTCCTTTGTGACTCTTCTATCATAGTATACATCTCTTTGTCCTTCTTGCGGTCCTCAACAGTTGCTATGCGCTCAATGAGGCGCTGAGGCGTTCCCTTGTCCAAATCCTGTTCGTACCAATTGATGACGGGGAGATCGTCGCGCTCCAGTTCGGCGTCAGATAATGGGTGCATTGCTTTATCCATCCTTTCGTCGTCATCGAATATGGATCGCGAGCCCTTGATACGCTCCAGTACCGATGGGCTTGGTTCTACGTCGACATTGTGGCGTGCTTTTTCATCTTTGGTGGCTTTGGAGCGTTTTCCACGAAGAAACTGGGCTGGTAATGGACGGGCCAGTGGACACCTTCTAGGCTGCGGCCGCGAGAGGGCTCGAATCAACGCCCTTGAAGGAACATATGCTCGTGAAGGCGCCATGACTGTGACCAGTCTTGACTGGGATGACGATGTCAATCAGTGTCTTGGGGATTTTTGGGCATGGCTGCAAACAATGCAAACATTTTCTTGGCACCTCCGAGAACTCCGCAGACAGCGCTAGGCCTATTCGGGTCTCTCTCCTACATTCTATTCACAATTGTTCACTGCAACACTGTTTGAGGCTTTTTAGCGCCGTATCTTGGCCTTTTTATCAACAATCAAATCGTTTCTTTTTTTTTAATTCTATATGCTATTGGAATATAACTCGCATGAATATCTTGGGTCGTACCAGCCATCACTAAGGAGTCTTCCATACCTAACACCTGCCTCAATGAGATGCCTTTCTCCACTCGCTGATAAGACACTTCTCTTCCTAATCTCTACTGCAAAGTATAAAAGATGCTGTCAAAGCAACAATCAAAGCCACGGCCGATGATGTAGGCAGTTCACCCTTTACTAAAATCTTCTCAAACTGGTCTGCTTCAACTGTAGCGGGTGCCACATTCTTCTCACTGCTCGTGGTTGAGTAAACATTTGGTGGTTCGTGGCATTCCATACCGTTTGATACAGCCAAAATGGCGAGTATCGCCAGGAGGAAAGGAAGGTAGCGCATGATGAAGGGTGAGTTGGTTATGATAAACAAGGGTGATTGAGGCAAGGGTAGATGATGAATGCAGGAATACGGAAAAAGATGGAAACATAGATATAGAGATCTCTTGATACATTGTCGAGCTACCATGAGTAACTCTATAATTCAACTCCCGACATTTGTGATTCACAGAGTTGAAGCGTATAGTGACCTGTCTATGGTGAATTGTAACATTGTATACAGTGGCGGGCCCTGTGACGGTAGGACACTATGAACCTGCTGCTCTGTCGCGAAACAGTACACTCCATGCACAATTTGCCTTGAGTGAAAGATCGGTCAGGTTTACAGTCATGCAGCGAAAGCTCTCGTGCCCCATATTGCGATGGCTATGTCAGCACAGAGTAGCACTTGGAAATAGTATCTTGTTTGATAGCGATTGGAAAACTACCCACCCAATGACACAAAGATTTGCCATCGTTCTAAGTATGCGGGCCTTTGTAAGCCGAATAGTGTATGTCGTAAGTCACGCCATATGATGGCGCATTGGCCGCCCCTCTCTTATTTTGTGTTTCAAATTCCCGATGGCTTCAAAACCATAAGTAAAATACGTGGGCATACATTGAAACTTTTCGAAACATGCCCATACATACAGCTGGCTTGTGTGATGAGTTTCACGTGCCATTGGGCTTCGATACATCGCTCATCGTAGCGCACGTAGTGAGGGAGGTTGGTGGGGAGCACCTCTTCCGCTCACAAGGCCTGTTTCTTCGATTACATGACGCAGTATGACAAGGACTGCAAACAAGTGCTGACTGTACCGGACTTTCCCGCCTGCGTAGGCTGCACAATCCTAAGGCCTGGGTTTAAAGTTCTGATGGCTCCTCAGTCTTGCGCACACCCTAGCAGCTAGCATGTATGAAGCTTTCCCTTCGTACCCATGGACACTGTGCCGCAACCAACAGCCGAACTCGATCACCCAATGTACTACGAGCTCTCTTATATCTCCCGCTACCCTGTGGTTTGATTGAGACCATAATACGATCTCGCATGAAGACTACTGCGAGAAAAGGACTACATAGTTCACAGGCACACGATCAAGAGAGTAAAGTGCACTAACGACATAAGAATATTCTTAGTAAGATCATCGTGCTGCCCCTGCTCATCCATGGGCTACTGGATACTATTTTCAGTTCACGAGTATGTCATTACTGTATTTACATTCGAAGGTTGCATTTACTCTTGAGAGTGTATACGCGCCTCAGATGCTTTGCGGGCAACAGAATTGGAGAGCGACGCGTGCCGAACAAACTACACGATGAACATTATAGGTATTAGCAGGTAGTTTATTCTCCTGACGAGAAGGCGCAAGTATGAAGCGCCGTACTGCTAACTACTTGCACCAATCATGCCTCCTGATACCAGTACTAGTCCTTACAGAGTTTCTTCCCCGCTATTGAGCTTTGGACGTTGCAAGTTCCACTCTTGCTTGATCAATTACCCATGTACCTGAACGATCAGTATGCCAATCACATGCTTATGTACCCGGCTCACCCCTCACCTTTTCAAGCCAATTTTGTACTTGAAATAGCTTAGCAACATCTGTTTTTGTCGGACCTGCCTCTTCAGGCTTCACACTCTAAATTCGCATTCATGGAATCGACGTCATGCGATGATCTGCATATCGGATGGGTTACCACTCGGTGACAAGCTCCCGAGATCTTTGCAAGGATATACTCACGTGTGTTTTCAACGCTTGGCAATCCTGTGTGACGCGGATTAATACCACCAAGCAGAAAAGCGATAGTACGTTATGCGCAGGGGTGGATACAGTTATCGAATGCTCTAAATGAGCTCGATCCCGGAGAATAGCTCTCTTCAAGTATACTACACTAGCGCTTCCCCACCATCTTTTTGTCGATCCCTGCCCCGGCTATATTTTGCGGGTAAAGATTACGCCCGAACAGTCAGGAGTAGAAGTTTAAAATCTGGGTTCTCGATTTCAAGAGGCTGATTTGTGGTTTAATCTCGAGCTAGTTTGGTGTAATCGACCCTGCAATACACCACCCCTGGGTTATTGCAACGATGCGCTTTACTCGTGACCGCCTAAGATGCAGTCTTACGTTCCGTCAATGAGCTCCCAGCAAAGCGAAAAAACTATAAATATGGTGTGTTCTGGAATCTGCGCGGAGTTGCCATAGCGGATTGCATCACACATCTTCATAATGCGCCTTTTCACTGTCGCAGGTCTGAGCCTTTTGGCTTCAGTCGCGACCGCATCGCTGCAGATTGTACCAGGAGCCACGTGGACTGCAGTATGTTAATTTATCGGCACAGAGTCAACTTTGACTAAATTGTACCCAGACAAACATCGGCCAACATATCCAAGCTCATGGCGGGGGTATGATCAAAGATGGCGGAAAGTGGTATTGGTACGCCAAATGGTTTAACATCGTGCATACCCTGATCCGCGACTAACGGCTTCCAAGGGTTGGTGAAGACAAAACGAATGGCAGTGCTTTCCAGAACATCAACTGCTATTCATCGAGCAACCTTGTAGAATGGACTTATGAGGGCGCTATTCTTTCGCGCACCGCATCCGGCGACACGGGCCCCAACCGTGTCATCGAGCGACCAAAAGTAATCCACAACAAGAAAACCGGCAAATATCTGCTTTGGATGCACATCGACAGCTCGGATTACAAAGACGCGAAAATTGGTGTAGCGATTGGCGACACCGTTTGCGGAAAGTATACTTACCTGCGGAGTGAGAGACCACTTGGATTCGAGAGCCGAGACTCGGGCGTCTTTGTCGATGATGATGGAAAGGGCTATTTACTGACAGAGGATGTACGATACCCCCTTATGGCTTCTAGATATCTACATATTACTAACAAAGGTAGCGCGCAAACGGTCTTCGCATCAATGCCCTTTCGGACGACTATCTCAACGTCACAACAAACGTCTACAAATGGGCTGAAAAATACGAATCACCGGCTGTGATCAAGAGCAACGGAGTATACTTCATGTTCGCCTCTCAACTCACCGGCTGGAACCCCAACGACAACTACTACAGCACCGCAACCTCTCTTTCCGGCCCGTGGTCCGCATGGAAAAAGTTCGCAGACTCAGGATCCAACACGTACGCGTCTCAGACCACCTTTGTCCTTCCCGTCGGCAACAGCTTCATGTACATGGGCGACCGATGGCACAGCGAAAACCTCATGCGAAGCACATACATCTGGCTTCCACTGCAAATCTCCGGCACAACTGCCACCATGAAGAACGCGGTGAACTGGATTATCAATCCCAGCACTGGCGCCATGACTGCGGGGCCCACCGAAAACTCCTACGAGGGCGAATCCGCAACTCTGGCCGGCGGCGCACGCACAATCTCATGCTCTTCTTGCTCGGGTTCGCAATCAGCGGGGTACATTGGCGGTACATCATCTGGCGTTATCACGTTTGCTAATGCCCAGTCTTCGGCTACGACACGCACTACGCTTAGGATCAAGTATCTCAATGGTGATAGCACGCAGCGGTATGCGGATGTTACCGTCAATGGGAAGACGCAAAAGGTGGCGTTTGTTCCGCATGGTGGAGGCGATCCAGGTAGCTCGGTTGTGCATGTTGATTTGAACCAGGGCAGCAATCAGATTAAAATTGCAGGAAACAATGGAGGGTGGGGGCCTGATATTGATAGGGTGTTTGTGCCTGTCAATTAAGTAACGACATATGGTGCGGTACTCCACGAAAAAGATGCGTCTACGGAATAGAGTCAGGCTCGGGCTGAGGAAGTCAGAGATGTATATATAATTTAGCTGAGCCATAATTCTAACGAGATTTGGAGTCACATCTGCTCGTGAACATATTCACTGGTCATGTCTCTATTCTTTCTTCTTGGTTTTCGAAAACATTTGTACAGATTGATGGATATTTAACATGACGTGTATCTAATGGATATATTTGTTTACATGACGAGCAGGCCCGCACTCGTCTAAGCACTCATAACTGGGTATTATGCACGTGTAAAGGCATAGCAAAAGCGAAGAAAAAGATGTCTCAGCCGCAGAAATCGCTTATGCAGTGAAGCTCCTCGCCTTGACCGATCGCGCAGCAGCCTTGGCAGCCATTTTGGAAGTGACGAACTTGGCCGCCTCGTTCGCATTTGCGCCATACGACAGATGGGGTGGCAGAATGATAGCTTGACCCGCGCAGATAAGATCGCCAGGTGCACAGATAACCTTTGTGTTTGCAGCGGCGACTTTGCCGACGGCCTGGCCGTTGTCTGGGTCGCCGAAGATGACGGCGCTGGAGACAAAGGCAGAGTCGTCAGCGCTGAGCATGGCAGCTGCGTTGTGGACGAGTTGACCTCCCTGGCTTTGGGACTGTTAGTATACATCTCGATAATCTCATGAAACTATGAAAGACGAGAAGAAAGACTTACGAGTATCCTGCCATGACCAGTGTGGTGTCGGGGCACTTTGCCTTGACTTGTCCAACCATCTGCGCCATCAACTTGCTGCCACCTGCGTCACCGCCAACAAGAAAGCCAGGTACATCTGCTGGGTACTCGATACCCTGGACGGCTACGTCTCCGCCCATCATTGCGCCGACAGCACTGACGAAAGGCGGACCTGCGACGGTGCCCATGTTGCCGATCTCAGTAGTACCACGGGCGAAGAGAATGGTCATGGCTTTGCATGCACCTCCATTCTTGACGTCATTTTGGGTGGATGATATAAGAGCGGCCGATGCGGCTGCCGGGAGAAGAAATAGGGCTGACTTCATGTTGATATTCGTGTGTATTGGATGATTGATATCGTAGAGTGGAATATGTATATTAAATACTGAATAATATTCAATGGTTGAGGTAATTGAATAAGTGTTGCTCGCTAAGAAGAAGCTTAGATGAAAATGAGGCTCTGGTCTAATCTTCCACGGTCCATCCTCCCTTCTTATAAGATGGCCTGTTGCATCTACATTTGAAGCTGCCGAGGCAAAATGCGATATTCCAAGACTTTTCGACTCGTATTATACAAGCAGACATGTTTCCAGTTGCCGTCCAAGAACTCATCAAACGTCATGCCGCTCTTCAAATAGCCCAGTCGATAGCTGCCAGTCTGTTCTTGAGACATATTCTAAGAGCTCTTCCCTGTCGATTGAGGCTCCCTGGAACTATCCTCAGTCTGGAGCTGAGAGCGGTAGGACTACAGGTTGGCGGTTGTAGCGGCATCACTAGCGTGCTTTGCGGTATGTAATGCTGGAATATGGAGCGCCTTGTTTGTGTGATGTGTAGCATGGGTGGAGTAGGTAAAACAGGCAAAAGGTCAGCGGGCTCCACAAACTCGATCTCGTGTAGAACACGTGAGACCAATTGGCCAAATCTCATGGTCTTAGGGTCCAATTAACGCCGCCTCTAGCATGGCGGAATAGAGTATACTTGGACCAACTCTGGAAACTTCGCCAACCCTATATCAAGAAGACTTATCGGCTCCTAAGGAATCATTCAAGACTTTACGGCAGCATTGGCAACCTCGGCATGTGGCTAAAATAGTGCGCCACGCGACTGAGAGCTATCGCGGGGGTCGTTCAACAGTAGCGGTTTCAGCTAGTCGTTCCACGTTTTCAGCTTTCGGATCAGATTGCGTTTTACAACAGAGTATGTGTACACAGTCACTCAGGTTCACGGAAGCATCAGCTTCCGAGAGTGATCTGCTGGCCTTGTTGGCGTAGTGGGGACCGTGTTTTGGATCTGCGAGGCTTGGTGAGCTTGTTCAGGCGACAAGGCTGCGGGTACCGCTGGACACGCGATCTTGTGTAAGATTGATGGTTCAGAGACACCAAGGTTTCGAGACATTGAAGTTGGAGGTTAGATCTAGTCTCATCTCAGAGGGCGGGTGAGCTGTGGTGCGATGCGGTGCGAAGCGATGCAATGATGTAATCGTACGCGGCTGTTGATGAAGACAGAATAACAAACAGCCAAACACATCCACATTCATTGGATCTTCCAGATAGCTTACAAAGGAAAGAAAAAGGTCGCATGTTTCCACGAAGGTTTTGGTATACATGCCTACGGGATATCGGCAATGATAGAAAGGCAAAAGGGCGTAATCGCCCGCTTTGGCTTCGGAGTAGAGGGCACCGTTTTATGCGCTAGTAGTGAGGAGAGGTCTAGCCTAAATAAGCAGGCATCCATCCCTTTCATACATTCCCTGATGAAGCCCAGTCAACACAGCTTTCTGGCACTTGAAAAGTAGCCTGCCATAGTCCGATAGCTTCTACATCAGTCTTCCCTAGTTCTCTTCCTGGTTCAGTACTCTCTTCTTCGGTTTCTATTCCGATATTGCCAATCTCAGCCAATCTGGCCTTGTAATTGATGAAATCTCTCAGAATGAGCACCACTCCCCTATCCGTCTCTCGTCTCTCATAGATCATACTTTCTATGTGCGTGGTTTGCTTGTCGTCCCGATGTTTCAGCATCTTCACCAACCCATAGCCATTTGCATTCTGCCAAAACTCGTATACGCATCCACCAGAGAAGATGCGGCTCATTGAGGATGAGTACAAGGCAGTTGTTTCATGAAAAATGCGGGGTTTTTGAGAGTTGCTGCCGTATTCTGAGAGGAATATTGGTATGGGGGTGCCGCTGAATCTGTGAAGCTACACCATGGAGTTAGACGGTGTGAACAATGTCAGGATAATCAAGGCCTACCAAATCATCATAAACGGGTTTAGTCACATTTGAAAGCTCCTTTAAGTCATAGCTTTTACACTGCGGTATGCATTAGTGCCTAAGATCCCTTTAACTCGTAAAATAACACTCACCGTCCAGAAATCAATCGAGGTCAGATCCTCTCCGGCAGTCAGATACTCCAGCACTTCCTGGTCCCTTTCACTGCTCGTGGCCGCATTGTATCCGATAGGGAGCATGCGTTGCCCACGAGCTTTGTTTTGGATTTTCATGTGCTTCTTCAGATCTCGCACGACGGCTTTGAGAACAGCTGCTGCGGGCAGCGTAACATCATTGTTGCTCACTTCGTTGCCAGCCAGAATGCCCAGCGTATTCGGAAAGCTAGCCATTATGTTTACTGTCTTGAATAATGATGCCATGGTGACGGGGTTGTAGGACTTGATTGGAGCCAGACGGCTAATGGAATTCGATGGTGTTGAGACAGCCTTAATGGAAGCATATATAGTCAGTTCAATATGCATGTAGCGAAATAAAAAGATTATGCATACGGTGAGAACGTATATCCCTGCTTCTTCAAGTAGTTTCATGGCCTGGGCATGGTCTTTTGTATTGTCAATGAAATCTTAACATACAAGTCAGCTTCGTTACTATTCTAGTTGCCGGTGCGCCTACAAACAAAGAGTGTGTTTAGCCCGAGCTCCTTGAAGAGGAGAATATCTTCTCGGAGTTCCGCTAAGCGATCGTCCGAGATGGGGTCAAGTGTAGAACGCACTTGGTATGCAACGCCTCTTACGAAAAACTTTACCCTTAATATTAGATTTAGTGACATCGAGCGTCAACGAGGCGAAACTTACTCGATCATCACCCTTCCAGAAGAAACGCCCACAAATGCGTACAGGAGGACAGGCGATACTGGCGCTCATGTTCAACAGATATACGACGGGTTAGCTAAACCAAAGTTGATTGATCAGAGTGATTGAAGGCGGAATTACCCAATGATCCAAAAGATAGATGGGTGAGAATAAGGCATGAGACCCAGTGGTTTATGGATGTAAAGGGGATGCGAAAAGCTGCTTACTGTGCACTAGGCGTTGTTTCCCTATGATGTCATGAATACTTCTATTCGCATGCCATATCTTTCGTGCGTGCCTCAGAACCCAAACCAATCTCGAGCTATGCCTCGTCTACATTATATAACGCCAGATCGGCAAACCAAGCCGCTCATGTACCACGCATCTTGAACATTAGAGTAAACTTTTCTCTCAATACATAGTACAGTTGATGACTTTAAACTTGCTCACTTCCTTCGAATGAATTCGGATATTTCTTCCGCGTCTCTAACCCTATAATCGCTTAAATAACTCTAAACTGTAGATTTTAATGATAAACTAGGGTTATACAAGAGTTCTGCAAGTTCGCTTGCACCTCGCACTAAAAAGATACCCCTTGGCCGCTAATTCCGCATCAGGTGTTGGATACTCGGAGCCTCTTAACCCGCTCGTCGCTGCCTGGCACATGACTCATGTGCTTGCGCCCTTTGAACGTGGGTCAAATCCCGTGACGACAGCCTTATTAACGCCTCACACCCAAGCATCTGTATTAAGAAATTTCGATTTCCTATCCATCAAACTACAGCGTAGTCCGCTCAAATATTCCAATATGCCACTAGAAGTCCATCGCATCACGTCGCCAGACGACTTGGAAACTTTCGCAAGAATCCAGATTCTTGCCTTCGCAAGTGGGGGCGGCATAGCCTCTTTGCTCAGTCACGGACCCATGACCGAGGAACACGTCAAGAAATATACAGAGAGGCATGTCAAATCCTGGCGCGATGAGAAAGATGTTTTCTATCTCAAAGTGGTGGATACGGATGTCGACGGCGGCAAGATGATTGCTGGTGCAAAGTGGCGCATCTCCGAGAAAGAGAAGACGGAAGAGGAGGCGCAAAAGATGTACCCGACTCCTGAAGGAGACGATCTGAACAACCAGGCGCTAGTAGATTTCATGGCCTTTTTGAATAGGGCAAGGAAACAATATGTGAATACCAAACCTATTTGCTGTAAGTCGGCATCCATCGCAAGTCCAAGAGAAACTACGTACGCTAATCCCAATCAGTCCTACAAATCCTGGTAACAGATCCGGAGCATCACCGCAAAGGCGCAGGGTCTATGTTGCTGAAATGGGGTCTCAGCAAAGCTGACGAACTCGGTCTTCCGGGTTTCTTGGAGGCGTCGCCTATGGGTAAGCCACTGTATGAGAGGATGGGGTTTAGGACTCAGGAAACTATGGTATTTGACTTGACGAAGTACGGAGCGGAGGGTGAGGACACAAACACGATTATGATCAGGGAACCATCACCAACCAAGGCGTAAGATGATAATGCGGAGGATACTATGAGTTATTTGCCAGAGCCTCTGTCACACTGGCGAGTGATTAAAAATCCTCTATAATGAAATACACATTCAAAACGGAGACTCATTACTACGATGGCTGTTACTCATCAGACGATGATTACCTGACACGCACAGCCACGTGTCTCTCCCGTAGTTTCCCAAGCCTCCTGGCAAACTCCAATTTCGCATCTCTTTGACCAGGCATCGTCCAGTCCGCCAATTTCTCTAACTGCATCTCAGACAGCTCACTCATAGTCTCCAGCACACTAAAGAACCGCTCCACCGTCTCCTTACTCTCCTCATAGTGTTGTTCAACCAGCACAGGCCGTATCACAACAAGAGATCTAATCTCCGCCGCTGCCTTTCCCGCCAAAGAGAAAAAAACAACAGCACTGTGTATGCCGAAAAACCTGAGCTGAAACGTTGCGCACAGGTAGGAAAGCGTTTCAGCGCGGATCTGGCGACACGTGCGAAAGATGGGGAGATGAAGTATCGTTGCGCCAAAATGTTCGGGCTTGTTACAGTTTACTAAGAGGATGGAGCCCATGTTGGGGTAGATGGTGTAGGCATAGATTTGGTTGCGCAGCTCGCCTGGTAGATGGAGGAATGTGGCGCGGGCCGCTCTAGTAGGCTTCAGTGCGATTAGCAAATCTGCGCGCGTCAACACTTGGTGCAACGAACGTTTTGAGACCCTGGTCTTTCTTCTTTGCGTTTGGTTTGAAGCCATTTCTTGATTTTCATTTTGGCTGAATTGCGGTGGAATGGGCCTGGTGTTGCTGTCGTTATAAAGGGTGCTATTGGTGGGCGCTTTGCCTGATTAGGACAGTTGCCTTGATCATCACCCAAGGTTTAGTAGTGGGAAGTGATTCAGGGTCTCATCGATGATAACTTTGTCACACCCTTCTTCATACAATCGAGCTTTGGCGATGTTTGCGAAATTGAGGGCTCATGTTCTACATTCATCTTGCAGCCTTCCCTGTCCTGATGTCCCACGTTGACTTGCGATATCTTAGGCTCGGCTCGTAAGTTACGTTGCATCTTGCATGTATTCGCAGCATCTGAGCTCACAGACATGTGGTCACGTTTAACCAAAACAAAACGCTGTATTAAGAAAAATCTATGTACATCAGAGAGTTACTAATACTCATTCATCCTCATCCTCCTTTTTCCGCTGACGATTAAGCTCATCAATTACCTTCTTACCACATGCCAATACCTCCATCGTCCGACTTTTGTTGTCATGATCCCTCGTCTCAGGAACCAAGAAGTAAGTTGTCACTGCTCCAGCAAGCATGAACGCACTCATGACCTGCAGAACGTGTCCGAAATCCCGACGTTCCTCCCATTTGAGGTTGCCTCCGCCGCCGTCTTTGCCAGTTTGGAAGGCGTACGCGATGAAAATCTGCACAACCCATGATCCCAGCTTTCCAGCTGCTGCAGCTATGCCGTGACAAGTACATCTGTATCTTGTCGGGAATATCTCGGCAGGGATTATGAACGTGGTTACGTTTGGTCCGAGGTTGAAGGCAATGTGACTCAGCACATAGAGAATGATGAGTCCGGATCGGCTGTTGTCCAACAGCGTTGTCCATGCACTTCCAGTCACGATGAAGAGTACGAAAAGTACTACGAAGCCCCAGAACTGGATGACTTTTGGCGAGACGTACTTGACGATCTTGATCATCAAAAGGCCGCCGACGACTGTGCCGATGGAGACCATGACTAAAGTGTGTTTGCTGTTGCCGCTCAGGGTCGCATATACCGACTGCTTTCTATCGGGATTCTCTTCCCATATATGGCTGACGATTTTCGGCGATGAGAGTCCCAATCCGTAAACTGGCACAACGTTAGTGGTGGTTCAAATGCGCTATTTCGGCCCACTTACATGCAAAGTCAAGGAAAAGCCAGGCCAAAGATGTCCCCAAGAGGTAATGCCAGTTCTTCTCTGTGATGAAGAAGTTTCTAGCGTCTGCCCACGAAGCGAGTGGAGGAACGAAGTCAGGGTCACCAGGTAATGGCTGTGCCGACTGAGGCTCATGCGGACGGTTCCCTTCGTTGCTGTTACGGTGCTCAGATTCGTCATCGCTGTAGACGATCTCATCAGGCGGTATACCCGAGGAGGTAGATGAACGCCGTGACATTGGCCTGGCTGGAGCTGAATGTTGCACAATGTTCCGCATCTCGGCATCACCATTCTCTGGGTTTATCTCTGGCGCGCCAAAATAGTTTGCGGTATCTTCAAGAGTTTCCTTCGTATTCTGCAATATGTCCAGTGTGTACCTTGGACTTTCGGGGATCGTGAACCGGAAGGCAAGAGCAATGGTCGCTGGTATAACACCGATGCCTATTACCAACCTCCAAAGTCGATCGATTGCGCGGAAGCATTCCAAGTCTTCATCCCGGCATGCTGGTAGTTCTTTCTCAATCCACGGTTTGTATGCTTCCACTGCTGCTAACGATAAGACATTGGCGAGCAACTGTCCTACAGGTTGAGCGAAGAAGACCCAGCTCAACATACGCGCGCGGTGTTTTCGAGGTGCAAACTCAGCAGTGATAACCTAGATTCACAATTAATACATGTTCGTCCAGAAGAAAAGACAGTACTATACCGCACTTAATGGATAGTCGGCACCAATGCCAACCCCTACCTGGTGTCAGTGTACTCTATTTTGCGTCAACAAGGTGTCTGCGTACCCATGATTGCCCGCCAGGTGATCAACCACCCTCCAATTGCCATACTGTTTTTCTCGCCGTTGGAGCTCATCAATAGCAGCATGGTGCCGACTATGATAATCACCAACTCGAGTCCGTACATTTTGCGTCTTCCAAGAAAGTCTGCGGCGATGCCGAATCCTATCTGTCCGAGCATCGTAGCAGCAAGTGTTGAACACATCATGGCAGTCTTGACTTCTGACGGTACATTTGGCATACCATTGTCGAGGTTACGCGGCCAGTACACATAGCCCAGCATTGGGGTAACAACATTCAGGGCGAACAGGCCGAATGCGTCGGTCAAGAAGCCTATGCCCGCGACTACAACCACCCAGATCTGAAAGGGCGCGGCATCGATCGTGGCCAGTGTCCATCGCCGCCGCCTTATTTCCTTACAGAAACGTCAGTCAAATGAATGAGATGACTCGACTTGATACCAAGACTTACAGGAACACCACTGCCTCCAGCTGTGAGGTCCTCTACACCGATTTGATGACCTTTGATTGGTCGCGTAATCCAATTGCGAAGACCCATGGTCACGTGGAGATGATCTCCAACAAGATGGTCTCACTATTCAAGTATGTCAGATAAAGAAAAGATCAGTTGTATGTTGCATCTGCAGCAAGTTCGGCTCATGACTGCCTTAATCATATCGCAGATGAGCAAAGCCTCAGCCACATTTACAGAGCATGCCGCACACAAATGACTAGATGTGTGCACTGCCCCATTTAACAAGGCAGACCGGTCAACGGAAAGATAGCTTACGTGGACCGACACTGCTCTCTCAGTTGCTACACTGGCGAGCAACCCGTTCCCGCTCGCCGAAGTCAGACTTGGTGGCGCTCATGGCTGTATCGAATCACGCTTAAGTCTGGATTGAGATGGCTAGGGTTCAGCGGTCACCACGAATGGAAAGGTGTATCGTTGCCTGCATTGCCTTCGCACTCGACACGGAGGCACCTCCAGCAGTGTTGGATTGGTGGAGCTCAGGGCAAAGGGGCCATCGAGATACGACTATTCCGCAAACCAGTCTCATGGAACTAGAACCCAGCGCATGCATTTTCGTGGGAAAACCACGCTGTTCCGGGTAATGAGGCGCGAGGTTGGGATGGTCGACGATAGCCGTTCGCTTCCCCACGTGTTGTTGTTCGACGTCTCATTGCACGTTGGGCGTCCAGTCTTGGTAGCGCCACATGTATCAACACGACCTCCTCTGTCCTCTGACCAACTCACGATGGGCAATCTTGTCGTCCCGTCTTGCAAGGCTTCGACAAGCGTGTGCCTGGCGCAATCGGTCGGCAATCAATATGCTGAGCCACCCCCATATGCCGCAACGGCCTCGCTTTGGGACAGCCTGAACCCGCGCGTGCTCACAAGACGGGCGCAAGCTCAGGCGACACTGCCTACAATACTGTCACCCTCTTCTGAGAGCCTTGCGCTTCCTCTACGTTGCACTCTACTGAATACGAAAAGTTCCCTGTGCATGAGCAAACCCTACACTGTTAGTGTTGCGCCCCAGCGCGGCGCAAGACGACCACCATGTCTTTCGGATGCAGCCCATCAGATGTGTTGAAACTACTCGAGTTCTCCACCCGGGTATACCTTGCTTTCAGAGGTACGTCGCTTACCAAAATCGCATGACAAAGCTCGGGACACTGACCTATGCTTAGATGCCAACGAGAATTCGGAAGCACAAGTGGCAGGCCTGGTGAAGGAGTTCACTGCCTTTCACACCTGCTTGGTCGAGTTGGGTGAGTTGATGAAGCAGTATGGCCAGCCCATGCCTTTTCCCGTCAAGGAATTTGAGGCAACACTCAAGAGATGTGAAAAGACGCTCGACCCATATGCAGATCATCTGGTCGACAAGAAGATGGGCGTAAAGAAGTTCATCTTCACCATCAGATACATGGGCATGGAGAAAGAGATAGACGGACTGAGGAAGCAGATCACTGGCCACTACCAAGCCTTACACATGTGCATATCATTTCTACAACTGTAGGTTTCGGCATAATCCTCAGGATAGCATCTCAAGACTAATACTTCACAGTCGCTTACATCTCGAGGCAACCAAGCAAACTCAACGTCTTCTCGACGCCGCACCACCACGCACTGTAACCCTGGGAGGCCGTGCTTACTCAACCAGTGCACTGGGATTTTCATCCCAACATGCACCTCTATCGCTGCCTGCACCAGACGAGCATCCACTTTTCAGCGAGTGGGTGATCTTTGATCGTTGGTTGCAGAGCGAGGATGAGCGCATCGCTAGAGAAGCAGAGCACTCTCGCCCCCTGTCATTAGGCGATACACCTGCTGCTCTACCAAGCGACGATGATCAGACTGCTGCTATACTATACCATCTCCGTCGGCAAGTTGACGATGCCATCCTGATTGAGGAAAACCGCACAAAACGCATGACTGCTGAGAAGCGATCGCATCTTTCGCCAAGCGACGCCATACGACAGGAGGTTCGCAACATGCCGCCAGCGCCTCCACGTACGTACACTCTGGATACCGATCACTCTGGGAATTTTACGGGTTTTTTCCAGCATCAGATGCGCAGTTCTTCAGAAACTGCTGGGCCAAGTTTGAGCATCCCGTTGTCGCATTCGCCTCCAGCTATCAGCCCGCGTGGAGATTCATACTTTGGCTCCATAGACTGGGCTCAGTCTCCCACAGATACATCGGTCTCTCACGATATAGGCCGCACGACATCTGTTTCTACCAACAGGAGCAGCATGAGCCATTCTCCAGGATCGCAGCCACGCTCCCCGAGTGCCGACTTGAGCCCTGGGGGAACTATTCCAGAGACGCTAGCATCGTACAGTCTGCGCCGTAGTCTATCTCGCACATCCCTAGCAACCATGGCTCTAGGCGAAGCCGCACTCGACTGGAAGCGAATCTGCCGCTCTGTCGAAGTCGAGCGTAAATCCGTCAAATACGGAGCCGAAAGCCGCGACTGCGACGTCCGATGGCGATACCGCGAAGACACTGGAATATCAATCCGCGCCGTATACCACTCCAGCCAAGACGGCAAGCTTCGTACATGGATCGAACAGCACTTTCCCGCCACGGGCCCATCAATCCCACTCACAACCACCTACCCCGACGGCGCCGTCTCCATCGACTTCCCACGCAACTCGTTTGGCAAACTCGACAAGCAATACACCGACATCAAATACACCTTCTCTGCCTCCGACTCCGCCGAGAAATTCCAAACCCTGCTCTACACCAACAACAACGCCGACGCCGCAGACCTCAAGTTCGACCGTCCCATCTTGACCATCTCCTCCGACAAGAACCCCACCGAGTGCCGCGGCCGCAACCTCCGCCTATGGCGCCGCACAGAAACGCATCTGGAAGATGACGGGCTCGTAACTTTCGACGTACTCGTGCTACTATTCTACACGAGCGCGCTGGAGGAAAAGGGGCACTGGGTCGAGGAACCGCACTACGCATTCGAGTGGCTCACAGACGCCGTCTTCAAAAAAGAAAGCGAAAAACTAACCCTCTACTTTTCAAAAGACGCATCGCGCTGGAAGTCGGATAAGTTGTTTCAGCGCCGCAAGTCCTCTGGCGCTACTAGCACCACTATTGCTGCCCCCAAGAGTCCCGCATCACCTTCCTCCTCTTCTTCTTTTTTTTCACCGCGAAAACGCAACGATTCGATGGAGATTCCGCAGTTAACGCGGTCCGCTACGAAGGCGTCTGTTGCTTCGAATGAGTCGTTCAAGACTGCGCTTACGAGCGCGGCGCATCCGGGCCGCTTGGGCAACTTGAATCGCTTTGGGTATTCGGAGTTGGAAATCAAGTTTCAGAGTAAAAAGGATCGGAGGGCGTTTTTGGACGTCTGGGCGGAGTTTTTCAAGCCGTTGAGGTGACGAAGTCGTGGGTTTGTTACAAGGGGCGTTGAGGGTGTTGAAAAGAAAATATGTAGAATATTCTAGTAATTACTCTTGACACATAACTTTTTTGCCTCTTTCTACACAATGTGTGATTTACTCTTTCGTGTTTGATTGGAAACGGAGAACAAGAAGGGGATCTCGCGAACTCGGTCTATTTACTACACAAACGGATATATCTTACATATACACAGCATCCCTCCCTCCCCCCCCCCACAAACCCCCTTCTTCAAGAAGAAAAAGAAGAAAACACCAAGTCTAACTTCTCCGCTCAACGGAAAAGAAGAAGAAAAAGGAGATGGGCGCATAAACAGCCCTGTGTATCAACCCAACAATGACAAAGAGGAAGAAGAAAAAATAGCGAGCGTGAGCCAGCCAGCCAGCCAGCCAGCCAGCAAGTCAGCAAACCCAAAAATCAACGACACATCTTTCCCCCCACCTTCCCAAACTCCTCAACAAACTCAATCCTATCCTTCTCATCATAATCAATCCTAACCTGCTGATTACTCTGCACAGACGGATCGCCATCCTCGAGGTAATTCAGGGGCTCAAGCCGCATGGCCGAATGCGCTGAACTGAACATTGTGACAGGAAGGTCATTAGTCCCCGGTATATGATGCATACCTAGGTTAAACCAAATTGTGCTATTGGTTAAAGGTTGGGTTAGCGATTTGGTGGTGGTGGTGAAGGAGGGAGGGAGGGGGGAAACATACATATCTTCCTGATTCAAGCTTTCATCGTTGAAAAAGGTCGAGAAATCTACGAGTGGGTCGTCTCTTTGGTACTGGTTTAGGCTGTCTGCGGCGCGGGGTTCCGTGTCTTTTTGCTGGGTGATGTAGAGGTCGTGGGTTACAAAGGCACCCGCCTTACCGGTGTTTGTGGAGTTTGTCTGCGTGAGGTGGACGGCGCCGGCTGCTCGCTTGATTCGGTAGCCGGGGTACTCGCCGAAGCGGTTGGGGGTGTCTTTGTTGACGACGGCGTACATGGTGTTGTCGTTTTCGGCCCAGTTGATTTTCGAGTGCGATTCGTTGTCGATGAAGGAGCGGTGGGCTTTGAAGGTGTTGTACTTGCGGCCAGTGCTCCAGGGGTAGTCGGTGGTGATGGGTTTGAAAGTCACTTTCTGGACGCTGTTTTTGCGGCCGTTGATGTCGAAGTCGGCTTTGAAGGTGAGTGTATGGTCGTGCATGCTGCCGGAGAGGAAGTCGTGGATGTGGAAGCCGTAGTCGGGCTCGTTTTCCCAGTATGTGGAGGAGATGTAGCCGGAGAAGCGCGAGGAGACTTCGATGGCGCCGTCGTAGAAGAAGGTGTAGTCGATCAGGAAATCGTAGTTGCCGACGGTGGCTACAGTCCGCATTGTGAATTGGATGTTCTTCGCGACACTGGTGTGAGGTGTGTATTGACCAAAGGAATGGCGGCGA
The DNA here is from genome assembly GCF_000523435.1 of Bipolaris zeicola 26-R-13. Classification (NCBI taxonomy): domain Eukaryota; kingdom Fungi; phylum Ascomycota; class Dothideomycetes; order Pleosporales; family Pleosporaceae; genus Bipolaris; species Bipolaris zeicola. Next base: position 62,989 of record NW_006912053.1, read on the forward strand.
ATAGGATATCCTGGGTCGAACTCGAAAATGCAAATAGCATTTTCAAGGGTCTTTGTGCTATTTCCCTCATTAAATGTTGCAGGCAGATATGTAGCATAGCTTGGACAATCATAACCCTTGATGAGGGGCGTCAGCTCGGCTCCCATACCACTTGTAGTATCGTAGAAGGTTGCTTGGGATGCAAAAGGATCTGAGCCCGAGTAGGCTGTCAACGCTTCCTGGAGAGAAAGCTCGTATAAGATGCGCTTTCCTTTGTATTTGATGTCAAAGAGTGACAATCCCCGATCATGAGCGACGTTATGGTAGAAGCTAAAGTCCATCCAGGAAATATAGTTCTCATCGGCATCGATGCGAAACCTTTGGGCTCCTTGTGCGATAGATGTGGGAGGCGGCTGCTCATCCAATGGAAGTGGAGGACCATTCTTGTCAGTGGAAGACCATTTGCCCGCCACATTTGGCGAGGGCTTTTTGTACTTTGGAGAGTGGATCGCCTTCCGGAACTCTTCGGTAGAGGAATAGAATTTCCCAAATGAGTACCAACCGGCGACGTTCCAATCATTCCAATCTCGTGAAGATAGATCGAACTTGATATAGAATCCAAGTGGTGCGACTGTAACGCTGCTAAGTTCCTTGGTGGGGATACCATAGGTCGTAGCCCAGGAAATGATACGGCCATCGTCGTCTTTGAATAGAGCGCCAAAACGCAGACCGACAAGTCCACTCAAGAATGTCTGGTCCAACATTAGCCATTGCTCAGGCATGGTTTTGACGAGACATTGCTTACCGTGTTGAACAAGCGCTGTGAGATATCCTCATGTTCAGTTGCAAACTTTGTGAGGAATTGTGTCCCTTCATTTGTGCTAAAATATAAGGGATGTATATTTGTTTTTCCCGTGTGAGTATTTTGAAACGGAAAGGTGAGCGGCTTGATCGTCGTTGCATATGTAGCTGGCAGAGGGCCAACCATGTACTCTTGCCAGAACATGTCAGTTGTATTGGTAGCACCACTCTGAACTGTAGCGCGTGCATATCTTGCTGGGGGCTTTCCGTATCCGTCCAGGTATTTGGCTGTTTCGGTTTTGTTGGGCTCCAAAAGAGTGACTCGTACACTGAGGGCTGCTCAGTATGGTATTCATGTTTGTAGTTGTTCAACTTACACATAACTATCTTGACTAGATCCTTGGTTGCCATTCAACTTCAATTTTTCTTGCAAGATGTCATTGGCACTTGCCGTCTCCTCCTTGGACAGTGATCTCCATGGGTTGGTGACCGGTGCGTTCAAGGTAGGCTGTCGAGGTGGAGTGCAGGCCTGCTGCGCTGCGGTTGATGAAACAAGGGCAGCTGCGCCTAGTATGATGGTAGACGTCCACATGATAATTTGAGGATAGAGAAAGATGTGTTGAGGAATCCTCATCGTGGGGACTTATGCATGTTATATGTGATTCTGTTCTTCAGGCGATTCTAGTAGTGCACTATGACTCGGGTAGTTGTGCTGTCCTTACCTCCTGCGCATACCCAAGAACGATCTGACTTTTTCGTAGTTGAACGTCTCGGCTCAAAGGGTGTACCCTGCATAACGCTATTGTTGTGTTGTTTTTCTTGCGCGGCGAATACAACAGGAAGCGATCGACGGGTCAACGCCTTGTCGAGCTGAGTCGTAAGAATTAACTTCAGTGTCGGAACAACAATAAGCGTGGATCTTCACTCTAATGATGCTACCTCGTTAAATTGAAATTGTGTGGCTTGACAAGCTGAATGTCTACTATATTAAGAAGGTATCCGATGCCATCCGGCTATGTGCAGATAGCTGGTCAGTTGATGGGTGTCTGATTCAGACCGTGCCTGCCGCCGTACTTTTGTCGAGCTCGGGGCGGATTTTTCACCGCCGAAATCAGTGTGCAACAAAGAACGTGCCAGTAGCAAGAATTGCCGGGCATGTCAGCGGCCCAAGAACAGGTAGTACGACATTCATTGGTGTGTCATGTTGACCATGTTCGATATTACAGTTTTAGCTTAAGTCAACACACACACACATAGTCTACTGCGGTGAATCTTTCATTTCAACCGACCTGACTTCGTCCTGTTACATTTTAGTAAATAGCAAAAGTTGATACAACACACTCTATTCAACTGTCGCGACATTGTTTTCAACGTTTTACTTCACGATGACCGTTTTTCCTCGCTGCTATTCTACTAGCCTATCGTCTGTACTTGGGCTAGTTTTTGTTCTTTGTTAGGCTGAACCTCGTGCAATGGAATACTCAAGAGGATCTAAGATCTCTAGAAGATGAGTTCATCCTTTGCAGTATTCCTTGATTGTATTGTCTCTTCGTTTCTGCATAGCCGTTTACTACTCTCTGCAATGACTGTTGACAAGACCAACAGTTTTGACTGCACGCCCTTCCAAAGACCATACTTAAAAGCAATCTTGTACAAACGGCGTAGAAAAAGAAGTCGCCGAGACTCTAGCAAAAAGTCCGACGATGGATTCACGGAGGCGTTTGTTAAACACATCAATGCTTCATGCAGGTTTGACTGTGCGTTGGAATAGTAGGGACGATTTGTGGCTTTGGCCATCACAAAGCATGATTGAAAGGCAGAAAAATTGATTCAATACTGAATGCAGACTAAAACACAGATGCAACATGATTTGATACTACTCTGCCATTGGCAAAGAAATCAGAGTCTGAACAGAGACGCTCGTACTGGGAATGCACTCTGATACAAATGACAACTGTCTTCACTTGTATCTACTAAGCAATCTGGGGCATCGGATACCCGCGATTGTGCCGGTGTTTGGGGATTGGGCTATGCCGAATACGCCGGGGTGCAATCTGAACATCTCTTCCCAAGTACTTGAGTTGATCTGCCCACAAGGCAAGCTCAATCATGTCTGGGAACGCTCTGTAAAGTTTTCGCACATATCGGGAAAGACGTTCTATTTCTTGAGCCAGATAATACGGGTCCTCGCTTTCTGTGTCCAAACCCAACTGGTAGTGGTAGTGTGTGTTGTGGAATGCTTCGAGTATCGAGTGTACAATGCGAGGTGAGGCCATACGCGGAAGAGGCATGGCGGATGGGGTGGTGGAGATGTGGTCCGGCACACGCGACTGCGCTAACCCGTTTTGGATTCAATTAACGCGTCGCGTCGCGCCTTCTTCAGCTAAGGCTGATGTCTCATGAGCTCCTTCCATTACCACCCCTCACACCTCGCACCTCCCACACCACACACCACGCCCACTGCGCCTTCTGTCAAGAACACACCATGGCTTCTACTGTTCTTGGAAAGAGGACTCGCAGCTCGGCTCGTGTCGACGCTTCCGGTATGAGCAATCAGTGCCCGACAGCCCTTTCTCATTCAACACGTCCCTAACGCGCTATACAGATGAAAAATTGAACGTCGCAACACGGTCGAAGCGGAGGACGCAGTTTGTCATTCACGATGAGGGCGAGATTGAGAACCCATTCGTCACTCCCAAAAAGCAAAATGCCCGGACCGAGGATGCAATGGATGTGGATGAGCCCGAAGAGAAACCCTCCACAAGGCGCGGAAGGAAGACTGGGGCGACACCTGCCAAAAAAATCGACCCATGTTCGCGGTTTCCCCTGTCATCCGCCAAAGAAAACTCTCCCCAAAAATCGCTGGTCGATATACCCGACAAGTTTGCACCTACTCCCTCAACTCCGAGACATCGCGACGCGCTTGCTGCCAAAGTTGCTGTCACACCACGACATCGACTCATTATTCCCGGCCGACCACTGACACCCCGCACACCACACACCCCAGGAACCCCGAGATATACTGCCCCCACCGTCTACAACGAAGCGCGACAAGTATTTGCCAGGGGATCAGCGCCCGCGGTACTCTTTGGACGTGAAAATGAAAAGAAAGAACTCCAAACGTTCATCACCGCCCGCACAAAGGGCCGCAAGTCTGGATGTATCTACGTCTCGGGGCCTCCGGGTACTGGAAAGAGCGCATTTGTCAACGATGTCTGCCGCACAGTTTCAGACGATGATTCTGTCCAAACCGGATACATCAATTGCATGAGCGTGAAGAATGCTCGTGATCTCTACAGGACGCTATTGGAGGAGTTTGTCGACATTACCGAGATTGTCGAGGGCGAGGAGATGGAGGCACTTAGGAACGTTTTCATGCAGCGCGAATCTTCCTACGTTGTTACCCTGGACGAAGTGGACCACCTCTTGGAGCTGGACATTGATCTTTTCTACAACATCTTCGAATGGTCGTTACAAAAGTCTTCCAGTCTGATTCTTGTCGGTATTGCCAACGCCCTCGACCTTACAGATCGATTCCTCCCACGACTCAAGGCCCGCGGTCTCAAGCCACAGCTCCTGCCATTCCTTCCATACAACGCAGCGCAAATATCCTCGGTCATCACCTCAAAACTCAAAGCACTTCTCCCAGCAGGAAGCACTAGTCAACTACCATTCCTCCACCCCACCGCCATCATGTTCCTCTCCAAAAAAGTTGCTGCCCAATCTGGCGACCTCCGCAAAGCCTTTGACATCTGCCGCCGAGCAATCGACCTCATCGAAGCCGACACCCGCGACCAACACGCAAAGAAAGCCACAGAAATCACGCCTTCTCCCACACCCTCCCCTTCAAAGGCTCCCCTGGTAGAAAACGACAACCTCGCCTCCCTCACCACCACTCGCTCCCCCTCAAAAACCAAAGACCTCAGCGCCGCCATCGCCGCCTCCCTCGCTTCTCTGACAGTCGAAACCGCACCCCGCGCCACCATAGCCCACATGGCCAAAATCACCGCCGCAGTCTTCAGCAACGGTACAAGCCAACGCCTGCGAAACCTAAATCTGCAACAAAAAGCCGTCCTCTGCTCTCTCTCCGCCATCGAAAAACACCGCCGCGCAACAGCCGCAGATACAGTTCTATCAACTCCATCCCGCTCTCACACTACTTCTCCCACTATCAAAGACCTCTTCGAAGCCTACACCGCACTTTGCAAGCGCGAAAACATTCTCCACCCGCTCAGCAGCACAGAGTTCCGCGATATCGTAGCCAGTCTCGAGTCTCTATCGCTTATCTCCGCGGTAGACGGCAAGGCAGGATCCCTCGACATCTTCTGTGCCGGCACCCCGAGTCGGCGCGGAAGAGGCAAGGCGTTCCCCGGTGTGGTCGTCGAAGAGCGCAGAGTCGCAAGTGTAGTTGGCGAAAAAGAACTCGCAGAGTCCCTTGTGGGGCCTGGTGCTGCTATCCTAAGGGGCATTTTGGACGCTGAGGCTTGAGTGATACGTATGGAGTTATGCCATGCCTGCTTTTTTTTTCTTGTTGTTTTCACCGAGCGATAAGAGTTGCGATATGCGTCATGCGACACGTTTATCCTACCCCTTCTCTTACCTTTCCTGTTTGAAGTAATTGGGGGGAGTTTAGAAATATGCTTGTTCATGAGCAAAAAGAGCGGTTTGGGTATTGTACTGACGCTGGTTTTTGGATTAATGCTGTTTGTCTGTTTTTTGTGTGTATCATAGCGAACGAGCGAAGAAAGCGATTTGAAGCATTTTTGGTTAGCGAGGCATATATGGATTGGTGTTTGGTTTGCATTGTTCGAAACTCGATGGGTATCGAGGGTAGTTTAGTTCTAGTTTACATCAAATCAAAAACAGTCAAAACAAGAAAACAGAGTGTATGTGCAAGTGGTATCGTTTCACTCGGCAATCTATCAATCCATCTATCACGAATTCTAAACTTTTACTACTCTCCTTCCTCCCCCTCACCTTCCTCATCCTTCTCCTGCCGCAGCGTGCTGGTAGGAACTTGACTCTCCACCCCCCTTTTGCGAAAAACAGCCTGCATCCAGCATCGATACATTTTCAGTCTGCGCTGGCGATTCACCAACATGCGTCTGTCAACGCCGATATGCGCGACTTCGAACGTATGCTTTTCTTCTGACTTATCTTTAATCTGCAACTCCTTGACTTGGTCTTGTAATTGCGATTCTGCACTCTCTTCTCTCTTGTTTTCCTCTTCCGTACCACTACTGGGCGATGGCATCTTTCCAGCCCAGATATTCTCAAGTTCCTCCTGCTCAAAGAAATAAACACGTGTGCCATCTCCCCTCACATAAAAGTTCTCCTGGAGGTACCTTCCCTTCTTGAACCGTACCTGCGCTAGATCTCCACGGCCATAATCTCGAAACAGTACTTGCCCACCCGGCTTAAGTACACGCCAGATATTATCCACGGCCTGACTCCATTGCTCTGGACTCAGCGCACTAAAGATGAAAATCATGAGTACGACATCGACACTGTTTTCCGCCAGGCCAGGTGGTAAGCCCCCGTTTTCCGAGTCAGGCGGTGAAGCAACGTCCCAGACATCTGCCTGGATACGCTCAGGATCGTAGAGTTCATGATTCCTAATCAACTCGACCGCCTTCTTCGAAAAATCACACGCATGAATCTTCAACCTCTTATTCTGACTCCTTTGTAGTATCGGAAACGCACTATTCCCCGCTCCAGCGCCAACCTCCAACAACGTCGCCTGCGGTCCATCCTCCTTACCCAGTTCTTCTAGAATCGGAAACTCCTGCGCAAGCCACTTTCGGTTTTTGAAAAAATTCGTCTTGTTGTTCTTGTAAAATTGGTTCCACCATTTTTCGGGCTGCGCGTTGTAGCGCGAGCGGTCAAAGTCAGATACGGGTTCGGAGCGCTGTTTGGAGTATTGCTCTTCGGAGAAGGCGAGGTAGGTGGCGTCGACGGTGACGTGGTCCCAGGCGTTGAACTCGAAAATGTCGTCGCCTTCCTCGAGGTAGCGGGAGCCGAAGGCGAAGGGGTCGCTGCGCTTTTGGTTGTTGGTGGGGTCGTGAGAGCGGGATTGGGGGGCGCGGACGGGGGCGAAGGAGGCGGGGACGCCGTAGGCGTCGTTTTCGGCTGGGGGTTGTTGTTCTGTGGATGAAGGGTCTTGCGCTGAGTCTTTGGCGCTAGACTGTGTTGATTGTGATTTTGGTGTAGAGGCAGAATGTGGAATCGGGTCGGCAGTGACTGCGAAGCGCATGTGCTCCATGGCTTTTGATAATTGTTGTCTCGGCTGCGGTTTCTTCGACACACTATTATCCGTCTGAAATCTTGCGTCGCAGGATTGAACCAAATCCGCGTTGGCCCCTACATCTTTCTCCGCCCCCTTCGTCGCATCCATATCAGCAGCCATCGTGTCGTTGTAAAGTTGCGTTTATGTCGCGTATATATGCGGGGAGGGGGAGGGGGACCAGGAATTCTTAGAGGGGCACTCGCTTCGCCCCTCCAACGAGGCACGCGAAATTTCCCACGCTAGCAAACCCCCCCCCCCCCCCAGTCCAGTCTAGCGCTGCCGCAACAGCAACTCGTCCCTGACATGATAAGCGTCATGGGGGCGTAAGTAGAGCCGCAACACCCTAGCGCGACATTTCCACATTTCCTCCACCATCAACCGTCAACATCACTCAACCACACCTCCACGCCCAACTCCCAGCAACCGCCGCGAAAAAACGAACACCGGAAACTCCGCTATGATACCAACATAAACAACCACCACCTCAAAAAAATGCCACCACTCAAATCCGCCCGTCCCTTCCTCATCAACCACCACCCATCACACCACCAACGCCGCACCTTCCTCCCCAACCCCTTCACCTCCCTCACCCCACCTACCTCACCCCCTCAAATCCTAACCGCAACCCGCACCCTCCCCTATCCCTCCCCCCCTGTCTACTCCATAATCGCCGACGTCCCCGCCTACTCCTCCTTCCTCCCCTACTGCACCCACAGCACCGTAACGCAATGGTCCCTACCAGACCGCCAGTACCATCGACGCTGGCCCTCTGAAGGAATCATAACAACGGGTTTCGGCGCTATAACCGAGAGTTTCCGGAGTCGCATTTATTGTGTGCCTGGTAGATGGGTTGAGAGTGTGGGGGGAGAGGCGGAGACGGAGTTGAGGGGGGTGGATGTGGCGCATCATTTTGAGGGGGAGGGGCAAGGGATGCAAGGGAGGAGGGAAAAGGGGGAGAATGGGTTATTGACGTATTTGAGGAGTAAGTGGGAGGTTGAAGAGGTGAGGGAGGCGCAGACGAGAGTGAGTTTGGTGGTGGAGTTTTCGTTTGCGAATCCAGTGTATGCGGCGTTGAGTGGAGGCGTGGCACCGAAGGTGGCGGAATACATGGTGAAGGCTTTTGAGACGAGGGTGCAGGAGGTTTTGGAGAGGAATCCGGAAATGGTCACGGCGAGTCTGGCGGATATGGAGGGGAGTGCGATGAAGAGGAAGTAATATGGGCTATAATCACAGTAGCAAAAGCACAAAAGGCATTGCAGCAACATGAACATCAGCGTTTTGAGCGAATATATCAGTTTTCAATCTCAACATCCTAATACACTTAATTGAATAGTGACCTATACACCAAGCCAACCCCCCAAACTCCTACTTGGCACCCTCAAAGTACTTCCTAAATCGAGGCTCATTCTCCAAATCACACGCCAACACCGCTTCATAGCAGCTCATGAGTAACTGGGGGAACTTGACGGTCCAGTACTTCAGATATCCACTCGGCAGCGGCCCAACCTTGGCCTTGATCGAATCCTCCATATCCTCGTAGTGGTTCTTCTTGTTACGCAATGCTCGCAATAAGTCGAGCATACGATCGCCCGTGTACTTGCGTTGCTTACCCAGCGAGTTGACAAAGCCTGGATCCAGCTTGGCGAGGAAGTTACGTCGGTGGTCAAGGACATCCTGAGCGTATTCCTCAAGCTGCGATAGGTGCTCCGACGGTGGGTCGCGAGGCTCTCGCTCCCAATGATCAGAACAGTCACATAAGAAGTCAAGTCGCTTCTGGTCGTCCCAGAAGAAGGGATGGTTCATGACCTGAAGGGCAGTTGGACGAGATTCAGGACGTGGCCGAAGCATCCATTGGATGAGGTGATGTGGCTCCACAGAGTCGGCACCAAGAAGTAGGCGGTCGAGGTTCGACTTTTCCTTCTTGATGTTGTACTCGCGAATCTGCATCCAGCCTTCTTCATCGTCAAATGGGTGGCAGCCACCGGTAAGTACGTAGTAGAAGACACAGCCCAGAGAGAAGATGTCCACAGCCCGCTTCACGCCCTGTGCGACTGGATCCGTCGAGCTGGATGAGTCACGAGAAAAGCCCTGGGAACTTCCATTGACCAGCTCCTTGGGCTGCGAGATGAGCTCCGGGGCTTTCCAGCCGACGGTACCTGCGTTGCCAGTTGTACCGACAAGGGTACTAACATTGTCGGGCAGAGTCTTACAGAGCCCAAAATCAGAAATCACCAGTCGCACGTCATCCTTGGAGGTGATCAGAGGCTGTGCAACAAGAATGTTTTGAGGCTTGATGTCGCGGTGAATGATGCGGAGATGGTGCAGGTGGTTCAAACCGGCAGCGAGCTGGTACAGGCAGGACGATGCCTTCTTACTAATCTTGTTGACCAGACGCTGATGTTCCTCACTGAGCTCCTCTCCAGGCCGCCCGTCCTTGTACAGATCGAAGAGACTAGCTTGGCAGAGTTCGACGGCGATGTAGAGAAAGTTTTCGTCGCGTTCGTCATCAAAGTAGCGGATGACGTTCGGGTGGGGGTCACTGTTCTGTAGAAGCTTGACCTCTTGTTCTGCAAGCCCAAAGTATTGAGGCAACATGCGCTTGACGGCGACCTTGACTTCCTAGAGCGGTGTTAGAATGAGAAGGCGGTGAAAGACCGACGGTGATGAACATACCTTCCATTTTCCTTCAAAGACGAATGTGCCACCACTTCCATTGCCCAATAGTCGATCTTGGTCAATGGTAAGCTTGCCGATGCGTTTGATCTCAGAGATGTTTTGCACGTCACCCCCGCTCACGGTGAGTTCGTCGGGGTGCAGGCGAGGGCCGACTTCGAGCTGTTTGGCTGCGTTCACAATCCGGTTGACCTCATCTTCCTCTTTTTGCTGATTCTTACTCAGCTTACGGCCGCCCCTTCTACCCCGGTGTGTCTTCTTCTTCTTCGGTGTAGCCGGTGCAGCCGTGGGGTCTTGTGAGACATCTTCGGTGCTATTTGCCATTGCCTCAGCATCGCCATTGAGCTTCACCTCTGGCGGAGCAGCTTCGTTCGAGATTGGAGAGACTTGTTCAACAGTCGTAGTCCTGGAGAGGGGTGCAAGATCTTCCTCTTCATCACTTGGGACGGCAAAGGTAACGACCTTCTTCTCCTTGGGCTCCTCCAATGCAGGTAGCTCGTTTTGGTCTTTCTCAACGGTCTCAACAACTGGCTTCTCTGGAACAGGATCATCTGCATGTGGAACAACCAAAAGCTTTTCTTCGCTCAGCTTGACCTCAGGCTCTGGGGAAGCGTGGAATGGCGGAAGAGGCTGTTTGGTGTTGTTGCCTGCATGGACTATCTGCTTGAGGTAGCTCAGACAGGACTCGACCATTGTAGGCTTGATAGAAGCCCCGACACCGCCAAACAGGCAGATGGCAAGTACAATGTATATGTAGACATTGACTGAGCGTGCGACGACTTCAGCCTGTGGTGGTGCATCAATGCTTGGTGGCTGGTGATGCTCCCTTGGGGAAGTCTCCGGTGGGTTGGAGATGACCTGATCATTTACAGAGTCGTAGAAAGTTGGTGCAGGAATGCCCAGCAGCTGAGTTGGCATTTCAGGAATCTTGTAGTCGAGTCTGTGCACACCAATAAGGCTCTTCTTGTCTGGCAAGGCGTAGGCCGCATCCCAATCGTATGCAGCCTGATTCTGCTTGTAGCAACTTGCGTCTGGGGCACCATCTGTCACGGCAGGGTAGTTGACTTCTGACAGTGCATACCACGCTCCCGAGTCGGTTGTGTTGAGGAGAACATGATTGGCCTTGTCCTCTGAAAATACAGGCCCCGCAGGCTGGGGCAAAAGGACCAAGGGTGGGTCAGAGGATTGGTCGTTTGAAGGACGGGCAACATCAAAGACGCGTGCAACTGGGAACGGCAGACGCTGCCTATAAAGTGGCCGCTGGTGCGACCTTGGACGTTTGTAGTCAAAGGCAATGACTTCGCCGTTATATGTGGTGTAGATGTACTGCTTGTCCAACGTCTGGTCGTACTGCGATTGCAAATCTCTGTCACGACTGTTGGGGTTCCACTCTGCATATTTGAGCGTGCATATGTGCTCGTTGGTCTTCTTGTTGTGGATGGTGATGGTGTACTGGGTCTGCCCAATGTCGATGACCCCGCGGCAGTCACGTTCTCGCGCGCTAAAGTAGTTTCTCGACTCTGGGGCACAACTGTCGTCGTGGGGAAAGGTTCCACCAGGACTGAAGCTCTGCTTGACTATACCAGAGGCTGCATCGACAAGCAACATGAATGTCTTCTTCTCGACGTTGTACACGACCGGAAGTTCCGGATCATCGCTCGAATAAGGTGCGTTTTCGGCCAATTGCTTGACCGTCACGCCCAGGTGTTGGAGATGGGGATAAGGGCCTGGGGAGAGGAGGTAGAGGGCACCATCTTCTCGCGGCTCCACGATCCATACAAAGGGCTGGTCCTGTGGGTCAACACTGCCGCCGGATGAGTTGTAGATGGTTTCCAACATGGGCCTCCCGCTCAGCTCCCAAATCTCCTCGCCATTGTATCGGTCGCGTGCGTGTATGTGGCCATCGACGGTCGCCAAGAGAACAAAGTCCTCAACTTCCCAATCCTGCAGAGAGCGCGCACCGGGGACTAAGCCCCCCGAGGCTGCATATCTGGCGGGATCGGCTCTGACAGCACTGATGGCTGGAGCAGAAGGAACTCTGGTTGCTAGGGCGCGCACGTTCTGGCTGTGAAGGGATGAGTGGGGTCTTCGACGCGGAGCATCAACTACCGCGTTCTTCTGGGCGAGTTTTGCGTGTTTGTGGATGGGCTTGGGGTTGATGATGGGAGCGTGTTCTATATGGAGGGCGGGTCGAGGGGCTCCGCTGGGGACATGATGTTCGAGGCGTGGAGGAGGTAGTGGGATTTGTTGTTGCTGTTGTGGTTGTTGTTGTTGTGGTTGCTGCTGCTGAGCGGCCACAAGTCCGGCGAGGAGCAGGAGGGCGAGAGTGGTGAGCGCCGAGCCAGCACCAGGCGGCCGGCGCGGACGCGGCATTGCGGGCGTGTATGGGGATCAGTTGGAAGCCTTGGGCAGGCAGCGAGGGCGAGGGAGATGGAGCATCCGCAAGCAGTGATGGAGGCGAAGGGCTGGGTCAGAAGAGGAGCGGGAAAAGACGCCCGTGGCAGCGAATTTAGGACGATATTAAGGCCTCGCGGGGGGGGGGGGACTCGCCTGCTGCAGCTGAGCGTGGGCACCATAAGCTGGGGTCCGGTCGGGGCCTCGTCAGCCCACCCGTCACTGCTACTAGCATTTAGACTCCTTGTCCACACACTCGCCCGTTTTCCTCGTTTTGGCCGCCACCGCCCATCCATCCACATCATCCATCCACTCCCCAACGCAGGGACCGAAAGGCGACGGGCCATCCCATTCCATCCATGTCCCGTACCTTGTGCTTGTGCTCTTGGCCGGGGCAGCAATGGCGGTCCTGTGCCTGCAGAGATGGAAACACGGCTGCATCCTCATGCCATGGACAGCCATTGCCCACCAGCCAGCCCACGACGCCAGGACGCATGCCACCGGAGCCAAAACCAAAGCACGCATCCACCCAGACCCAGACGGCCATGGTGGCGCAGTAGGTGAACTGTATCCCTCCCGCCCGCCCCGCACCATACCACACTACTCGCACACCCAACCACCAATTCCCAAGCACCCAAAGTCCGTACGCCAGACGGCACACGCTCAACCTGCCCGGCTCTGTCCTGCCCTGCCGCCCGTCACAAACCGCACAACCATATTTAGACTTGTCGTGACCAAAGTAACCTCTCAGAAAATATCAGTGTGTCCGAAGAGAGTTTCCTGTTTCGGTGCTTAGGTGTCTTTGCGGTAATGGCGAGACACGGAGATGAAACACATGTCAGCGCCGAACCGCCCACCGCCCGTCCCACCGCATCCGTCACGTGACTCGCCCGCTGGACTGAATCATCTAGAAGGTCGACTGAGTCGCGTTACCTGCATCCGTCAACCACAATGCCACACCCCCTCACCCCCATCACATCTACTCCATATTAACTCAATCAATCAATGGCACATGCATCAACTCCGGCGCGCCCTGCTGCACCATGCAAACAGGAACCGCCCGTATTACATGCGTCACGCCTTGTGCGGCCACCTACGTCCTTCCGTACTAGTCACTTCCCACAATCTGACACACAAGGCACGGAACAACCGTTCAGGCGCCTGAGGCTCTGGCTGCATTCATCTTGCTTTGTAATATACACTCGATCTTGTGCCCGTGATTCCATTGCTTCATAACGTCCTGTCCCCTCCCCTTTACATACGATCGCGTCGTCGTGGTGCGCTTCGGATAATGTTGTCCACTCGCAATAGCAGCTGTCAAAGTTAGTGCCCATATCACAACCGTCTTCTCGCAATACACTCACCTCTGCGGCCTCCGAGGCCGACGACACCACTGCTCGCTTCAGCTTGTAACTTTCAATCACACCCAGCTCCCTCATGTCTGCAATGCCACCTCCCGGTGACAGCAGATCTAGACCCGAGCTCGTCAGGCCCGAGTAGACGGCTTTCCGGAGTCGCGTGACCAGGTCGCTCGAGTCGAATCCGGCATTGTCAGCCAGGATCGTAGGCAGTTGTTGCAGCGCCTTGGAAAACGATTCGACCGCAATCGCCTTCTTGCCAGCCACATTTTGTGCCGCCTCCGCCACTGCCTTTGCCATGTTCATCTCGGCGCAGCCACCACCCAGTGTTGTCCGGGGCTCCTTGACTGTTTGTGACAATACGGCAAGAGCATCGTGTAGCGATCGCTCGGCTTCATCCAGAAGCTGCTCGGTAGCACCACGCAGCACAATGGTGCATGCTCGTCCCGCCTTGGTGCCCGAGAACTTGATCAACACATCCTCTCCAATTATCACCTCCTCGACGACATCGCAGTAGCCGAGCTTGACATTCTCAGGGTGGTCGAAAGTCGAGGTAATCTCTCCGCCAGTGACCAGAGCCAGTCGCTCAATGCCCTCAAAGTCTGCGTGCTCAATCGAGCAGATGCCAGCATCCGCAAACAGCTGCTCTGGCCAGTTGTAGATGAGCTGTCGGTTGACAAAGCAGTTGATGCCGTGTGCCTTGATACGCTCCACCTTGGCCTTCATCTTCTCACGCTCAGCCTTTTCCAATTCGGCAAGCTTGCCCGTTGAATCCACCTTGACTCGCGCTCCAAAAATCTTGATCTTGTCTGTGTCCATGGCTGTGTTTGCAACCAGAATCTTTGCATTCTCTATCCGCTTGGGCTGGTTCACGCCAAACTTCTTGTCCAGAATGAATCCCTCGTCCAAGTACGAGTCCTTTAGCTTTCCTCCAGCCTTCTTGATGATCTGGATGTGTGTCAGGTCCGTCGAGCCTCCGAGCTTGAGGACAGCGTCTACGGCGAGCTTGGCAAATTGTGTGCGGTCCTGCGAGAGCACCTTGGAGCTCAGCGTTGTGCGGGCAATGGCCTCGAGATCTTTTCGGAATTCCTGCTCGTCATTGCTATGGTCCACTGCAATCTTTTCCAGTGCTTTGAGTGCTGCACTGCTTGCTATCCTGTATCCTTCGATGATAGTCTGGGGGTGGATCTTCTGGTCGACCAATTTCTCCGCCTCCCGCAGCAGTTCGGCGGCAAGGACAGTGACTGACGTGGTTCCGTCACCGACTTCGTCATCCTGGACTTTTGAAATATTGACTAGTACTTTTGCGGCGGCGTTGTCGAGGGCAATCGCTTTGAGAATGGTGGCACCGTCGTTTGTGACCATGATCTCTCCGGTCGAACTTTCCACACATGTGAGTTGGGGCCTACGAGTGGAAGCGGGGCAATCTTCACTTACGCAGACTGCATGATCTTGTCCATGCCCTTAGGGCCCAATGTGCTCTTGACCAAGTCTCCAACAGCGATGGCGCCTACAAAGGCAGAGAGGCGCGCATTCTCGCCCTTCTCCTCCGTTACGTCGTCCGCAAAGATCTGAGTGGGGTTCGACTACATGTCTTGTCAGCCACTACGGTTGTTCTTTATTGTTTTGTGAGAAAATTCGGGCGCTCATACCATCTTGCTGGAATTCCTAGGCAAGTAAAGAGGGGTATCTCAGAAGGTGTGGGGTTGTCGGCTGGATGTGCCTGGACGCGACTTTTTTCTAGTCTTGCCCGCGTTGAAGCTGTGTTTGCGGTGTTTGCGCGGAGCTTCCCCGGCCAATGGTTCCACCGGGGTCCGTGACTTGTGAATGCCTATTACCACCTTTGCTGCACAACATCAAACCACCTAGAAATCGTGGTGATTTTAGTTGTATAGTCTTGTCTGGAACCACAATCTCTTTAAATACCTTGAAATTCTGCGATATCACACCTGCGCAAAATGTCAAAGCGACCGGCCCTGGAGCCTCTCGAGGAAATGTACGACGCGCCGTCGCCAGCTATGAAGCGCCCAAAAGTCGAGGATGAAGAGATGGAAGACTCCGATACGAACGGCGCGACTGGCAATGGCCACCTCATGGCTCCCCGACCGCAAGACCAAGACAAGATAGACATTGTAGGCGCAGACGCAGAGGAGCATGAGGAGCTTGAAGAAGCCGGCGCATTGGACGACGAAGACGGTGACGAGCCCGCAGTCGCCGCGCCAAAACGCCAGAGTGCGCCAGAAGCCGGATACACCGATCTTTACCTCGACACAATAAACCGCAAAGTCCTTGACTTTGACTTTGAGAAGCTATGCTCCGTCACGCTGTCCAACATCAACGTATACGCCTGTCTCGTATGTGGGAAATACTACCAAGGTCGGGGGCCAAAGTCACAAGCATACTTTCATGCGCTGGAAGAGGGACACCACGTATACGTCAACATGGAGACGAAGAAGGTCTATGTGCTTCCAGAGGGCTATGAAGTGACGTCCAAGTCGCTAGACGACATCAAGTTTGTCGTAGACCCACGCATGAGCAAGGAGGAGGTAGCAAAGCTGGACAAGGAGCCAAAAGTGTCGTGGGATCTCTCAAATCGCGAGTACATACCAGGCTTTGTGGGCATGAACAACATCAAGGCAAACGACTACTTCAACGTAGTGATACAAGCCCTCTCCCACGTCGTCCCACTGCGCAACTACTTCATGCTCGAAGACCTCTCCAACCGACCGCAACTCGCCCAGCGCTTCAGCACCCTTGTGCGCAAGATCTGGAACCCACGCGCCTTCAAAACCCACGTCTCACCGCACGAGCTCCTCCAAGAAATCGCCCTCCGCTCCTCGAAACGCTTCACCCTAACCGACCAATCCGACCCCGTCGACTTTCTCTCCTGGTTCCTCAACAACCTCCACCTCGCCGTCGGCGGCTCGCGCACAAAACCCCACAGCAGCATCATCCAAAAAGTCTTCCAAGGCACCCTCAAAATCGAACAACAAGAAATCACCGCCCGCGCCGACGCCGGCGACCGCCTCCGCTTCGAAGACGCCGCCGTCCAAACAACAACCTCGCACTTCCTCGTCCTAACCCTCGACCTCCCCGCCGCACCCCTCTTCCAAGACGCCCTCGAAAAAAACATCATCCCCCAAGTCCCCCTCGTAAACATCCTCTCAAAATACAACGGCGTAACTCCTCAAGAGAAATCAAAGAACCGCGTCCGATACCGTCTTCTACACCCCCTCCCCCCCTACCTCCTCTTCAACATCAAACGCTTCTCGAAAAATAAATTCGTCGCAGAACGCAACCCCACTATCGTCACCTTCCCCGTTCACTCCCTCGACATGTCACCCTACGTCGAACCGAATCCCGCGGAATACCCCCCAGGTGAACCCATATGGTACGACCTCGTCGCCAACATCACGCACGAAGCTGTCAAGAAGAAAGACGATAGCGTGGAGGGCGAGCTTGAGAGCAAGATTTGGAGGGTACAAGTTAAAGATCGCGCGAGGGAGGAGTGGTATGGAATTCAGGATTTGTTTGTGGAGAAGGAGAGGGCGGAGACGCTGTTTACAAAGGAGGCGTATCTGATGGTTTGGGAGAGGAGAAAGGGGCAGGGCGGGAGGAGCAGGAAGTGAAGGATTTAAATCTGATATAAGAGATTTATTTTTAATTGTGGAGAAGAAAAAACAAAAGAACGATTCATTCAGATATGTATATGGACTTTATTCAACCATGACAACGTCCCTTCCGCCTTCCAACCCCAACCCATTCATGCCCTCACTCACACCCCCGACCTCATCCATCTCTCTCAATGTAAAATCCAACAAATAACTCTCATCCACCAACTCCTCTACTCGCCTATAATGTCTCTCTGAATAAACCTTGATAGCCTCCAGCACATCCTTCAGACTCCCCTTCGCCGCAACTTTGCCTTGAGGCTTCAGCCCCGCAAGCCGTGCTGCTGGGTACGATTTGACAATCGTGTGTAGAATCTTCTGGGCGATGGGAGCGGTGCGGACGTTTGTATTCCAGTCGCGGAGGCGGAGGAGGAGTTTGTAGAGTTGTTCGTCGGCGAGGGATGCGAGGACGGCGTCGACGGAGTTGAGACCGGATAGGGAGTCTGGGTCTGGAGAGTCTGATTCCACGACGGATTTGAAGAGGGAGAAGAGGCGGGCGGGTTGGTCCATTTGGAGGGCGAGGACGATGGCGTCGCGGTAGTTTCCTGCGTAGGCGTAGTTTTGGAGTTTCTGGTCGAGTTCGATGCGCTCGGTTTCGGCGGTGGTGGCGGCTTCGAGCGTGGTGCTGGTTGTGTCTTGCCAGAAGGTTATGACGCTGTCACCGCCGCCAGAGACGAGGGCGCCAGTTTGAGGGTGGGCGACGAGGGCCCAGACACGGTCGGTGTGGTTGTCGAGGGTAGACATTGTCTCGCCCGAGATGGAGTCCCAGATCTTGACCAAGCCGTCACCGGCTGCAGAGGCGACTTGCGGACCTCGTTTGTCTCGCGCGTCCACTGGACGGTATGGGAGCCATGCGAGCTTCAGAACACTGTTGGAGTGGCCTTCAAGCGTCAAAAGACAGCTGTAGTCCGCCAGACTCCAGATCTTGACCGTCTTGTCTCCACTGCCAGTTGCAATCAAGCCCTTGCCACTCGAATTCGGAGCCTGTGAGTCTTTTGGTGCAAACTTGACGCTCCAGACACCACGACGGTGACCTCGAAGGACACCAATCGCTTCTCCTTCAGCAGCCGAATAGATCTTGACTGTACGGTCCTGTGACGCAGAAGCGAACAGAGTCCCAGACGGGTCGATGTCAATTGCGTTGATATCCTTATCGTGTGCCTTGCGAGTATACTTTGCTCGTAGCTTTCCCTTCATCTCCTTAGTCATGTCCCACCGCTTAACGGTCCGATCTTGGGATCCTGTTACAATGTATGCCGGGGGGTGTGATAACGGATCTGTGAATGCGGCAGACGACTCCTGAGGCACTATATGAGGTAACGCAATTGCACCCAGCGATTCAGCATGACCTGTCAAAACTGCTGCACAAGTGTATGATCCGTGTTCGGGATCTAGTCGCCATAGCCGGGCTGTATTGTCCTTTGCACCTGTGACGAGCCAATGTCCTGACCAGTCCACATCTAGACAGATGACAATATCATCATGGCCTTTTAGTAGTCCCACGTCTGCGCCAAAGTATCTTCCTTCTGTTGCGTCGTCTCCCTCTGACTCGTTTAATGTGATGATGCGAATGTCCTCGGAGTTGGTGTTCAATGCCAGCAATGATTTGTCACGGCCGACGTACGCAATATCAATCACTTCGTCATGCGTTCCGGAGACACGCCGAAAGACTGGTAGAGGATCAATCGTCTCCTCGACGACAAGGGATTCGGCAGATTTGAGAGAGTGAAAGTTGAGTACCTGGTCAGCATGTACTGAGATCAGGTAAGACAGGGTTGGGTAGTAGAGAATGTTGACAATCTCATCCGTTTCTATACCCGGCTCTTGCTCTGATGTGAGTTCGCGTCCGCTTGATGTTGACCAAAGTCGTACTCTGCCGTTTTCTCCACCAGAGTACAAGATCTTTCCGTCTGCAACAAAACCGGCGCTCTCGATGCCTTCGAGTGCGGCAATGGTGCGTTGCGCCTTCCACCTGTTCGAGTCCCATGCAATCAGAGTCTTGTCTCTACTACCAGAGAGGAGCAGCTTTTCCTGTGGTGAATACTGCAGCGATCGAACCACAGAAACGTGCGAATCTAATATGGCGGCGCTCTTCCTCTTGTGCAAATCCCAGATTCTAATTTTTCCGTCCTCGGCACCCGAGGCCAGTCGGAATTGTATCTGACTTTCGCCCTGGGCTTGTTCGATCTCGGCACCTTCTTGTCTTGATTTCCTCTTCCGTTTCTTGTTGTTTTCGGATGCATCTTCCCGCTCAGCTACCTCAACCTCAAAGAAATGAAGCGCGGAAACAACCCCACCATGGCCATGAAAAGCGTGGGTGGTGTAGCCGCCGCGAATGTCCCAAACTTTGACAACACCATCTGCGCCTCCGGTTGCTAGTAGCGTTCCTGTGCGGTCTGTGGCCAGAGTGACTACAGGTGACGTATGCGGTCGAAGGGTGCGGACAAGTTGGAGTTCGATGGAGTCGTCCCCGTTTTCAGAAGGGTTGAGAGAAAATAGGCGCATGGACAGTGATCGCGAGCATACAATGAGATGCGAGGCAGAAGGCGTTACTGGAACATGTTAGTGACCGTTGCTATAGCTGGAGAAATTACTTACAAGTCAATGATGTGATTGCCTCGCCGTCGCCCTCGGCTCTTGCCAGCTCTTGTCCATTTGTGAGGTCGGTGAGAAGAACATCTTCACCCAAGCTAGCAGCCAGGATGCGCCCGTCCTGGCTCAATGCCAAACTGCCTCCCGAGTAGATGGGCTGCAAGGTACGGCCAACCTCGTAGGTGGTCTTCACAGCAGTTCTTTGCGCCGCCATGTTGGGGTAGGAATTGGTGGCGTCAAGGCTCGTGGAGGTTGTGGATGAGACATGTCGCGAAAGTTGAAGATGGAAAAAAGTTTATCGATAAGAGCCGTCGCAACCACGCGCTTACGCTGACGTTTGGCGCAAGCGCGTCTGTCTCAGTCGAGTACTCGGTCTCCAACGACAGTGTTGGCTATGTGTTCACCACCCAACATGTCCATCAGTCTGTATTTCCAAGGAGCGGTAGTTTCACTCATTACTTGCACACAGTAGCAGCCACTCACACCCCCACCATGGGCCGACAAGCCTACCTGGACAAGATAGCATTTGTATAGACCCCACCAGAACAGGCCGCGCAAGCAATGTCTGATGAGCACAACAGGGGCGCTCTGCATTTGAGCCTACATCTTGCGCTTCGCAGTCTTCAGGGTATGTGCAGCTCGAATCGGCGCAGTCTGAGATTCCTGCGCGGTACCATGAGGCCACTGCGAACAACTACATGCAGCTTTACGATGAGCGCGGAAACCCCATCAACCCGCGCTCCCACCAGTACGGCAAGAAGCTGAGAGGCGCTCAGAATGACGTGCTTGCATCGGTGGGCGTAGTGGAAAGAAGACGTTCGCCGGCAGAGGGACTACCTGGTTCAAGCGAAGAGCGCATCCAACTGCTCGAGGCCGAGGATACCATGGGCAATGCAGTCGCTTTGGCTACCACTTTTGCAGAAAACATTTGCACATGGTGGATAGGTACTATCAGAGATCGGTTATTGGTACGGTACATTCGTTCCGTGTGTAACAGGCTACTGCTGACACCCACAGACATTTCGATATCATCATGGCCTCACATTTAGTCAGATTGTTAATTCCGAGTGTGCCTTGTCAGGGACCTCAATCATGTATGCAGGCTTTGCTCCCCGGGTCTTTGCCGCTCTGAATATCCAAACTGCTGTATACAGCGTGTTCATGTATCAGCCGATTGAACGCTTGCTCCATGCAACACGCGCAAGTGCAAGGACACGCAATGTGTTCCGGCGAACGAGGAGATTACTAAGAACAAGGTCTGACCCACATGTCTCGAGGTGGGATGATTGCTTACACCGAATAGCCTCCGCGTTGGCCTTGAGATTCTCTGCTGCCCGTTTTACTACCACACTGCGCTGCAACGCTTGGGCCTAGTGCCTGCTCGACCACTCCTTCCCTCATGGCGCACTCTGATTCCATTTGCACTATCATCGCCACTACTCCCAGCCTACTTGCCTCAGCATGCCACTAACTCATTCGCGGATCGTTTCGCCGTTTTCTTCTTCTCGCCCGCCATCATTTTATGTTCGGAGCATATACTTGAGCGCTGGGTTTATGCCTGTGTGTACGAAGCTGTGGAATCATCAATCATTCGCCCCGACAAGCCTGACACAGCCAGCCGGGATGTCAATGGAAAGGATCGTGCGTTGACTGTGCTGGGGCTACGACGGGAGTCACCTCGGCTGATCCGCAATGGCATCCACAAGATACTTTGGATGCTGGGCTGGGCTTCCCCACTTGCAGCCTCGAGCACAGAACGGAAACAAACGGCCGGTGTGAACGAGACACGAGACATGAGCGATGCCCAGACAATACATGTTGGTGGTACGCGGGTTACGAACGCCACCCCACTAAGTCTACCCGTCGTTCAAACACAGGATCAGCGGGCAAACGAGCCGTTGGAGGCGGATGTGATAACCATGCCAGTGAGCGCAGTCGATGAGCTGATGCGTTCTACAAGCCCGCCAGGTTCAACAGCAGACTCGGAAGAGGAGGAGAATGACCCGCGGATACGAATCACATCGCGAGAAGGCATTGTGGAGATGGAAGTCCGCCTTCCACCGAGGACACTGTCTAGTCATAGCGAGGTTGCAGAAACGTTTGGATCTCCACGAGAGGGCAGAAGGAGCGAGTCTGTGGGGGCAGTTGACTTGTGGGAGAAGGAGAGGTATCATCGCGTGACGCAACTGTCGTGCGAGCCAGCTCAAATGATTGGGGCCATGGTGCGGGCTCAGCTTGTCGGGCTTGCGATGCTCCCCATTCGCATGCTGACGCTGCAGACGATCGCCTTGCACTATCTGTCGCGCCAAGGACGGCAGGGAGGCCCGCACCGGATGATTAGCTCACTGGAGATAGGTAGTGACCTGAGTGTGGTAGGGATTAGCAGGCAGGTGTTGCGGGTAGCGCTGTGTGGCGCGCTGGAAATGGCCGTGGATCTTGGGTTGTGGCAGATGCAGTACCTGGCCATTACGAAGCTTGGAAGGGAGTTGTTTGGATGGGGCACACTGTAGAAGGCGAGTTAGCCTGCTTCTAGAATGCCTGTATGCAAGTACGAGGCAAGGCGAGGCGAGACGGTGGTGGAGGGCAGGGCTGGCCCAGGAAGGGATTTATTTTTATAGGCGCTGTTAAGATGGTCGGCAGCAGCCGAATGCAATGGCCTCTGGGTGGCACTCTTGCGTGTTTCACGAGTAGCTGGATCTAAATGCCGGTGTCGATAATGTTCCGAAAAGAGCACAGAGACGAGCGTCTCCACGATTCGAGTGGGGACGGGGGGCCTCGGTTTGGTCCTAGCGAAGAGCCAGTTCCCCCACCAGGGAGTCTGGGCAGTGAATGCAGTGGTGCAGGTGTAGCGACGGGGCGGGGTGGCATGGTTGGTGGGATGGAGGATGACAGTGGCAGACTCTCGCTCTCTCGGTCAGGCTAAAAGGCACATAGGGGGCAGTGGGGTGCAAGATGAGGCTTTGCTTGGCGGCAGCAGTCGAAGAGACCAAGGCGTTCCTTAGACATACGAGGCTGCGAGGGTGAAGGGGCGTGATTGGGCGCGCCAGATTACGGAGAGGCCGCTGGGATCACCATTGACTTTGCGACGCGGAAATTGCAGCGCATGCAAAGCAGCAGCACATGCAACGCAGCCAGAGGCAACAACATGCAGCCGGGATCAAGAGCCGGCGTGCTATCGAGGGCATAAACGTCTTGACAAAGAGACATGTGCGGCATGAGGACATGGTGCCGGGAAGCGATCAGCAAAACATCATCTCCGAGACGTGGTTTCTGCAAATAGCCTTGAGGCAGGCCGGCACTTGCAGGACACGACAAGGCAGGGTACGAGGACCGGTAGATAGAATGTGGTGCATATGGTAAGTTGAGATAGTACAGATGGGTGGATATGGATGGGTACTTAGTGTAGAGACCAGGGCGGGCTGCATGAAGCCGGGCCCGGGATGATACGCGAGTATGTGTGTGAGGGTGCTTACCTGACATGGCCTGGCTGGTGGCAGGGCTCGATGACGGATGGGGAGAGACGGTTGGTTGGCGTGAGGCCTAACGTCTTTAGTCGACTGAGCCAACATGGATGAGGTGCTGGCTTCAACATGGAAATGTGAAGCCTTGCCCCTTTTTGCCGGGGAGCAGCCTGATGCGAGGGTGCGAGGGTGCGAGGGAGTTTGCTACTGTGGCTGTCACTGTCCGACTACCTCAGGCGCATACATAGATAGCCATCAAAGTCGCCAACCAGCCAGCCAGCCAGCCAGCCAGCCAGCACTCAATGCCACCATTGTCTTTTTGTACATGCTCTACTTACACACACACACACACATACAGCCCTACAATCTGTAATCAGATAGCTGTACACGGGGCCGCCCTCGCTCGCTCGCTCACCCACTCGTTCCTGTAGTTAGCGGGCGGAGGTTTTGTCGGTCGGTGGCTCCTCGGGCCCCTGCACCCACCCACACACACACACACACACACATCCACCCACCCATCCATCCACCCATACACGCCCACACACTCGCTTTCGTCCACTTCCGCCTGCCAGGGGACGGCCACGCTTGGGCTTCTCGGCGACCAGCCGACCACTCACCAACGCTCCTTTTTCCCCACCACGCAGGACCCGTTGTGCAGGCCTGCGAAAGAGAGAGCGAGACCTCGCAGAGACCCTGAGTCTGCTCTCGCCATCCCTCCCTGCTGCTGCTACACTATTGCTGCCGTCACTGCCGCCATCGCCGCCCCTCGCCCAACTCCACCCCAAGCCATCCTCACGCGCCGCCGCTTGTCCGCCGCGCGTGTCTGTGTGCCCAGCAGCAACAGAGCAACAGCAGCAGCAACAGCATCTCCATCTTTCATCCCTCCCTTACCTTTTCTTGGTCAGACCTCCGCCAGCCGGTAGTCCCCCACGACGCCTACGGCCACGACACGACCCGCATCCGCTACTGACCCTCACGCCCCCCGCTCCCCTGCCCACTTTGTCGCTCTTTTATTTCTTTAAAAAAAACTATCCCCTCCGTCCCCTCGTGTGCGACTTCTGCGCTGGTGCACAGTCACGGCTGTCCGACGGACATGTGTGCTGTGGCGTAGCAGGTCTACCTGGAAAAACAAAGGCGACCACGCCAGCAGTGCAGCGCCAACTCCCGCCCCCCAAGCTGCATTAGCACTCCTCCATACGCGGCGCGCCCCATCACCATGTCGGGCAACTCGCTTCCTCGCCCTTCGCGACCCTCGATTGCGCCGCCCACAGGTCCCTTGCCTTCGCTGCCCGTTGCAAAGTCAAGAAACTCAAATGTCGGTCCCACCACCGCCCGATCTTCGCTGCTGCCCGGCGCCACAAACAACCGCACAGTCTCGTCGTCCGCGTTGCCACACCGGTCCTTGTCGAACTCAAAACTCCAGGCTGCCAACGGCTTGACCAACGACGAGGGTGGTCCTGCTACATCACTACCGGCTGGTAAATCACTACGCAAGACAGTTAGCATCGGCTCCTTTCCGCAACCACCCAGGCACAGCGGAAGGTCAAATCCCTCGAGCCCGCTCTCGACGAGTAGCACACCGGGAGGAGACGTGGGCGTAGGCTCAAAGACGGGTGCAAAATCATCGCTGCCCCCGCGCGAAAGCAGTCTCAAGAAGCCTCGCGCCTCAAACATTGGTGGCCGCGGTCTGTTGCCCAAATCTCCCCTCTCCCCTAGTCTACTCAACGGAAGCGCAGACTCGGTGGCCGTAGAGACTGGGCATCTCAGTCTTCCGTCTCCGCCCCACAGCCGCAACTCGTCTCCACAGGGATCATATGCAACAAGCGCGACTACCGCCGAAGATGGCGAAGACGGTGCAAACAAAGATGGCAAGCCTCCCAAGGATGGAAAAGGCAATGTTATTGTTAGCGTACGCGTGCGCCCGGACGTTGGAGCAAAAGATGGAAAACATGACGTGGACTGGGAAGTCAACAACAAGCGTGCATTGATTGCCTACAGAGGCAAGGAGGGGGGAGATTACTACTATGGTATAGTTGCACAACTTACGTTCAAGATGACCGACCTCAGCTAATCTGACATGGTGCAGATAATGTATTTGACCCGCAAGATAACAATGCACGCGTCTACGATGCAGCAGCCAAGCGACTTGTCCGCCGAGTCATGGAAGGCTACCACGGTACCGTCTTCGCATACGGCATGACTGGAACTGGAAAGACATTCTCGATGCAAGGAACGGCAACCAACCCTGGTGTCATACCATTGGCCATTACCGACATCTTCTCCTACATTCGAGAGACACCGCAGCGCGAGTTTCTCCTGCGAGTCAGTTACATTGAAATCTACAACGAAAAAATCATCGACCTGCTGGCAGGACCTGTTGTTGGCATGAATGGTCAGACTGGACCTGTTGAGGAAATTAAATTGCGCGAGGACAGCAAGCGCGGTGTTTATGCGACGCCGCTCAAAGAGGAAATCGTGCAGAGTCCCACGCAGTTGCTTCGAGTCATTGCCCGCGGAGACAATTCTCGAAAAGTGGCAGGCACCCAATTCAACGCACGCAGTTCGCGAAGTCACGCCGTGGTGCAAATCGTTGTCGAAAGCAGAGAGCGCGCGCCCGGCCCCGCAGTCGCATCCGGTGACAAGCGGTCTGCCATTGTTCCTGGCGGTGTGCGTGTCTCGACACTGAGTCTTATCGATTTGGCTGGATCTGAAAAGGCAGCTGATAGCAAAGAGAGGAGAACTGAAGGTTCTCACATCAACAAGAGTTTGCTTACCTTGGGTACAGTCATTGGCCGCCTCGCCTCAGACAAGGAAAAGTTGGAAAAGGACAAGGGCAAAGGAGATAAACATCTACCCTACCGAGACAGTAAACTTACCCGCCTCTTGCAACCAGCGCTTTCCGGAAACTCCTTGGTTAGCATTCTGTGCACAATTCAGATTGGAGCTAGCGGGAGCCCCGCAGCGGCGATCAGTCATACGGGTGAAACCTTGAATACGCTCAAGTTTGCATCCCGAGCCAAGAACAACATTGTCAGTCATGCCAAGAAGGCAGACGAGTCCATGGGTGCTGGCGGAGACGCGGGGAGCCGAGCTCTTCTTGACCGCTATCGTCTAGAGATTGAGGACCTGAAGAGGCAGTTGGCCGAGGGCAAGTCCAAGGAAGTCAAAGAAAAAGAAGTGGAAGACGATGACATCAAGAGGGACAAGGAGGAAGAAAGGGTCCGTGAGCTCGAGGACAAGCGACGACACGAAGAGCAGATGCTGGAAATGCAGCTCGCCAGAACCGCACTGAAGGAGCGAATCGAGCATCTCAACCGGTTGATTCTGAGTTCGAAATCACTCGGTGTCAACAATGGCCGGTCGTATACATCCATGAGCCTACAGCGCCAGTCTGTTGTGAGTAATACGCACACCGATATGCGACCAATGTCGATTCGTTCGTCTGCAAGTCACCACACTCTTGGAGCCTTCCGTAGGAAAAGCACCCCGCAACCACACCCCGACGGCTCCGAAGAGGACGATTCTGTTGGTGATAATGGCGACGGTTATGCAACTCAAAGCGTGCAGATACAGGCACTGCAAGCCGATCTCTCGGACAAGAACCGTTACATTGCTACCCTCGAAAAGCGTCTGCTGCACGCTCGGAGAGCTAGTCATTCTCGAGTTTCTCTGTCACTATCACACAGGCTCACTGGTAGTGAGGAAGGTAGCATGATCGCGGCTCTTGCTGAGAGAGACAATGAAATTGTGAACCTTCGCGCACAACTTGAAGACAAGGAGCGGATGATTTCAGCCCTCACATCGGCGCGCAAGAAGAACGACAATGCACACGACATGGGAAGCGAATCACCCGGCAGCCGTCGAACCTCGGGCTACCAACGCAGCGCCAGTGATGGCAGCGCGGCCAGCATGGCCCACAAGGGACCGACGTCGCCTGCACCTAGTGTGAAAGCGCCCTTCCCGCCCCCTCCAACTTCCAACGGCACAACCAAGAACATCGAAGAGATGACACGCATGCTCGACGAGATGATCACCGGACGTGTTGAGAAGACTGCCAGGCGGAGCAGTCTCATGCCAGTCACCGAAGGCTGATTGGCTTTGCCTAGATGACAAAAGCAAATTGCGAGAGCGTCATGTCGGGTACCTGACACGGACCAGCACCGCATCATTACATTCAAAGACGAAAAGAGGTACTGTAATGGGGATGAGAAGAGTCAGCACCAACGGCGCCAGACCGAGTACCTCAAAAGTTTTATTTTCTATTATATCTTTCACATGCAGCAATCTCTCTTCAATTACGAGGGATTCCATAGCGATTGGCGTTGAATGGGTCACGGAGTACAACACCGGCACAGGAATGGATCCCGACCTGGGTCTGCGATGGGTACGCACGGGCATTAGACGATGGAGGGGGGTCTTCTGTTGCATTACCCAATTCGATGCAGCCCCGGGAGGATTGTACACTACCTTTTTTTGTTTCGTTCCTTTTTTCTTACATTCTTCCCCCACCTTCCTGCGTCAAGGGACCTTCGATCTGATACCCCCTTTTTTTCATCTTACATAGTTGGTCAACATTTTTGTTTCGCTCACGATGCACATATAGCAGCCACATCAAGTAGCTTCATGATCTGTCCTGTTCAGATCACATGATTAGTCTCACGTCCATTTCCTCTGGGTAGCGGGCGCTTGCGTTTGTGTTAATAAATTAGGTGGAAGACATTTTTTGTATTGGTAGTATTTTAGAAAAGACTGCATACGTATTCCCACTGTCATCTGGTAGATAGGACTAAGTATGGTAGTAGACACGGTTACCCCAATTGATAGTAAGCCTTACCGGGGCTTCTCGGGACGATCACTTGATGCCCGTCTGACTACATGCCCGGCTGTGCATAATGTTTCTGGAATAGAAAAAAAAGGGCCTTTAATAATAACAGTCTCTGTCAAACACGCAGCCAGACTGGTGTGTGTATGCCTGTTTATTTCAAACCTAGGGCAGAAGACCCCATATCTAAAATATGTTAAGGTCTGTATACGGCCACCAACCAACATGCACAAAACCGTAGTAGATAAGTTCTGTCACCAGTCAGGTGGCCGTTACCCAAGACCACTAACATGCTTTCTTTTTTTAGCGCCGGACATGAGGCAACGCCAGCGCCTCGACGACGTTACACTAAAAGACGCAAGCTGAAACACCACCTTTCCCTTTACCCCCCCCCCTTCTTCGCCCCCCGCACATGCAGCGAAATGAAAGACCCGTCCCTTTCCCTCCCTTCCCGCCTTTCCGACCTTCCTATTCTTGTCCTACCTTTGTTCTTTGGCTCAAATAAGTAAAGTCGCCATTTCCCCCCCCTTCCCTTTCCCTTTTCCCAATCTTAAGTCTTCGATCCCTATCGAGAGAGCTTGTGTGAATCGTCTTTGACTTTCCCTTACCCCCCCCCCTCCTCCTCCTCCTCCCCTCGGACCGCTCTGTGGTCTTTTTTTTCTTCCCACCCTTTCCTTTTCCCGCGGAAAGCTTAGACGAGGGTTCTCCCTTGTATCTCGTTTTCTTCAAGGGTGGATACTCTTCTTTGGGTCGGTTTGCCAATCCTGAGTTACGGGAAGTTAGCCTTGATCTCTCTCGTTTTGGGTGTGAAACCACTCTTGCGCCAGGAAAGGGTTGTGCCCGCTTTCTTATGGCTTTTTGAAGGACTGGGGCCCTTATTTCCACCTTTTCTCTTCTTGTGCATCTTTTTCTTTCTTTTTCTTCTCTCTTTCTTCCACTTCTACCCTACATTCTTGTTACAGGGGGAGGACTGCGTCCTATCTCAGTTTTTTTTTACTTTTTTTTCGACTTGTTGCTTGCTTTGAACGGCGGTGCCTTTCGTCCCCTCCTTCACTTACAAAACTTTGATTTTTTTTCGTTTTCCGAACCCCCCGTTCGTAAAACGATCGTCCTGCTTATTACGAGCAACTCATTGTACTTCGCTGCAATAGCTTCCTGCGTCATCCGAGTGGTACGACACGCACGGCCAGCAAGTCGCCCGATTTGGCCGGATTTTCGCATTTCCACCCTAGTCACGAATCGAATTGTCTGAGGTGCTGACGACATCATATCTCTCTGCTTCTCATTATGCTGAACCAAGTCACCCAAAAAATCACAAAGATGCATGCGAGACGGAACCCTGGTCTATCCTTGCAGCCGACAGCGCAATATTCGCAACTGGAACCCCCACCTCATTCGGCTACATCTAGCGCTTTTCTCTCTCCGACACTCCCCTCCCGGCGCGGACTACTTGCGAGATCTCCCCCCGCCAGCCCGAGCCTTCCGAGCCTGCTACCCAAACATGGAAAGGTCCCGCACCCGAACCATGGCAAGTT
Organism: Bipolaris zeicola 26-R-13; assembly: GCF_000523435.1. Lineage (NCBI taxonomy): Eukaryota > Fungi > Ascomycota > Dothideomycetes > Pleosporales > Pleosporaceae > Bipolaris > Bipolaris zeicola. Next base: position 92,561 of record NW_006912053.1, read on the forward strand.
TGTAAGGAGGATACTTTTGGGATGCTGTGGCGTGGCTTTTCTTCTATGGATCGTGCTAAGGCACATCTACACGAACTCGCATTATGCAACGCCTTATGACGACGAGGTCGAGGATGAGTGGGAAATGGTCGGTGGTAGCCGGTTGCCACACGAGCCTTCTGCTGTTGCGCTCATAGATGCAAAGGGCAAAATGAGGTGGACTGTGTCGATTCCGTCAACTTATGATTTCCCGCTGCAGCCAGCGCAGTATCGCGAGATATGCCACCAGGCAATGGAAGTGTCCAAGGAAGTCAGTCAGGGGCCGAAGAAATCAGCGAGTCATGCTAGGAGGATGGTGCCCTATAACCAAAAAGATCAGTACTACATTGATATCAAAGAGGCGGAGGAACAGGCACTGTTGCCACCTGCCAAGTCAAAGGGAAGGCCCAAGAACTTTGTCGAGGATCAGGCTATGAAGGATGGGGCTTCAACAGAGGGGCTCAAGGTCTGTGAAAGGAGCTTGACCTACGTCATGGAGACTGGAGATGCTGGGTTTGGAAATACACTGATGCGGTTGTGGATGTCGTATGGTCTGGCAAAGACTGAGAACCGTGCCTTTTTCATCGATGACTCTCGCTGGTATGCTCAGTGCACTTGCAAAAACATTTCTTCGACTAACAGTGAACTAGGCCCTACGGCAAATACTCGACATACTTCCAACCTCCACCCTCTGCAGGCTGCCTTCCTCCCCCGCCGTCACACATCGTCCCTTGCCCCCACTCCGCGAACCACCTTGTCGTCAGCGATGCAACCGTGAGGAGCACCTTTGGCCATGCCTTCACTGAGCAATACGAAGACGCAAGAAAAATGGGTGTATTCCGCCAATCCAAAATCTTCGCCCTCGCCCGCACCGGCTACGAAGCCCTCTTCAAGCTCCGGTCAGACGACGAAGCCTACGTGCTCCAAAAATCCCACGACATGTACGGCGCCGTCAAACTCGAGGGCGGCCTCAGCATCGGCATGCACGTCCGCCACGGCGACAAACACCCCATGGAATACCAATACGCAAAAGACTACATCCCCCTCGCCCGCTACATCGAAACCGCTCGCGACCTGTACATTGAAATCGTCGAAGGCGAATCTATCCGCTCCAAAAAGCGCTCCAACACGCATCCCCTGACCCCCCGCCACACATCCTCCAAAATGATCCTCGCCTCCGACGACCCCCTCGTCTACGACTCGCCCGAACTCGGTCCAAACAGCGTCCGCGCCCAAGACCGCATCGTCCTCGCTACCAAACAGCAACTCGAAGCCGCACAAAAGGAACCCAAGAAGAACGCTTGGATCGACGAGGTTACCGGTTGGGAAGGCGGTTTCTACCGCGACGTCTTCTTTTCCCTCGGTCAACCCGTGGGCAACGCGAAAGATATGAAGGAATTCACCAAGAACCCTGCCTCCGATGTTCCGGAATCTGCGATGAAACTGAGAGAGTTGGTGGGACGCGCCTATCTACTTGATCTCGCCGTGCTGGGGAAAGCAGATACGGTGATTTGTACAATGAGCAGTGTGAGCTGCCGCCTTTTGGCCGTCATGATGGGCTGGGCGGATGCAATTGAAGGCAACAAATGGAGGAATATCGATGGCTCGTTTGATTGGAGGGGAATCATTTGGTGATTTTTTTTGAAGATTCTGTTCTTTTCGGTTCTGCTCTCTTTTTCGGGGGGAGGGAGCGGGGGTTTTTTTTTCTTTCTCGGATTGAGAATATAACTAGGAAATGCGAAAATATTACCACATCCATTCTTTCTTTCTTTCTTCCTTTCTTTCTTCCCACTATCTGCTATGAATTCCTTGGACTCTCTCTCTCTCTTTTTTTTTCGCTTACGTACACGTTATATCCCTATTGCATATACAGTGACATTCTCTCTTTTCTTGCTTCTCACAAGCACAGACTTAGCATACGCTGATATCGTCACATATCTCCGACCTCGATATCACACGGTCAGTTATTATAACAATCTAGGGTGAAATTGCGGGGGTATGTGATAATTCATGCGTTGAGGAGAGTTTAAAACCGTCCGAGGGGTGCTAGTTTGTTTTACATAGAATAGCAATACAAAGGTACGCTATAGGTAGGTTCAACATTGCAGATTACGAAACAAAATGCGTTATATTGTGTGCTATTGCTATAGTTGCTATTAATCCGAGTGTGTAAATTACGTAAGGTGAAATTCATCATCCTCTATCCCAATCCCCATATGCCAAACCTCGTTCTTCGTATGATCTCACGTGTCTTCATCGCCCCAGCCCGTCGTATAATCTCATCCGCCGTATAATCTCACACGTCGTACAATCTCACCCAACCCAACCCTACCCCTCAAACATCTTAGTCGTACTAACATTAATCCGACTCCACACCTTGCCCACCCTCAACGCGGTCAGAAACTTACTGGGCCAATAAACGTGATATAGCACGAAAAACGGTAGTGGGTCTTCAAACGTGTAGGTCCCGTCTTTCCACGCAGCAACATGTTTGACGAAGGTCAATAAATCCGCGAGTGCGTGTTGTACGGATTTGGCACCGAAGAGGGTGTCAAGCAGAGGTAGGATAGCCAGGGCGACGAGGTCGTGACCGAGCCAGTAGTAAGATTTTGTGGGTGTACGAGGAAAGACTGGAGTTGCGTCTGGTTTTGAAGAAGAAAGTGAGTTATTGAAGATAGAGAGATATGCATCTGCCAGTTCGGGTGTTTGTTCGAATAAGACGACCGCGGTATGAGCACGTGGGTTGGACTCGATGGGGTAGAATTTTGCGTCGGCGCCTTGGTCGTCGTTTTCGACGAGGAAGTCGAAACTCAAGTGGCCGGTAAAGTTTTGGCCGCCATCTGCGCAGACACGCTCGGTGAAGGCGAGCATTTTTTGGCTGAGAGGGGAGGACGGGGGGAGTGCTTCGTAATGCATGAGGAGCTCAAGACTGGGGCAGCTGGTGAAGGCTTTTACTTTTCCACGGTTGACGAGGGCATGGGTGCAGTATTCGTTTCCTTTGATGTATTGCTGGAGCTGGAAGGGGTTGTCTTTGCTGATATTGAGCGAGTGGATGTAGTCGGCTGTTGCGGTTGTCGTCTGGAAAGGGAGCAAAGTCATCATGTTGTTCCTGGCTTTGTCGTCTACGCCAATTGGTTTCATGATGAATTTTCGGCGGCTATCTTTTTTTCCTTTTGTAGGGGTTCTGTGCAGTTCTCTCATGAGCACATCGAGTGCTTCGTTTGCGTCTGTGCAGCGATGGGATTCCGGAACCGGGAGACCGAGTGACTCAATGTAGTCAATGAACTTGTCTTTTTCGTGAAACTTTTCAACGACATCTTCACGGAACTGAATGGCTTCAAACGGACGTCCACGCTCTCGTGCTTGTATCTCTGCTAGACGAACGACTTGTCCGTCTTCGACTGCTGCAATGACACTGGAACAGGAGATCCACAAGTCGACCTTTTCGTTCTGGATAACGGAGAGGAGGGAGTCGATGTATGGCTCCGCATCGTCGCCAATGGGTGTCTGCAGACGAAAGTACTTTGATATTGCGGTTGAGAATCGGCCTGGAGAGAGAGCGGATATGTCGGCACCAATGATGCGATGCGGTGTATGCTGGGCCAAATTTCGAGCAATAGTCAAGCCCTTTGTCATGGACACGCCCGTGACGAGAATCGTCTTGCGCCTCCGAGTTGCTGCAACATGTCTCCTGTCCTCTCTGGTGAATGTTGCAGTGCGCTCTCCGTGAAGCTTCGTCACAGCAAGCCCCAGCAGGACCAAAGCGGCCGAGAGAGGAGCAAGCAGCGCGCTCAGCGCCAGCAGCAGCACATTCTTGCCTACATGGCGGTAGTAGAACGGCACAGCAGCATCAGGCTCGATGCCTTTGGCCATGTTTCTGGGGTTGGGATGCTGGATGTTGGAGCTCGTGACCTCGGCACTTGTGCTCGCAGTGCTTCACCGTTCAGACAGGTCCCAACACACCCTCACGGGCTTACTTTGATCCCAGGCGCACCGACCAGTGGGATTCGTCCACGCGCAGACTGCAAGCTGCAAGTAATGAATGCTAGCGGCTCAGACGGCTCGGTATAATGCTTGCCGCGCGTGCATGTCAGTACACCTTACATACGAGGTGGTCGAGATGCGTGGGGCAGACGGGCGCAGGCGCACGGCGAAAGATATGGGTGGTCGACTAGTCTAAACGTCATCGTTATTTGGCCCGTGGACAATATGCGCGTACGACATGCGCGGCAGCGCTAGACACCGGTGGTTCCGTACGAGATTCAGCAGAGTAGACATCGCGTAGATCCTCATCCCTGCTGTGTCGCGTATTTGCTTCTTTGTGACTGACCACCTACTGCATAGTCACTGCATTGCATTCCGAGGTGGCGTTGGCATCCCTCTCGAGCTCCGTCATCAGCAAGGAGGATTGCATGTTTGATCACATTCACTCTTGTAGCTGGACCCGTATTGAATATCCCTCCCCCCTCCTTGCTGCCGGTCCCCGGACTTCACATCCGCCCCTGACCCCTAGTGATCCAACTGTGCCGCCCATATCTCTCTATTCTCACGCATTCCTACCCAACGCATCGCGTAATCTCGATCCCGTCCTGTCATGTTCAGCACTCGGCCACGGAGCTGGTCAAGAGTCTAGACTTACAGGTACGCCTGTCGGCTCAAAGCTGTTGATCAGCTTACTCTCGTACTGCAGATGCGGGTTGCCTCTGCTTTCACTGAACTTGGCCTTGCCATATCGCTTCTCGTACATCTTGACATTCGTCTCAGCAATACCATTGAGGTTCGTCTGGCCGCCCTCTCCAGCCTCCTTGACCTTCTCCTCGACGCTCGATCTGACGTACTTCAAGTACGGCGGATTTCCGGGCTTAATGACATTGTCTGCAGCGAGCACTGAGCCTTTAGTGATCAGCCCAAGTTCTTCACAAAGCTTGAGATCTGTCGTGTAGGCTGGCTTGTAGTGGTCAAGGAACATGAGATCCACATGCTTGAGCTGGCCCGATGCTACCAGACGTGCAATTCCCTCGTCGCTCGAGCCCACAACCACCTTTACGAGGTCACTGAGCCCTGCGAGGTCGACGAGGGACATGATGACTGCCGCGAATGCAGGATCACGCTCGAAGCTAAAGTATCGCTCACCGCCAGCTTTGCGTACTGCGTCTGCGAAGAGGATACACGAGTAGCCCACGTAACCGCCGAGTTCGATCTGCTTGCTGTTAGAAAATGGTCTTGTTCCTCGAGACTTGCATACCATGGTTTTTGGCTTGACCTCTGCAATGAGATCAGTGACAATGCGGCCCTTGTCCTCTCCAACATTCATAAGATACTTCTTTGTTCGCCCATATTCATCAATGGCGGCTAGGACGCCCTCTGGTGAGCCTCGTATCTTGTCAATGTTGGGGTGTGAGTAAACAAAGTGCAGCAGCTCAATCTCCCGTCCATCGTCAAAAAAAGCACCCTTTTCCTCTTGTGCTGCGTACGCTTTGCTCTGGTCGAAGCTACCCATGATTGCTGCTGTTCAATGGCGAAATAAAAATGTATCAGTGGCTTGTCACACTCGACGCGTCTGGAGGTGTCTATGCCCCTCAACGCGTAGACCCTAGTGCGGGGCTGGTGCTAATCATGACGAAATGCAATGCAGGAACATGTGAGATAGTTGAGGGGTCTGCAGTTCGCTCCACACGTTTAGTACGCAACCTACAGAACCACCCCCTGCGGTGGCAAAAGCACAAGGTGTCATCGGTTATGTTAGGGTATTACCAACGGGTTGCCACAATAAGCACCTGCCGTATTGCTTTTACTGCCGAAACCCCGTATTGCGCGTGGGATGCCAATGTAGCGGGGACGTTGGATCATGCCAGTTTGGTGGCCCCAAGCCGTGTGTGCATCCAGTGTGCCCCCTTGGCACTGACTACGGCAAGTAGTACGCGGTACCATGTGGATACTTGGTGCCATGATGGGCCGCTTGACTGGTGCATATCTGCTTCTGCGCGGTGTTGACGTTTCACTTTTGTATATATACCTGTTGTCGTCAACGATCTAGAGCCCGGTAGCCTTTACTAGCCTGTTATAGCTGGCAGAGTACAGCCGTGACAAGTTACGCTTGTCGATTCAGAGTTAAATAACTCAACGATCTTGGGATCCGCAAAACTTTATCTACCCGAAGCGGGAGCTAAGATCGAAAACCAGCCTAAGGTCGTCACGATTCTTTCATGTATACAGCAAGCGTGCGTGGAATTGTCATGTCGAAATCCCCATTCTTATGGTACCGGTGGTTTCCTGTATGCCCTAACTGCTCATAGTAGCCGCGTGGGACTCGCTGGACGTACTGCCCGCACCTCTGATCACCCTCAACATATCCCTAGACCGTCAGCCACCGTTCAATGCATGAAATATAGTGGGTATGAGGTGATTTTCTGTGCTTGCCCCGCAGTCGTAGTGTATTTCCTCCACAACCGGGTGAGACTCCGTCTTTGCACCAAATCGGCTAGCAGCTCGTGCTACGCCACTTCTGTCCCTGGTCGATAGTGGTTACTAGGGTTCTGCGTTTCTCCGAGCATGCAAAAGCACATGTTTGCATGGGCAAATGTCATATCCCATGTGCAAGAGCCGGTTTCTGCCGCTACCAAAGTCAACCTCCCCGGAGTCATATCATCATTGCTGGCCAGTAAGAGCCTAGTTTGTCTCCTAGTAATCCCGTACCAAGTCGAAACAACACGGGACCCATGAAAGGCCACATCATGGACGATAGTGGTGCGTGTGCTTGACGTTTCCTGGTCGCTCTCGAGGGCTACGAGCCAATAATCGAGGAGCGTGTAGCGAGAGATGTGCCAGTGCTCATCAATGACACTGGTCTCGTAAAATGTATATAGAGCACATGTCTCGGTACCTCCATCCTGCAGAACTCAACTTTTCTCATCCACAATTTTCCAATCTTTTTTCAAAATGTCAGATCTCAAGGCTTCTGTTGTCGAGACCCAGAACGGCTTCCATGTCGAGGGCTACGAGAAGATTGAATATGACTTCACCTTCCTCGATGGCGTCTTCAACCCCGCCAACAACAACCTGGCCAAGTGCTATGAGCGTTGGGGTCGTTGTCTGGCTGTCATGGACTTGAACATCTTCAACATCTATGGTGATGAGATGCAAAAGTACTTTGACCACTACAACCTGCCATTGACCATCCACAAGACCATGATTGGCGAGAAGGCCAAGTCAATGGAGACCCTTCTCAGCATCGTTGACTCGATGACTGACTTTGGTATTATCCGCAAGGAGCCGGTGCTTGTAGTCGTAAGTTGTTCAGTCAGTTCGCCTGCTCTCCGTGGATGCTAATGCGAAATAGGGTGGAGGATTAGTGACTGATGTTGCTGGGTAAAATATAACTCTAAGGCACTCTGGCCTGACTGCGTATGAAGAACAGGATTAACTCGTAACCCTAGATTTGCTTGTGCCGCCTACCGCAGGAACACAAACTTCATCCGCATTCCCACTACCGTCATTGGCCTGATCGATGCTAGTGTTAGCATCAAGGTCGCAGTCAACTATGGCAACTACAAGAACCGCCTGGGAGCGTACCACGCTCCTATGCACACCTTCTTGGACTTTTCGTTCCTCAAGACGCTGCCTGAGGGTCAGGTACGCAACGGCTTCGCAGAGTTGATTAAGATTTCAACATGTGCTCACAAGCCAACATTTGACTTGCTGGACAAGTACTGCGAGAAGTTGATCACTTCCCGCTTCGGCCGTGAGGGTGATGACAAGGAGGTCCTTCAGGCAGCTGATGAGATCAATCGTGCTGGTATCCACGAGATGCTGAAGCTCGAGACACCCAACCTTCACGAGATTGGCCTCGACCGTGTCATTGCCTACGGTCACACCTGGAGTCCTCTACACGAGGTAAGTTTGTCGTGATACTTAGCTGCGAACATCACTGACATTCTCGTAGCTCTCTCCCAAGGTACCGCTCCGTCATGGTCATGCCATTTCCATTGACATGGCGTACTCTGCCACGTTGGCTAACGAGCGTGGTCTCCTCAGTGACGAGGAGCACAAGAGGTTGTTGAATCTGTTCTCCAGGGCGGGTCTATCCATGGACCACGAGCTCTTTGACGAGGAGATGCTCGACAAGGCCACCAAGGCCATCCTCAAGACCCGTGATGGCCTGCTTCGTGCTGCCGTACCAAACCCCATTGGTACTTGTGTCTTCCTCAACGACGTCTCTGCTGAGGAGATGAACAAGGCTCTACGACGACACAAGGAGCTGATGAAGGAGTACCCTCGCCAGGGTGCTGGTCTCGATGCGTATGTCGACGCATCCGACACTGGATACACCGTGAACGACAAGCCTATTGAGGAGGCCATGAACGAATCCAAGAAGGTGATGAATGGTTTGAGCAACGGTGCCGTCAACGGCACTGCCAAGGGCCATGCCAATGGTATTCCTCAGGGTCTGCAGGAGGTCATGGTGAACGGATACGAGAACGGTTACAAGAACTAAACAACGACATTGTTGCGAATAAGTCCGACTAGGCAAGCACATGTCCGGCGGTGGAGGAGAACCATGTAGTTCTTCTGAGCGGTGATACTGTCATTATCCTTGATGGATCGCAATATGCTCCATCCCCACTAGCCATCTCCATAAATGAAAAAAACTTTGACTTCTGAAAATGGCGTCTTCAATGTGTGCACTGTGGTATGTGGCTTGAGTTCGTAGGTGGCTAGGTAGTATCACCATGTGCAGATGAAGATGGCCATGCTGTTTCCGCAACGATTGGTGCCTTCAAGGTCATTTATTGTCTTGATCCTCGGGGTTCTCGTTGTGTTTGAGGAATCCGCGGAGAGTGATCATTACAACATGAAGCCGGCGTTCGGGGACTCTACCGCTGGCACCTTTTTCGGCGCACATTGCTTCTTCATTTCGGTTGTGAAGAGTGTGAGAATGGTGTATTGGATGCTAGAAAATGAAGGCCGTCGCGAGATCACAAATGCATCCAGTAGTTGTGGTTCCCAGCCTCGCCCTCACCAACCAGCCATTGTCACAAACGCCCGTGCACAGCCAAAAAATCTGATGTGCACCGTGCGCCAAAGTCTTGGCAATCACACAGTTTAAAACCTCTGCGGCCCTCGTCCTCCTTTCTCGCTCTTTGATCAAAAAAATACAAACGATTCCAGCCACGACTATCAGAACATCTTTGTCTTTTAGTTGCCAGCCACTACGGTGGCGTGGGATCGAAGAGCGAACCTCCTGTAGGAAGCTGGCATCTCGTTGGGTCGTCTTCAGTGATGGCGATGAGATGTCGGTGTCGATTTATTGGGAGAACATACCTACTTTTCTGCACGCGTGCTTTTGTCAAGTGATGCTGCAGTCATATTTGCATTGAGGCGCTGTGCCCCCCACGTAACATGGCGCTTTGCGGCCGTGGAATACATGGGTATCTTCACCGCTGCGTGGGGGTTATATCTGATGCTCCGCGGTTCGATGCGAAGGCGTCGGGACCACACAAGCCTGGTTGCAATAAGAAGCATCATCACAGACTAGCCAAGTCCGATAATTGCTGGACAGAGGCCTTCCCGCCACGGGTCAGATTACAAACACATCAACCCACCACTTGACAAAGCCAATTTCGTAATGTATCATTGTCATTAGTTGATGGCACTTCTTCGATGCCTTGATTCATGAACGTGGTCATCATTCCCGGTGCCTTTTCCATGCCGGCTACCGACTTTATACATGCTGTAAAGTGTTGTAGCCCCCACCAAGCCGACTACGGCCTCTATGGGATCACCACCTTCACATCATCCTCAAACTCTACATCCTTGATGCCATCCTTTGTTATGGCCTTGACCATTACGCCCTTGAAATCGACAGGTAGACGGCGCTTCAGCTCCTCGGTGCACATCCGCATAATCTTCAGGCCTTGCTCGTAGTCAATGTCTGGGTGGTGGTGCTTGTCGAGCAGAGAGAGACAGTAGTACCTGAAGCCCATGTGTTAGCGTCATTCAGTTTCCGTCGGAGAGGGTATAGCATACTGAGCATAGCCATGTGCCGCATAAGGAAGCGCTGCTTGACTCGCAAGGTAGTCAATCCAGTATAATGTAGGCTTGTCCGCAATCGTGTCATAGCCGCCCAGCAGCAGATTGACTGTGTAGGGTTTCCGTGACCTCAGTGCTGATGCTAGCTCTCCCCGGACGAAGTTGGCCGTTGCCGCTGGTGACAGCTCCATGTTGTTACGCATCGAGTATAGCTGTACATTTGCTTGGATGAACTCGGCAAATTGAACAGTGTCTCCTGCTTCACCGGAAAAGGCCATTAGGGTGTGCTTGTTGAGTTCCCTGGTCTTGTCGTCCGAGGCTTTGAGGATGGTGGCGCCTCGCATGGCGGCTTTGGAGGCGGCAATGAGGGTAAAGTCCTTGCCCGTGATACCTAGTAGGACTTCCATGGCTGCTGATTTGGTTGGCTTTTGAGGCTGATGGTTGTGGTCCTGGAGAGATTGTGCCTGTACAGCCTGGAGGGGTTTCGACGGGTCTGGATGCTGGAGGGGGACATACGCGAATAGAGGTACCTGTGATTGACGCGCAGGCTACACCGCGGGAGCTTGGGCCACGTAATCTCTTGGCATATTGTGAGCTCTACAGTACCTGAGAGCCATTGCTCCCTCCATGAAGAAAGTCTTCATGCCTTCGAAAGCTCAGTCTCTAAGCTCTCGATACACAACTCAGCTTCTAACCCATAGTCTAGATTTCCCCGTCATGCTCCATGGAAGCAGCCTTGCTCTGCCTATGCAGCAAGCCATAGAAGCAAGGTTTGATATGTGTGGATCTCCGCCATGCTGAAGAGGGCATTCGTGTTTCCAAACCGTTGATTAAGAGCCCGTTTCAGCCGCCGTGCCTATCTAACCATGGATCTTCCGACTCTTAAAAAGCAATCTCATGCCGGCTCCACTTCTTCCAGTGTGAGATGTGAAGCAGTCAAACAGCCTCACCGGACAACTGCCTTGGCGCCCCTTGGACTCGCCTTAGCCTGCGTTATAAACAGAGGTGACAAAGTTTCACGATACCAAGAAGGCTGGAACCCATTTGCAAGCCTAGTCCATACCCATGCATAGCCATTGAGAGACGGCATGGTGCCAACATGTCAGCATAGGTTCAGCCATGTCCTCCCGAGTATGGAGCACAGCACGGCAAGCTAGACATAGGTAAGCGAGGCGATCTCCCGTGCATCAATCTTCACCGGGAGGCTCTCAATGGGTCTCTGCCGGGTAGATTCCATTGCTTTCCACGGGATGCCTGCGCGGCTCTCCCCCCTCGATGGCTTCTGCGATAATGTTGCTGCATGCTCTTACGAGAGAGGCCGTGGCTGCCAATGAGGCGGCAGCGTCATAGCGGGGCTGAATCTACTCAACGACCCCTCCAAACCTTGCCGGCCTTATAAGCTCTGGAACACCCCACCCAAACAAAACAACACCGACCTGAGCTTTCACATACTCCTAGTAAGTCGAAATTTCTGCTCCACGTCTTATCCGCGGCCGGACCTTGTGACCCGCGCATCCGTCCTCTCTACTTATCTTCTGCTCCGTCCCTCTGCCTCTCCAGTCTCATCAATTAACTTACCATCAGCATTGCAGTCACCATGGCCATCACCAAGATCCACGCCCGCTCTGTCTACGACTCCCGCGTATGATCACGCCACGCCCCCCCAACCCAGCCCCATCACTAACTCTCCCAAAGGGTAACCCCACCGTCGAGGTCGACATTGTCACCGAGACTGGTCTTCACCGTGCCATTGTCCCCTCTGGTGCCTCGACCGGCTCCCACGAGGCCTGCGAACTCCGCGATGGCGACAAGTCAAAGTGGGGTGGCAAGGGTGTCACCAAGGCTGTTGCCAACGTCAACGACACCATTGCCCCCGCCCTCATCAAGGAGAAGCTCGACGTCAAGGACCAATCTGCCGTAGATGCTTTCCTCAACAAGCTCGATGGCACCAAGAACAAGACCAACCTCGGCGCTAACGCCATCCTCGGTGTCTCAATGGCCATCGCAAAGGCCGCTGCTGCCGAGAAGGGTGTCCCCCTCTACGCACACATCTCCGACTTGGCCGGCACCAAGAAGCCTTACGTCCTTCCCGTACCCTGTAAGTTCTTCGAGTCTGACTGGAGATTCTTTAGCTGACAAAGTAGTCCAAAACGTTCTCAACGGTGGCTCGCACGCCGGTGGTCGTCTTGCTTTCCAAGAATTCATGATCGTCCCAAGGTAAGCTCACTGCAATGCGTGTATGCATAGACCTGGCTAATGCCCTTCAGTGAGGCTCCTACCTTCTCCGAGGCTATGCGCCAAGGTGCCGAAGTCTACCAGAAGCTCAAGTCCCTTGCCAAGAAGACTTACGGCCAATCTGCCGGAAACGTTGGTGACGAGGGTGGTGTTGCCCCCGATATTCAGACCCCTGAGGAGGCCCTTGACCTCATCACCAAGGCCATTGAGGAGGCTGGTTACACTGGCAAGATCAAGATTGCCATGGATGTTGCATCCAGCGAGTTCTACAAGGCCGACGAGAAGAAGTACGACCTCGACTTCAAGAACCCCGACAGCGACAAGAGCAAGTGGCTCACATACGAGCAACTCGCCGAGCTGTACAAGTCTCTGGCCGAGAAGTACCCCATTGTCAGCATCGAGGACCCCTTCGCTGAGGATGACTGGGAGGCCTGGTCTTACTTCTTCAAGACTTCTGACTTCCAGATTGTCGGTGACGATCTGACTGTCACCAACCCCGAGTTCATCAAGAAGGCCATTGAGCTCAAGTCCTGCAACGCCCTTCTCCTCAAGGTTAACCAGATCGGTACCATCACCGAGGCCATCCAGGCTGCCAAGGATGCTTTCGGTGCCGGCTGGGGCGTCATGGTCTCCCACCGCTCCGGTGAGACTGAAGATGTCACCATTGCCGACATTGTCGTCGGTCTGCGAGCTGGTCAGATCAAGACTGGTGCGCCAGCTCGATCTGAGCGTCTCGCCAAGCTCAACCAGATTCTCCGTATCGAGGAGGAGCTTGGTGACAATGCCATCTATGCTGGCAACAACTTCAGGACTGCCATTAACCTGTAAGCGTGTCATGTGCAGAGTGTGACTAGGATGAACCTTTGCGCGTCCTAGGGAAAACAAAATCGCTATGAATAATAGAATTTGATGTCGGAGGACAATCATATGTACGAAATGGAATGAAATGATATACCAATTGTGTAATACTCGTCTCGTATAGTCTTGTGCTTCTCGGTATTCGTGTCTAAATTATGATGTCTTGCAATAAACTTACTATATAATCAAGTGTTTTATTAGCAAGAAGTGGAGCTGTCCCGCTAGTCTACATGCAAATGATGTGTCTACACATTTGCTTAGCAAACTTAATGCATCTGTTTGAATAAATCCCTAGAATAGATGGATATGTCACAAAGGTCTTTGTTCGCAGTGAGTAACTACACTAAACGACCTTAAGAATATAAAGAAACCACGCGAGTCGTCAGAAAGGTTGGAGCCAAGTGGTACTGAACCAGCCTTGTAATTGGTAGTAGAAAGACTAGGGTCCTGATCATCATCTAAAGTAGCAAAGTGCTATGTTTATTCATACATGTTGCTCTGCACTCTTAAAGTCATCATGTTCGTGAATATAACCCCCCTCCACACCCATAAAACCTCGGCCTTAGTCCCTCTTAAGTGGGGTGTAAGTCTCAGCTATGCCCTCCTTTGTGATAATCATCATCTGCAGCCCATCACCAACCTCAATGTGTCTCTCCACGGCGCTCGTAAAAGCGTCTCGCACCAGATCCTCTACATGGTCCCTAGGCAATGGCTCTGCTTGTTTCGACTTGAGCTCGTGGCCCACTCCGCTACCGGGCTCGTACATGTTCTTGAAGTTGACCTGGTTGTCCAAGAAGGGCATGATGAGGGATGCAGCCGCACCGGCTGCCCTACATTGCTCGCGCTCGTAGCTACCGACGGGGTCGTACGAGTAAAGGGCGCCCTTGCCGTCTTCGTCCAGACCACCGAGGATAGCGTGTACGTAGTAAGGGAAGAAGCGCTTGTTGTAGAGAATGTGGCTGAGTCGTTGGGCACATGCCGAGACGGTCATGGGTTTGCCGTGCTGGTACTTGTACATCTTGACGATGGTGTCGAGGCGTTCCTTGAGGGCGTGGGCGTCGGCTGCGAAGCCGACGACTGAGAGGACTATCCTGGCGCCCTTGTTGTCGGAACCTTCGCCGCCGATCTTGAAGAGCTTGGGTGCGTAGCGTGTGTTGATGTTGTAGCCGGATGTCGAGCGTGTGTCGCCGGCAAGGATGGCGAAGTCGGCTCCCGAGATGCCTAGCGTTGAGCCGCCGTTGTCGGTGTATCTGTAGACTTGTCAAAACAATGTGGTATAAGTATCTCTGGGCGTACGTACGGGTAGAAACCATGTTGCCGCTCGCCGGATGGGACAGTTGTGGGGGTTTGCTTGAACGAGTAGCCTGGGCCGCCTTGTGGAGGTGCACCGGTGTAGAGCGCAGCCATTGCGTTATCTGGGGATTGGGAACTGAGAAGAGGTACAAAGGGGCTCCGTATGAGTGTTCGAGGGCGTCGTATATCGGTCGGCCGGCGATTCTGGGTTTGGGTGATGGAGCTGTAGTACGCGGAGCTCGAGTGCCTGGGAGCTTCCACGCGCTAATGTCTTGGCGCTGATGTAGTGAGGGCGTCTATGTCTATGATTTCTAGATAAAGTTTATTTCGCTATGATTGTTATCTACACTTTTCTATACTGAAGTTATCCGGTAAACATATTAACCCATATCTTTCTCTGCATCTTTACATGTCTGTGGCCTCTGTACCTATCTACAACCTCTGCAACCTTTACTGTAGCTTTTCTGTCGTTACTTGCGAACCTAAACTAATGATTGTACATAATCAATATGTACGATCATAACGTTTGGGATACTGGCGTACGTGGGCGATCCGCTATTTGAAGCCAATCTGTTTTAGGGGAATCATCTGGCCATGCCAATGTTCCTATCTTGTCTTATGAAGCTCTGAGCTTCAAACATAACTTTTGAAAGGCACCTTATAGTAGTGGTTATGTAGTAATCAAAATTAGTTGAGTCTTGGTGAAGTGAGCGGCTCGATCCACCCATACGGTAATAATCATCATTCTATGTGGCGACATAGTCTCGTTCTCAGTAAAGCTGTTTTCGGTGGTTCGGTGCGTTGCACGCCCGAGCACGGTACTACTTAGTACTGAGCAAGGAGTGAGCGTCCTCACGACTTCATTCATCTCTACTATCACTACGCGGGCATTTCGTCTAAGCTCGGTCTCAGCACCGTGATGAAGCCACCAGTACTGTATAACGGATTTGCGCGGTGCTACACGCCATCTATCAGCTCTTCTAGTACAGCCTAACCCTCAAGCAGACATTAGTTCAGCATCCCCATGCCCTACTGGCCTATTTCGGTCGCTTACCTCAACGATACGAATTAGGATCAAAGGATTGCTGTAGATATTCTAATATAGACCCATGTAGAGGCTTACTTGGCAAACTAGATTAGCCTAACAATATCCGCGCAGAATTAGACCATTTGCTGCTCCGGGACACATGAGCTGTTTGCTTCGTCTTTCTGGCCATGCAAGGACTGCACAAGAGTCGCGGCTGGAACCAGACGGATACCAGAACTGAGCCCACTGCCGAACTTATGACCTCTTTGTAGTACAATATGTTTTTTTCGCTTCTTAGATTCTCTAGTACGTAAGACGGCAAAGGCCCCCCAACTGTGTTACTAAAGCAGGTCATCCGGTACGCCCCAAATGATGGCCTCCAATGATGGACCTCAATGTTATAGCACGACCGTAGTGATAAGCGGCATTAAGCGCTACGGTTCTCGCGTCCATGAAATCAACGAGACTTTGCCTTTTACCTCTCCAAGACTTGTCTTATGAAACTGGCCATTTGTTGAGTTCCGGACAGCATAAGAGACGATCTCGATTATGATCGTGAGATTCCGCGGCACATTGTCAAGATCCAGGTGGCCAATCGCCCGAAATGCCCGTTTAGGAATCTGGAGTGGGAATTTCCGAGCCCATATGGCAACTGTCGCGGCACTGAAAGAGAAAGACTATGACAAAGCGACCGACGTCGTCATAGTTGGATCGGGTGCAGGCGGCCTCACAGCAGCGTTACGAGCAAAATATCATGGTCTGGAACCATTGGTAGTCGAAAAGACATCCACAATCGGCGGATCCAGTGCGTACTCTGGGGGTGCACTATGGGTCCCAAACAACCATGTTTCGAAAGCAGCAGGTATGGAAGATAGCTTGGAGGAAGCTCTTACATACCTCGAAGCAGTTGTACCACCAAACACACGGTCTAGCACGAAGGAGAGAAAACTAGCATACCTCAACGAGAGCCCGAAGATGGTGAAATTCTTGGAGGATGGCGGATTCAAGTGGCGCGCAGGCGTGGGATACCCCGACTACCACTCTCTAGAGCCCGGCTCTAAGCCACTAGGTCGTGTGATTGAGGGCAAAGTGTTTGATCTCAAGAAGCTGAAAGATTGGCGGTCTATGATTAGGCTTCCATCCGGTCCCAACCTTATCGTTTACTCTAACGAGAGCCCTCACATCTTTCGCGTGGGCGCTCATCTGCATGATTTCCTCAAATTCAGTGTTTTTGTAGCCAGACTAGGGATTCGGGTTTTGGCTGGCCAAAAACCGGTGACGTTGGGCAAGTCACTGATCGGACAGTTGCTCTATATGAATAAGCAGCAAGGGACGGAAATATGGAGGGGAAGTAAGTTGGTGGAGCTCGCGACTGATGAGAGGGGAGCGGTGGTGGGTGTTGTGGTTGAAAGAGATGGCAAGAAAGTAAGGATCGGTGCAAGAAATGGGGTTTTGTTGACAGCAGGAGGCTTTGCAAGGAATCCAGCTATGCGGGATCAACATCAAAAGAGAGCTGAGTATGCGCAGTGGAGCGTTGCTTCACCAGGTGACCAAGGCGAGGCTATCACAGCCGGTCAGAAGGCGGGTGGTGTCATCGACATGATGGATGCAGCATGGTGGATGCCCATGATACTGGTAGGCGAAACCCCCATTCTCGACATAGCCGCCCGTTCACTTCCCCATTCGATCGTGGTCGATGGAGACGGCCACCGCTACCTAAACGAAGCCTTGGACTACGATGATTTCGGTAAGATAATGAACAAACGCCATGAAACAACTTCAGCAACACCCTCGTGGATCATCATCGATGCAAGACACCGCAACAAATATATTCTCGGCCAGTTCGGTCCACGGCATACACCACAGTGGGCGATTGAGAATGGGCTCATTTACAAAGACGACAGTATCGTGGGTCTGGCTAAGCAAATCAACATTGACCCGACGAATCTACAAAATACAATCACACGATTCAACACATTTGCAAGCAAGGGTGTCGACGAGGATTTTCGAAGAGGAGAGAATCCCTACGATCGCTTCTTTGGGGACCCATACCACAAACCGAATCCCAACCTGGGCTCTATTGCAGAAGCCCCCTTTTTCGCTGTCAGACTATATCCCGGGGACCTCGGAACGAAAGGCGGTCTGTTGACGGATGATTTTGCACGTGTGCTGATGGAAGATGGTAAGCCCGTTCCGGGCCTGTATGCGGCGGGGAACACGACTGCGAGCGTGATGGGGAGAAGGTATCCAGGGCCTGGGGCTACGTTAACACCGGCAATGACGTTTTCGTACATCGCTATGGATGATATGGCGAGACAGGTTCGTAAATCGTGAAAGGGTGGCCTGAGATGATGGATTGGAGGTGCAAGTTTGCTATGTATAACTACGTTTTGTGATGTCGATGTTGCAGCATGTATTGCTGAGAAGAGGTGACATGCTATATAGCATGAAGTAATAATCTTCTGTGTTCGCTCAAATACACATAGCTTCTATACATTCCTGTCAAACTCCACAGGTTTGGACTAGGGTTCCTGCATCTCATCGCCGATGTACATGGACCGCGATGATGCTCGAAACTCTATTCCCTCTCCCTAGACTTTGACCTTCTCCTCTTTGGTGACCTCGATCTGCTCTTCAGCATGCTTCTAGAACTCGCATCATCTCTTCCTCTATGTTCCAATTCCTTGCGCTTCCCAGAGGTGGACATGGACGGGGTACCTGCTTCACTCGAGGTCCCAGACTTGGTTGCAGAGACAAAATCAAGAGCTTTTCTCGGTGCCTTTGACTTTTCCTGCTCCTTCGCTTTTGCAAGTTGCTTCTGCGAAGCCTTCAGTTCCTCAAAATAGGCCCAGGGCGTAAAACTTGTCGGTATGGCGACGTCGCTTGACAGCGTAGACGCATAGGATTCCTCCTCAGTTATGCCTGCAAATTCCAACAACTTCTGAGAATGGCCAGGGTCGCGCAGTACGGACGAGCTTTCCAAGCGGTGGTTGAAGTGCTGATTCTTCTTCTTGAGTTCGAGAAACTGCGCAAATTTCTTGGTCGCTTTTTGGGGCGGTGATCCGGGAGGTGAAGGTGGTATGTCGAAATTTGGTACGGTAGGTAAAGTGAGGTTCTGGATCAAGGCGCGGGTTGTTGTAAATGGTGAGCCTGGAGCAGCATCGTCCGGTAGGTCATTGTCAATGGGAGGTGGTGTTGCAGCTGGTCCTTGCGAGGGCCCGCTGACTGGTCCTTGGGAAGCAGAAGGCTTCTCGAGAGGTGGAGGAGGTGCAGAAGGCGGTTCTGGGGCTGGGGCAGGCGCAGGCGCAACTGTCGCAGGAATGTTGGTCAACTCTCTATTAGTAGCGGTCGAAGCCCTCTGGGGACGTTTGTGATTCTCACCTCTGGCTTCGTCGCCGGTACAACCTCTTCCTCGTCACTATCTGGATAATCAATCCCGAGCATCTTGGAGTGCACAATGCTCGTGGGCCATCATCTGTAGCTGGCTTGAGTATACGGAGCTTGGGCCAAGTCTATCTCTTGGCGGGCGAGCTGCGCAACCACCGACTGCCTACACGCACCGTCACAACAACCTCGCCTTCCCGCCCACTTTGAGATATCAGCTTGCAATCTCGGCCTCGAATCGCTGCCTCCGTGATACCCCGAGCTTCAGCAAAAACTTCCCAAACATGAACCACCTTCCACAGGCATGGGGCCGTGTACGTCTTCCACCCGCCGTCAATAGCAGTAGTACTAATGCATCACAGCCTAGAGACGATGTTTACGGTGCCTACGATCCCTCGCACTTTTCATCCGATGGCCCAAATCAGCACACTCAGAGCCCGATTGTTACCGGTACCTCAGTACTCGCGGCCAAGTTCAAGGATGGCGTAGTCATTGCGGCGGACAACCTGGGTATGACATAACACCATGGGTTACAGAGAATAGCCTTACTAATGCTGTTTCGCAGCTTCATACGGATCCCTCGCCCGTTTCACCGACGTCAAGCGTCTACGAAAGTTCAACGATGAGGTAGTCGTGGGTTTCGGCGGCGACGTCTCGGACATGCAGTACATCGACCGCCTTCTGAACTCCCTGGACATCCGCGAGAACTACTCTTCTTCTGAGAACTCGCTCAATGCGAAGAACCTCCACACCTACCTCGCCAAAGTCATGTACAACCGCCGATCCAAGTTCGACCCACTGTGGAACCACTTGCTTATTGTTGGCATGGATGGCGAGTCGAAGCCCTTTCTCGCAAGTGCAGACCTCCTCGGTACTACTTTCACATCGCCATCGTTAGCCACAGGTTTCGGTGCACATCTCGCCCAGCCAATTCTGAGGACCATATTGCCAGACGAGGCCGCTGTGGAGAACGTCACAAAGGAGCAGGCAGTGGAGAAGATCAAGGAGTGTATGAAGGTTCTCTTCTACAGGGATGCTAGGAGTATGGACAAGTACTCAATTGCGGTCGTGACCAAGGAGGGTGTTGAATTGGACGAGAATGTCAAGCTGGAGAACCAGAGCTGGGCCTTTGCAGACAGGATCAGGGGATACGGCACGCAGACTGTGTAGGTCTGTTCATAGTAGAAATACGAACATCATGACGGAAGAAACCGCGGCCAATTAGAAGCCGCATTCTGAATGAAAGACATGAATGAATGTACCACCAACCGTCTGGCTGTGTTATTTCCTGTTATTATTCAACCGTGTGTCTTATGTAATACCACTGATGTTAGCAACTGGTGTATTGCGGACTTTCAACTGGCGCTGATCTCTGAGCCAAGGGGCCGACGGAGACAAAGTGGGGAAGCTCCGCTGACACGCGGGGAACTCACGACTTCTGTTCAACGCTGGGGTACTCTGCTTACAAAAACGTGCTGGGAGTGACAAATCTGCAACGAAAACAACATCACTGCCTCACCTGCAGCTCCAAAATTCCTTATTTAGACATATACGTCTACTCTATCTCACTTTTCCCTCCCTCTCTCGCAAGCATATTCACCTTAGTGCAATGTCATCTAGCTCAACGTCAAGAAAGCGAATTGTTTTCACGGGCGGCTCCGGAGTATGTGCATTTACGTCACTTCGCTATGCTTTTTAGCATCCTAGATTTTCTTGGCATGTATAGGGCACTTGGGCTCCAACATATGTCTTCGAGATTTCCAAGCGTACAGATACATGAGGTTACGAATTTCTTCCTATTTAGAATTCTACTGACTATGCACACTTCCTAGGTAGCAGGCCGCCATGTCATATCTGGGCTTTTGTCTCACGGCCATGAGATTCTTAATGTCGATGTGACACCATTGAATAATCCAGATGTGTACACATTAAAGGCGGACTTGACAGACGGCGCACAGGCGTTCAATAGTCTGTCTTGTCATTTCCGCGTTAGCGAACCATTCATGGAATCAGTCCAGACACCGGATGCAGTTGTGCATTTTGCTGGCATACCACAGCCGATGAGGATTCCAGACAATGAGACATTTCGAATTAACACAATGGGCTCATACAATGTTATCGAGGCAGCCTGTAAGCTTGGAATCAAGAAGGTATATATATACTGTTTCAAAGTGATGAGAAAATCACTAATCATGTGAAAAGATCATCCTGGCTTCGAGTATCACTGCTTATGGCGTTACCTATGCAGAAGGCGACGTCGATTATGCACATTTCCCCATAACTGAGGACACACCTACACAACCCATGGATGTCTACGCCACGTCGAAACTCTGTATGGAACAAACTGCCGCGTCATTCGCTCGGCGCTTCCCAAGTGTGGACATCTATTGCCTGCGCATCTCGGCCGTCATTGAGCCCGAGAATCACGCTCAAAAGTTTAAAGCGTATCTGACAAGGCCACAGGACTTCAAAGTCCATGCGTGGAGCTACACGGATGCGAGAGACTTGGCAGGCATTGTCCACGCTTGCTTGCAGACCAGTGGACTAGGGTTTCAGGTCTTCAATGCGGTGAATGATGAGACTACGATACCAGAGTCGGAGGGAAGCATTGAAGAATGGTTAAGAAAGACATGTCCTGGAGTGCAGATTATCCAAAAGATGGGAGATCGTGATTCACCTATTTGCAACAAAAAAATGAAAGATATGCTAGGATGGAGGGAGGAGTTTGGCTGGCGGAAAGTCATGAATAAGGGATAGAGGTGGTGTATCTCAAAGACATTTTGTTGAGGTTTGACCTCGGTTGCAGTGACATGCCGCAAAGTACGCAATACGCTTTCTTTTACGCTCGCTTCGGCTTTCGGTCTTGTCTTGACACCGATGTTCTTCTTTTTTTCCATGGATCATCTGCCATGTAAGACAATATGTCAGCACTTTATATTGAGTTTACGACAATCCGTTAACTTTGTTTCCATCACAAACATTGGTATGCACTCATTCATGGATCTTATCATTCAACACAACTGCTAAGAGTCAAACCCTGTTATTAACATATCCGACCAAAATGTACTTCAAGATGGCTTCTTGTAGTTAAACGTTGCGTAAATACGGATACGGCGGATGGGATCGGAGACCCTTGTCATTGTCTGGGGATAATACGCTTTACGAAAAACTGTGGGGCAAGCATCGAACATCTATTCGCGTAGTCATACAAACTATCCATCGTACTTTCCCCGACTACCATATGACTAGCTATTCGGGGTTAACGCAAAACAACAGCCCTTAAAGACCACCTGTTCGTCATCGTCAACTCCGGCCGTTTGTTCGCGACCGTCAACTCTGTACAACACAAACCGCACGGGCTCTCGCTCCGGATAACAGTAAGTAGACCTTGCCTTCACATTCCATCAACAGGTAGGCGACATCAGTATGTCAAATTAAGGTGGTACTGTGTAAACTGAGATACTGGGCAATGTCAGACATCGAGCCATGTGCATCAACGTCTGACGGCCGTACATTCGTCCACACACCTGAAGCCAGGTTACCGGAATGTATGTGAATACGAACAATTATCCAGTTCGTCCGAATTCATGTACCGAACCTATATACAAGGCTGGGGAGATCCGCATCGCTTCATCTCGAATGGCCCTCCGACCCTCCGACCCTCCGCGCGGTGCTTGCAGCAATGCACAACCCGACACTGCTAAGCCCAACATGGTAATCAAAGAGACTCACTGCTAAAACGATACTCTTTCACCCTCCGTGAAAGGTTATTTGTGTGCTTATCACATTGCAGTGACTAGCATACGTTATACCTTCGCCTCCACTTCTAAGCGCTCGCTTTCACCACGGATATGACGACATAAGTATGGGGGCGGAACACGTGCGGGTGACTGCATAGCTGCACGTAGTATATTGGTGGAGATTAGCCCTATCCCAGGCTACATTAAGTCCGGGCGCCTTACGCTTCGTTGCGGAGGGTCGCACGGTCTTGTGTCCGTGAATTACGCCGCCTGCCAATTCTTAGTCCATGCACACCTCTCTTCTCCTTTCTTAAGTGGCCTTCAAATACCGTCTGGTAAGGGAAACTTTAGTGCTAGGATTTCCCAAGACCTCGTCTGCAAGTTTCCGTTCGACTTGACGATTTGCAGCTGCTTACGTCCACTCCGTGGTATAACCACCGTTCGGTAAGGCTTGTTCATTCTAGGCACGCCTATTCAAGGCAGTCTATCCAATACGAGTATGCTTACACTGTTGCAGTCAGTCCACATCCAACCTTCACAATGGCAACACCAGCCTCGCCAGACCCCACACGGGACAGACAAGAACCCCAGAACGAACAGAGGAAAGAAGCATATGAATCAACACATCATAAAGAGGCAGAAACAATAGGAGATGCATTTGCTCATGATCCAGAAAAAGGCATTGAGAGCCAATCATCATCAACCCATTCAAACGAGCAAACACTGCCGAATGCGATACAGGCACAAGAACAAGAACAGGACCCCAACATTGTAGACTGGGATGGGCCGGATGACCCCAACAACCCTCAAAACTGGACTGCGAAGAAGAAATGGACTATTGTTGCCACCCTCGGCCTCGTTACACTGATCACTCCAGTCGGATCCTCCTTCTTTGCCCCCGGCGTACCACAAGTGATGCGAGCATTCCACGAGACATCAAGGGTCATGGCCGCATTCGTCGTCTCAGTGTACATTCTAGGCTTCGCCATCGGACCTCTAGTCATCGCGCCCATGTCCGAAGTCTATGGCCGCATGCCTCTCTACAACATCTGCGGCGTACTCTTCGTTATCTTCACCGTTGCCTGTGCCGTCTCTGACTCAATGGGCATGCTCATCGCTTTCCGGTTTTTGGCTGGTTGTGCCGGCGCCGCGCCCGTGACCCTCGGTGGCGGTACAATCGCAGACATGTTCCCCGTCCAGGAACGTGCTGGCGCAATGACAATCTGGGCCATAGGCCCCCTTCTTGGGCCCGTCGTAGGTCCTATTGCGGGAGGCTTCCTCGTCGAAAATCTCGTCTGGCGTTGGGTATACTGGATCCTGGCCATCTTTGGTGGCGCCTTCGGTCTCCTCTTCCTCGTCCTCGGTCGCGAAACCTACGCCCCTGTCCTCCTCGCCCGCAAAACCAAATCCCTCATCAAATCAACGGGAAATACCGATCTCCGCTCCAAACTAGCACAGGATCTCCCCCCACGCGAAATCCTTATCCGTGCTATCGTCCGGCCAATCAAGATGCTCCTCTTCTCCCCTATCGTGCTACTCATGTGTCTCTATATCTCCTTCAACTACGGCATTTTGTACCTCTTCTTCACAACAATCACCTTCGTGTTTGAGGGCCAATACGAATTCTCCTCGGGCTCCGTAGGTCTCGCCTACCTAGGCATCGGTGCGGGCATGGTTATGGGACTCATGCTACTTGGCACAAGATCCGACAGCTACATCAAGTACAAGCAGGAAACAAAAGGCAAAGCGAAGCCTGAGCATCGTCTTCCACTTGTTCTGACGCTGCCCGGTGCAATTGGCTTGCCCATTGGCATTTTCATTTACGGATGGACGGCGAAGAACAAGGTGCATTGGATCGTTCCTATCATGGCTATGGCGCCAGTGGGTCTGGGAAGTTTGACTGCGCTCATGAGTATTCAGACGTATCTTGTTGATGCGTTTACGCAGCATGCTGCATCGGTTGTTGCGGCCAATACGGTGCTTAGGTCAATGTTCGGGGCATTCCTGCCGCTTGCAGGACTGCCCATGTATGATTCGTTGGGGTTGGGCTGGGGAAACTCACTCTTGGGGTTCATTGGTGTGGCGTTTATACCCGTGCCGATACTGTTTAGGTATTATGGAGAGAGGCTTAGGACAAATCCTAGGTTTCAGGTGCAGTTCTAAGATGTGGTCTGTTTTTTTTGTATGTATGAGACGGGATATATCATTAGGCTATTTTGGATGTCAAGATGATGGATTGCATATTGGGGCACATGACGAAAAAATAACTTCCTACACATTGTTAATAGATAATTTGCTAGAATTGAGATCTTGGATGGATTTCGCAATCCGCTCTATCTTCTTAGCAATCTGATGTCAACCATTTCACTTAGTTAAGTCTATTGCTGATTTCAACTCGACTATCTGACTTTTTTAGATATAGTTAGTTAGATAGTTATTAATTTTTTTTTGTTGGCATACGACAAACTACGCTTCAAGACTACTTAAAAACAAAATACACACAAAAGGGTATCTATTAATCCACCCCCGCCCCCTTTCCCTCGTCTTCTCTTCCAACTATATATATATGTTTTTTGTAACCGTAGTGATGCAAAGAAAAGCCGCTAAAACATATAAACAAAAGAAAAGAAGAAGAAAAGCAAATAGGCCGATAAGCTACATAGGAAACGTATAAACACATGCGACATAAAGAGGGTTTTTGCTACTGATTAGACACACACACACAAAAAGGGGAAGAATAAAGTAAGTAAAAAAAAAATTGGGATAAAAAAAAAGAATGCTCGCTCAGTTGTTCCCCTCACAAGATGCCCCCCATACTCCCGGCCGCCCTTTTACCCCATTGCCCCTCCAGTCACTTAATTCCCACCTAGCCACCGCCCGCAACCTTAACACTCCCCTCCCCATCCCCCGTCCCCGGCCTCCCCCTCGCATGGACCTTCAACGCATCAACCCTGGCCCCTGCCTCCCTATGAATCGTATGTCTCAAATGACGGGGCGTCATTTCGCCCTGAGCCTCGAGCCGATCGAGCTCCTCCTCATCACTACTACTCACAGAGCTACTCCTTGAAATCTGCGTGTACACAACGGCGTCACCCTCTCTCTTTTTGCGTTCGCGCTGCTCTTCCTTCATGGCGGCCATTTTCTCAGCGTCGCCCTGGCAGTCGAGGGTGCGGATGTGGAGGCCGGGGAAGTTTTGGGAGAAGAAGGATTTCAGATAGGGGAGGAGGGCGGCGTTGGGGCGGTAGGTGCCCGAGTCGTTGTCGATAACGAGTTCGTAGTAGGCGGGGTCTTTTTTGGGTGTGTCGTCGTGGGGGGGTCCGCCTTCGATGTCGTGAGGGGGGTGCGAGATGTTGTTTCCGCCTTCGTCGGGGGGACGGCGGTCCTTGTGTTTGAGGCGGCGGATGAAGAATTCGCCGGAAAAGGCAATGTAAGGGGCGACGTCGCTGTGCATGGTGTGTTTGCTAAGCATGTCAATGCCGAATTCTTTCCCGGTTTCCGTGAAGCGGAAGAGGGCGTCGAGGGTGAGGACGTAGGTGAAGATGCGGCCGCCTTGGTCGTAATGGACGAGTTCGAGGAATTTTTGCGTAAATTCTTTGCAGGGCTCGCGGATTACTTGAAATTCCGTTGCGTGATCAAAGTTGTAGACGCGGGCGTGTTGGTGGTGTAGGGCTTTGGAGAGGATATAGCCCCGAGCCCCCTTTGCTGTAAACATGCTCTTGACGAACGGCTTAAACTCAACAAAGCGGTGATACATTGCTTCAGGCACGGGGCCCCGCAACTGCATCTGGTTCGACTGGAAATTGTACTTTTGCGGTTTTTGCTTGCCGGTTCGTCGTGACACTTCGCCATCGTCATTGGGTTCTTTCTGGCCCAGCAGACGTCCGAGTAGCGGCGAGTAATGCCGTATCCAGAACTGCGGTCCTACTGTATATGTGCGTCCTCCGTTCTCGTCTTGTGTTCTGCCCAGTACCTCTACGCTGACGTTGAGTGTTCCGCTCATGTGGTGCACCTTTCCGAAGCAAACCGCGACGGCGCGCAGCGCATACGCCCTCTTGCTAATCATGCGCTTCCTGATGGTATATGTCTGGTCATGTATGCCCGGCCAGTTCTCGCTTATCGAAGGAACGACGACATGGACGTTACCGAGGCGATCGTCGTGGTCTGCGGGGTCCTCGTCGTAGATGCGGCACTTGAAGTTGAAGCCCGACGCCGGTACGTTTGCGACTATCCACTCATAGTTCCATTCTGGATCGGTGCTCTGGCGCACTGTATGGGTGCGCATCGTCAGGGGCGGGTCCTCCTTGTGTCGTGTCGGCAGGCTGGTGATGAGCTGGGCGACGACGAAGGGATCGGCCGAAAGGGTATTGATGTCGGCTAGAGGGAGGTTGTTGGCACGGTGCAGCGTAAACTTGACCGTGTATCCAGGCGGTGCGCGCGGTACCGGCGTGTCGTCGAAGCCTCCCTCGGGTCCCTTTTTCTTGCTGCCGGCCGTATCCGACTTCTGGGGCTTTGGGTACTCGACATTGGCGCCGTTTGTAGACTCGTCCTTTTCCACGGCTGGGTGTGCCTGTCCATTCTGGACGCCCGGTGGCGCCGAGTCCCTCTCTTCGGGCATGCTTGCGACACGCGACGGCGCGTCTAGGCGCAAAGTCGACGAGAGCGAGCGGGCTTGGTGGACGGTGGGCGCGTTTCGGCGCAACGGGGCTGAGGGGAGCGCAAAGGGGAGGGGCTAAAAATTAGGTGCTGATTCCGGTAGTCGCAGTGTCATTGAGTGCGGCTACGGCATGTTGTGTGTAGAAGGGGAGGGATACCGCGCAAACCCGGGTAAGGTACACAGTAAGACTGGAGAACGCGCAATCCAAGGCAGGCGCAGCGAGCGGGCGGGCGAGTGTTGATCGCCAGTGGAACGCTCCGGCCCTACCAAAAAACAAGCTCTGCTAAGCCTCGGGGCTAAACAGCCGACGGTTAGAACGGCCAAGCAGGGCAAGCCAATCCTACGTCGAGTTGGGAGGGGATCGAGGTCCCATTTGCCCGTCTAGTATGCAACGTCGTTTACTACGGTCTACTGCTGTCTAGTCCCCTCTTCTTGGCTCCACTCAACAAGGGAAAACTACCTCCATGTGACATGCGGGAGGGCAAAAGCCACACTCTCTGCCACCTGCACCCGCACCCGCACTCGAGGGACTACGCTGACGTCACATTCTGTTCTCGGATACCGGCTCATCTCTGCTTCCGCCGGACCACGCGGATATCCGGTCGTAGTATTAGAGCCAATCGATGGTACTTTGCAAAATGTAGCATTAAAATTATTTCATTCCTTTTTTCTTGTAAAATTAAGAGTGAAGAGTCATAATCCACCACGTTCCACTAATCATAGTGCATCTACTGCAATCTACCAAGAAGAAGAAATCCTCCCTAATAGCAAAAACCAACGCCGACGCCATGCTCGCTACTAAATGCTCATGTTTTGACGAGGCAGAAAAAAAAGGGGGGGTATCGTTACAATGAGCGACGCCAGCAAGAGTCACTCATTCACCAGGCCATAAGTCTCTAGAGATCGTTCTTCTCCTGTAGCGTGGATCGCTTAGGCAGCATGCATGACAATCTCCTTGCCCTTCATCGACTTCCACTCGACAAACGCAGCACCAAAAATCGAGACTGCTCCACAGGCAACCGACACGTAGAAGGTCTGGGTAAGCGTCGTGTTGTATGCTGAAAGCACGCCAGAGAGGAAATCAGGATCAATAGCGTGCTTGAGCTCAGTTGCACCGGTGCGGAGTACGATACCGGCATCGAGATCAGGCACAATGCTGGCCAGGTTCTTGATGAGCTGGTTGGTGAAGACGTTTTGGCCAACAGAGATGAAAAGAGCGCCACCAAGAGTCTGGAAAAACATCATGGTAGCCGTGCCAATGGGAACATCCTCTGCGGGAAGCGCTGTCTGAACAGCAACCAGGATCTGCTGCATACCGAAACCGACACCAGCACCGAAGATGAACTGGTAGCCAATCCATTCCGGGGAACCACTGTCGACTTCCATTGTTGCGAGCAGACCAGCGCCGATGGACATGAGGACCGACGAGAGGAGCATGAACGGCGTGTAGTAACCAATCGCAGTGACGGCGCCACCAGCAAGCATCGAGATGATGACGAGACCGAGGATGGCAGGGAGGTTCATGATTCCAGACTTTGTTGCCGAAGCTCCCTTGATGGCCTGGAACCAGATGGGCAGGTAATAGACCATGACGAAGAAGCTAGCACCCAGCATAGCACCGAACAGTGCAGATCCCCAAACGTTGCGGTTCAGGAAGACGCGAGGAGGAACCGTGGCATCTTCCTGCTTCCACCACTGGATAGCAAGGAATCCGCATGTGAGAAGGACAAAGAGGACCAGGAGCGCAATGATGCGGCCGTCCTTCCACTGATACTTGCTGCCACCCCACTGGAGAGCGAGCAACAAACAAATAATGGCAGGCAAGAAGCAAGCCGTTCCGGGAAGATCGAACTTCTGAATCTGCTCACGCCATGTAGCCTGGACCTTTCCGCCAC
This sequence comes from Bipolaris zeicola 26-R-13, assembly GCF_000523435.1. Taxonomy (NCBI): domain Eukaryota; kingdom Fungi; phylum Ascomycota; class Dothideomycetes; order Pleosporales; family Pleosporaceae; genus Bipolaris; species Bipolaris zeicola. Next base: position 121,694 of record NW_006912053.1, read on the forward strand.
GGCGGGTAACATGGAGAAAGGGAATGATGAAAGCCGCCGTGATGGCACCAAAGGGAAGGTTGATGTAAAAGCACATTCTCCAGTTGACGTGGTCAGTAAAGGCACCGCCCATGAGGGGTCCAGCTACACTTGCGATTCCGTACATGCCTCCAATAACGCCCATGTACGTAGGACGCTGGCGCAGCGGTACCGTCACCGAGACGATCAGAATGGCTCCAGAAAAGATACCAGCAGCACCAACACCGGCAATGGCACGTCCAATGATGAGCGCCGTCGAGTTTGGCGCAACAGCACAGATAAGCGAGCCGAACTCGAAGATGGCCAGGGCAGTCAAGTAGATCCACTTGATCGAGTAGTATGTATAGAATTTACCGTACATGAGCTGCGTCGCGCACGTGGTAAGGAGGTACGACGATCCATACCAGCCAACATCATTCAGAGCCTTGAACTGGTCCGTAATGCGAGGGATGGCTGTTGCGATGATGGTGTTGTCCTGCACGTGTGCGTGTTAGCTAATGCTGACGAGATGGATCGGCAGCCGATTTCATATGCGTAAGTAAGGTGGCGTCGATCACCGTTGTGGTACCAAAGTTGTGGAACCAAGGGAGCTAACGGGCATTGCACTAGACTTACCAGGGCCATGCAGAAGACGCTCAAACACAATGCCACGGTGATGGCGGCCAGCTTCCATTTGGTCGGGTATTCAAAGTCGTCCTCGTCGTTGTTTTCTGGTGCTGGGCTGGCTACCGAGCTCGGCCGCGAACTCTTCTCTCCAGTGCCGGTGATGGGGGCTGCGGCGTCAACAGCCGCTGTTGAAGCAGGAAGAACAGTTTCGACAGCACCCTTGTTCTCCTTGTCGGTAGTGTTCTGAACGCTAGGCGTTGCCGTCTTTTCAGAGTCCGCCATACTGGATGGACGGAGCTTGTCGTTTGTGTTGCTCATCTGAGAACAAGAAGCAGACAGAGGTTATCGTACACTTTTATTAGTTTGTTTGCGCAAGTTAATCTGACTATGCATGCAAAAAAGAGGTGGCAAACAAACAGGGCGTAGTGTACCAAGGCAAGAGCAGGACAAAGGATGGAAAGAGAGACGCGCGCCTCTAATTATACCACCGACCCGCTACGGGGCTAAAGGCAGAAAAAAGGAGTTATGAATACACTCTCCTTCAGAAGTGGGTTTCCTAAATGGCAAGGAGCTCCGGGACGCGTTCCATTGTCGTACCGCCTAGAAGTCGTGCGGACCTCGTTCGCGAAAGGCCTAGAAGGGGCCTAGTCGACGGAGTTTAGAAGCTGTCTAGAGGCCCTCAGCAAACGCCTTCGGCTACATTGCGGCGAAATTCGTCCGGCGCGCCATCATAGCCGTAGTTTTGCTGCCTGATTGCAAGCCACATGGCGCAATTGTCGTTCCGCGGCTGCATGGCTGACGCTGATGGCCTTGCAGATTGCACTCTGAATCCATCGCCAAGAAGGGGGGGGGCTATTTGCTCGGCTACCCACAAGCCAAAAGCCTATTGTGTATGAGTAAGAGAAAGCGAATCAAGAGCAAAACAGGCTCTCTCTCGTTGGCGCATCGATCGTGCGGCAATGTCTATCTCCCCATTCTCATTAAAGCGTTTCGTTAGGATCGTGGGCCCGGAGCGCGCGCACCCCGCAAGCCGTTCGACGCTTACCAGTCAAGCATGCTGAACGTTCCAAGCTTTTCTTTCCTTATTCCTTACCCTTGGGGACTACTACTACTAAGTTAGTAGTATGCTGACATCATTCTCTAACCTTCTCACAACAACAAACCCAACTGCTCAGCACCGACTAGCCCCACCCCCCTTCTTCGCACTCCTTCGCGTTGCACATGCAAAAAGGGACCATGCCCATTTGTCTGGGTGACACAACGCAGGTTCCGCCATGCCGTGCACCACCAACCCAACGGCCCTGCACGCGCAGAAAAAAAAATGGATGCCTAACATACGACAGGCAAGCCAACTTCAGGCTAGTCCACAACCGATGAATGGCAATCATCCGTGTGTGTTTTTTTACGCCCCATAATCTCACTACCTAGGGCTTTTCCTGCTGCCCGTTTGGTTGGAAACGGAAAAGAGAGAGCTGAGCTGGGCTGGGCTTGGCAAAAGAGAGGGACGTCGGAGGTCGGGGTGGAATTGCGCTCCGCCTCCGCCATCCGTTTATGCGACGAGAACGAGACGGAAGGGAATTGCGTACAGGGCCCCCCACCCCTGACTCATTTTCTCATCATTTTGTTCACCGTCCACCGATCGTTTCCATAGCCCGTCCCCGTTCACATAGCCGTCTTACATTAACCATTGACCCAAGGTTGCGGGTGCTTTAAAAAAAAGAAACAATACACAGAAAAACTAAACTGGATACCGGGCGGTGAGCAACTTAAGAAACGACCTCAGCTTTTCCCTTATCAGAAAGACATCGTTGCATTTTGTGCTACATTACACATTCGTGTACATTGCTACGTGTGCATATCATCTCATCTAGTACTCACGATTCATACTACTCTTATACGGTACCCTAAACGCACTCTGCCGTTTGCAATCACGGTGAGCCGATGGAATACGTGACATGATGCATGAAAAAAAACTTGGAACCCAGACGCATGCCAATGATACTTGGACATGCAAGCATTGATTGAATAAGAGCCACAAGTTGAATTTGGCTCTGCATCATCCACCTCGGAGTCGGATCTTAACCACGTCTGCGGGCAGCCAGGGTCCCTTGTTAACGCCAAGAGATGGAGATAAGGCTTAACCACGACATACTACTACTATCCCCCCCCCCTTGGCAACTCTATCTGCCTTATCCAAGTATACGTACGTATCAGTGCACGTTTTGCTGGACCCAGTACCACATCTTCCCTAGATATTCTTCGTCCAGCGGCTTGATATCCCTCAACGTCGGCACCTTCTTGCTTGTAGTCGTCATAGAAAACTGCGGTCGTGTCCCTGCTTCGGCGGCTTCACCACCATATGACGCCTTCCACAGGCCCAAGAGCTTCAAGGCAGAATGCTCCGATCCGCCAGACTCTTCTAGTCGCTCAACCCATTCCTTTGGCGTGACAATGTCAAAGTTTTCCCACTTCTGCAGCCACTCCAACATCTGGTGCCACGTCGGTTTTTGGTGTGGGTTCAACACATGGTAGACTGGCATTGACTCACTTCCGTCCAGCGTGTCACGCGTTTCCAAAAAGGCTCTTGCAGCAACATCCACAGGCAGCCAGTCCAAAGGCTCATCCCCCAAGTCGGGAAGGCAGTTAATCAACCTCGCCGTGCTCAGCATTATAGGCCAAGCCTCCTTTGTGTTCCACACCCCTGTAGTTGAGTCACCAGTCAGCTGACCAACACGCACAACTGCGATACGGCCCTGGAGCCTCGTTTGCTCGTGTGCTCGGAGACAAATGTGCTCCGCCACCCATTTGGAACGAGAATAGCCCAGGGAGGATGCCGAAGAGGGCCTGGAGCTAAGCGTTTCGGGCAGTTTGCCTGTGTCATCCAGAGAGCTATTCATAACTGCCGCAGTAGATGAACAGTACAAGAAGCAGGGAGGCTGCGGGCGCCCAGCTTTCAAGGCAAGGTTGAGGAGGTTTCGTACCCCAGCAATGTTGTCTTTCTCAAAGCTCCGCAGTTTGAGACGGAAGTTGACTGTCCATGCAACGTGAACAATCAAAGTTGCTTTCTTCGCGAGATGGTCGTATGTCTCATCGTCTAGTCCCAGATTCTCTTCGCCTAGCTGTGCTGGCACTACTTTGGTCTTGGTATTCGGGGCATCAGCAGGACCTAGGTCAATCAGACTGCGCTGCTGCAGCGCTTTGTTCACACGTTCTCTCGCTGCTGTCTCGTCTGCTCCTCGGACAAGACAGTATACTGCTGTGACCGTGGGTGTTTTCTGCAGTAAACTTAAAATATGCGCACCCAGCGCCCCAGTGGCCCCAGTCAGCACCACAATATCACCGCCTTGACTCTTCTCAGGCAGTCCATTGGCAGACACATCGGAGGCCGGCCTTTCAAACAAGCCATATCGCTCTACCATGTCCAGCATTAGTTTTTCTTCGTCTTCCTCTCCCATCTCTTTTTCCCCATGTCTCTTTCGCAACACATAGTCTGTCAGTCGCCGAATCGAACCGCAATCTTCTACCACGCTCATTGGTAGCTGTCCCTTGATATTCGGGATCAATCGTCTTAAACGCGTTCTTAATTGCATACACGCAATGGAATCAACACCATAAGAGAACAGGTCCATATCCTCGGTGAGCTGTCCAGATTGTCCCGTCAGGCTCTGAATCAGACTCGTCAAGTGTCGAGGAAGATCTTCATCGGTCACCTGGGGGGAAGAGTCGGAATCCTGCGCAATATATGCCTGATTGATGACATCTTGGAACCGTTCCTCAGCAGCCCTTCGAATTATAGTGCCCTTGCTACTTTTCTCGAGTGGCTTGTCTTGATAGGGGATAGGAATCAACATGTCGAACGGTATTCGGGCATGATCTTGGCTTTCGCTGTTCAATCTTGCGACTTGCTCCCTTATGGAGTTGAGCAATTCATTGTCTGTTATTTCACGGGCTTGTTTGGACCGCAAGAGCAGTGCACCTGGAAATGGTCGGCTGTTGCCAAAGATGAGGACATCATCTAGGTCAGGGGAAGTTGCGAGAGCATCCTCAAGTGGAGCCGGATCGAACTTCTTTCCTGTGATGAGAGTAAGTTGGGAATCCGCTCGTGAATGATACAACCAAGCGTCCTTGATTGTAGGATGCGGCGCAAACAAGTCGGCAGTGGCGAATGATCCGTCAGGTCGATTCTGCTTTGCCTGTATAGATATTAGCAGCTAGCTACACAACGTACGTAAAGTTGTGAGCAGTACCATGTGCGGCCACCCAGGTTTAATGACAAGCTCAGCCAGGCCGTCCTGACGCTCTTCAAACTCTACCAGTTTTGGTGGGTTGTAATTTCTCAAATACTGCCAATCTTGGTCTACAAAGGATTCACGATACGACGACAGGATAAAGCCGCATTCTGCACTTCCAAACCGTGAAATGAGATTGACTTTTTTCCTGACCAGACGATCACCAACTTCAGTTGGCAAGGCTGCGCCCCCAACGCCTACAATGTCCATTTCTTGGAGCAGCTCCAGTCCTTGCTCATCAGCTTCCATCATCTGGAGTACATAGGGAACCGATGAGAAGTATTTCACCTTGGGAAGCCCTTCTGTCTTTGCATACACCTTGGCCACATGCAGACAACTACAAATGTTGCGAGCTGTAATGGGCACATCTTTGCCTGGGAAAAGCCAAATCAAGGCATTACTGGTCCAGCATCTAAACAAATCTGCGATTCCTCCATGGTAGAGTGGCGTCGTAGTAAACGAAGCTACAGCCGGTATCTTGGGAAGATGCGGAAGCACGCCAATGGCTGCGCGATGTGATTGAGGGATGGGCTTTGGGAGGCCAGACGAGGTTCCAGAAGTGTGGTGCAGATATGCAACTGCTCCCTGATCGACGTGCAGTGGTTCAATGCTATCCTCGAATTGTTCCTGAATAACCTGCCAGATGTCTTCCGAAGCATTTATTGGTAGCAGTTTTGTTTCCAAAGCAGACAGTCCCTGCTCTTTTGCTAGTTCCTCCGACTGATCCGCTCGCTCAGCATGGGCCTCGTCGTAAAGGAGAACTGACACCTGACACGAGGTACAAAGATGCAATATTGCAGCCGGCTGACATTGAGGGGCTACGAGTAAGACGGCATGACCCAGCTTAATCAGGCCTAACCAAGTGAAGAGGAATTCAGGAGAGCTATGGCACAGTAGAGCAACAGTCTGTGGTTCTCGTGAGGGGCCAAGAGCGATTGCAAGGCGTGAAGCGAAGACACCAACACCATGCTCAACATGTGCAAATGTAAGAACCTTGTAACTCCACACTTGCTGATCTAGTTCGGGAATGGGGAAGCCAACGGCAGGGAGTAAGGGGTGGTTCTGGGACTGCTGACGGATGTATTCGCCAATATTTCGGTACGACTTCGGACTGGTGTTTAGGGCAGCCGCCTGGCCCAGGGTGCAGACAAAGTAATTGTTTTGCATTGTAAAAAGGGCCGCCAATAGGCGAAGAGGGTATTGTAGATGGTTGCAGTATCGATGCGCCTACCTGAGAGTGCATGGGAAATGTGTGTAAACTTGCACCAGTTTGAGGGTGAACAACAGACCAAGTTTGAGTCGTGACATCATCTCGGCCGGAGAGGCAGGAGCGATTCTGCAGCCGGTGCTTATGGGGAAAGCCCTTATGAGAACTTGGCATAACACGAGCCCCAGATATAGCGGGGTGCAGTGAAAGGGTACAATTCGAATCCTAGGGAACGGATTGTTGGCTACAAAAACAAACAGCCGTGCACTGTGTGAGGGACTGCAACGCCGCATGGTGGTGATGATTGTGTATGCACGGGCCATATGTTCGACAAGCTGTCAGCGGTGGCCGTGTGCGTGTGCTGATTTTTTCCATTGGTTGTTTTTCTTGCACCCTAGAAGTACTACTACAGCCGAAAGAAGGGATGGTTGCTTTGACTGCTGTCGGGCTCGTAGGGATTCCGCTGCGTGGAGCACAGAGCCCCACCCGTGCCATCACTCCACATGGGCTTATCTCACACGACAAGTGTGAAGTGATTGCTGGCGCGGGCATGCCTATTGCTTGCTGGCAGAGATATGGAATACTGGGTGGCTGGGGCATCGGCAGAGGTGAGGGGAGATGGAGTGCCGTAGCGCCACGATCCAGCCACGTAACTGGCTGGCGAGGAATGCATGCGTCACCAGAGACTACTGCGGTTCTGGGGTAATGCTATAAGTACAGCCGCATCCAATGGTTGCATGTGGACGCGCACTGTCACTGCCACACCCCACAGTCACCGCCTCGGGGTTGCGTGTGCTACAGCTTGGATGTGCAGGAATGTGTATGGAGGTACATGCAGTTCCTTATCTGGACGAGTGGCATTCGTTGTGCTGGGTGCCGTGCTTGGCAGCGAGGATCCGCAGTGTGTGTGGAGATGAACCCTCAGTCGGTGTAGGAGCAGCGACATGGCCATGGCTCGACAACAGCAACAATAACAATAACAAAACAGCATGCGTCCTTGATGGGCAATCTGGGGCGGGGCGCGTGATTGGGCGGGTGGGATGCGTAGTGCATCCTTCTTCTGCGCGGGCCGAGGGAGGATATGCAAGCGACCCAGCAAGGCCGGGCAATACGCTATTCATGCTAAGGCTGGTGGTTGGCGGCAACTGGTTCAAGCGACGTCGGTCCACCCAGCTAGGCAAGTAACAGCAGCGTTACGGGCAGGCTCCCGCAGCCATGCATCGTGCCTGTGGCTTGGTGTTTGGTCTGCCCGTCTCTGCTGCCCTTCTCGGCCGCCAAAAGGTGAAACGGCGCATCATCTGGCCTGACTCGACGTGGCAGGCGTCCCGGTTTCTTTTTAATTTTTTGCAGAGCGGTGCTGGTGTGGTGTGGAGTGGAGTGGTGTGGTGCAGGCGTGGAGCTCGGATGTGTCAGTAATAGATGGGGTTTGCACAGCGGATGCAGAGCACGGCCACTGTGCAGGCATGCAGCGAGCCATTGATTCTCCGTCCCCAACCAAGCAGCGCAGCGCAGCGCAACGCACTTGGGCCGGCGCGGCATGGCACCGTCAGATAGATGCTCCTTGGGGCCTTGGGAGCGTCACTAAGTTACTTGACAGTGGCAGACGCCGACGGTTGGGCGGGGTGGCCTTGGTCCAACCTGCAGGCGCATATCCGAAGCGTGGCGGGTTTGGCGACTGGCTACACCTGAAACCAACGCCGCCGTGTAGTACACACGTCGTCACCGTGTCGGACGCGCAAAACCGCCGTCTGCCTCACGACGATGGCTAATAAGTACTGACAACGGACAGCAGCGGAGCGTCGAGGGCGAGGGCGAGGGCGAGGGCAGCCGGCAAGGGCCCCAATTCCCCTTCCCCCCCCCCATGTGTGTGTACTAAATGAGCAATTTCCTGGCGCGCAAAAGGGCAACTGGCGAAAGATGCCCAGGTCGACTTTCCGCCGCGTCTGAGCGTATCTTGAAAACAATGGCCCTAGCTTGTAGTAGGCAAGCACGGCCGACTAGCCGTCTTCCTCCAGCCCGTGCGTTGGAGCATATATTCCTGCTCCCCCCAGCAACAACACCCGCCTCTGTTATCCGCTCCACCAAATCAGCATCATACATCCCGCTGTAAGTCTCCTCCCTGTCGCCACCAGCCTCCAGTAATACCACCCGCACGCATTCCACGCGCAATTGCTGCTGTACATTGCTGCCCCATCCTACCCGATTCACTCCTATCCCTCTGCCGGCTATCCGCTGACGCCGCTCAATCTTAGGCATTGATATTCTTGCTCCCATCCACAAAGATGCGCTCTTCCACCTTCATCGCCGCCGCCTCGGCTCTTGCCGGCCTCGTGTCCGCGCAAAACAGCACCTTCAACACCCCCATCCAGTGCTGCACCGTTCCCGCCAACTCGGTCGACCAGGACGACAGGCAGTCATGGTGCCAGGCCAACCAAAACACCTGTGTTGAGCTTTGCGGCGGTCGCGGCTCGCTTGCCAGCAACGGCAACCAGTGCGATTCTGTATGTCGCGTGTCCCGCCATGCGCCTACCAAATGCTAACACGCGTGCAGTCCACTCTCGAGTTCTCTTGCAAGTGCCGCAACGGTACCGATGTCAGCAGCGTCATGGACCAGTACCAGCAGACTGTCCCCGGCCAGATGTGCCTTGTCTGGTACAGCAACTGTATCTCTGCCTCTGGCACTGACGCGACTGCTCAATTCGAGTGCGAACAGGCTCGCAACAGCCTGTGCGGCAACAAGACCATCGAGCAGGCTACCGAAGCCGGTAACTCTGGCTCTGGTTCCGGTTCCTCGTCCGCCTCGTCGAGCCCTTCTGCCACCAGCAGCGGCTCGCCCGCCTCGACTGGATCTTCTCCCTCCGGCGGCGCTGCCTCCAGCACCCCTTCCCCTGCCGCTGCTGCCAACCTTGCCTTGTACGGCACCACTGCTCTCGCCGGTGGCCTCTTTGCCCTCTTCGGAATGGCCTTGTAAATCAACAACAGGACACTAAAAGGGTCGCGGGCCGGTCCCTGTTGGACGGTGACGAGATGGCCTTGCGTTACTGCTATCAGCATAACCATGTGGGGACATTCGCTGAAGAAGGTTCATCTTCGTCAGCGTGTTAGCGTTGGCGTTTTATGGCTTTGGCTGTTTATCTTTGTGCATTTTCTTGTTCATCACTGCTGATGGTGGTTGCGGTCGCTCGGAGGATACTTAATGCGATGTTATGAAGCAACACACGACTTGTAATACCCAATACTACCAATACTGCTACTTTTACACTGTGTGCCCTGTGCTCTCGTATGCTGTCTGGTGATGCTTGTTGTCGGGACTTTGTTGTTAGTTGGCTGTCTCTGCTCACATGCAATTGGTCGTTGGCCATGCATATTCTGCTGATCAGCAAACGCCGCAGGTCCGACGCTGCAGATCCCATGACGCAAAGCTACCGCTTTTCTCTCTAGCCCGTCAACATCCGCATCCGTTTAAGCAGATTCATACCCTCGCTCGACGACTTGTTGCCAAGTCCAGTTCCACTGCCAAAAACGCCCTGACCGCCAGCCTGGGGGACTTGGGCCATAGCAATTGAAGCTTTCGGCAACGCCGCATCACAAGCTGCCGAGGTCAGTCTGCCTGTTATCGCCCCAGCTCGTATGCTCTTGTGATATTTAAGCTGCTGTGCGGCTGAAAATTTGTCTTCTTTTTCATACTGACTGTGCAAAGACATCATAGGAACCCGCAAAAGTGGCCCTTTGCAAATTTGGGAAGCCATTATCGCTTGCCTCGCGCTTGCCTCTCCACGTCACTCCTCGTTGTCTGCAAATCCCATATAAACGCACAGTCGTACCAGATAGCGTCTTACACAAACACCTTCTGCACCAAGTGAGACGCGAATACACAAAAATGGCATCCCTCGGTGTTGGTCGCAAGCACAAAGTCACGGTGGTCGGTTCCGGCAACTGGTACGTACTTAGCATGTGGAAGTGCTTAGCTGTGCTTTGAAGCTATGCAAGATGACTCGATAGCGGGGGGCATTGACTGACTGATGGTATAGGGGTACCACCATGGCTAAACTAGTCGCCGAGAACGTCAAGGAGAACCCCTCACTGTTTGAAGAAACAGTGCAGATGTGGGTGTTTGAGGAAGAGTACACAATCCCAAAGGATTCGCGTCACTACAACGGCTCAGATCAGCCTGAGAAGCTTTCCCAGCTTATCAACAGGGTCCATGAGAACGTCAAGTACCTCCCAAACATCACGCTCCCACCCAACGTCATTGCCAACCCCGATCTCCCCGCCTCGTGCAAGGACTCGACGATACTCATCTTTGTGCTACCCCATCAATTCATCGCACGTTCATGCCAGCAACTGGTCGGAAAGATTCTCCCATATGCGCGAGCCATCTGCTGCACAAAGGGTGTAGATGTTAGCGAGAAAGGCATTCGCTTGATGTCGGAGACTATTGGTATGACGCTCAACATCTACTGCGGTGCTTTGTCGGGTGCGAACATTGCCTCTGAAATTGCTCAGGAGAAGTACTCTGAGACTACGGTGGCATACGACCCGCCGCCGCTAGACTCGCGCCATCCCACCCCAAGTGGCTCACCCAATGCTTCTCAGGTTGACCTGACTGCTCACGTCGACCTGATTGACCCTAGCAAGTCAAAGCCCAGCAAGCGCTCTGCCCATCTGACTGCTCTTCCCAACGAGTACCCGCCTCTGTCGCACGAAAACGTCCGCAAGCTCTTCCACCGCCCTTATTTCCATGTACACATTGTCAACGATGTTGCGGGTGTGTCTCTCGGTGGCGCTCTGAAGAACATCATCGCTCTTGCAGCGGGCTTTGTGGACGGTCTGGGATGGGGTGACAACGCCAAAGCTGCTGTCATGCGTGTTGGCATCCTGGAGATGGTCAGGTTCGGCAAGGCCTTTTTCGGAGAGAGCGCACGCACCAGCACATTCACAGAGGAAAGCTGCGGTGTTGCTGATGTTGTGACATCGTGCATGGGTGGGCGAAACTTTCGTTGCGCAAAAATGGCTGTCCAGCGCGGCAAGCCCATTGACGAGATTGAGCAGACGGAGCTTAATGGGCAGAAGCTGCAGGGTACCAGCACTGCCTACGAGGTTAATGAGTTCTTGAAGGCCCAGGGCATGGAGGACGACTTTCCCCTGTTCACCGCAGTCTACAACATTCTCGAGGGCAAGAACAAGCCTGAGGATATCCCTCAGCTCATCGAGAAGAAGCCGTAAACTGAACAGAATTTCGATTAGGAGGATGATGATCGAAGCCAACACGTACACCCCGATGATTACATTCAGATGCGAATACCCCTTAAGGTAGAATATTATCTCTATTGCATGATTGATTACAAATCACATGATGCGAGTCTTTGTGAGTTGCCGCGGCAATACACTTGTGCTTGATTACTTTGCAGCGGACACTTTTCAGAGCAGAATGCCAAGTTGATAGGCATGCATATTTACTTATAGGCGATACGGAGATACAACCGAGCAGCACGCTGATATCCGTACACCTACGGGTGTCGGACTTAAGACAACGCTGTTACTAGTCTTGGCAAGATCGACATCCTAGGCTTAGTCCGCGGATGGGTCGTTCCATGCGAGGATGCATGCAAGGCCATGTATGTGTGTATATACTGCAGAGTACTCTAGAAACATCGGCTCGGGGCTACATGGAGGGGTACCGTAAATCCCACATTTCGAATATACAGCCGTCATGCCAGGTCAGGCATATTTGTCAGTTTTACCAGTCGGCCCACATTATACGGGTGGGGAGTGACTCGCGTCTACTCCAAATATGCAGGGAGACCTTCCTTGGTGGGGAATATTCAGTATCCTTTTTTGCCTACAGCGGTGAAGTGAATTAGTAATGCAAGAAAAAGTTGGACCTCCAACGTTTGGATTGCGTGCGAGGTCGGTGAGAAGAGTGGGTGCACCTCGCAATTTAGCTCCTCGGCAAGGCACGTTAATCATTGAGCCAATCTGCGCATGACGACATGGCTTGCTTATCTCCGTTGCCTCCTGCTGTCTAATGCGGAAATTTTGGTCAGAGATGCCTAGGCTGGGCACATATCTTCTTTGGTCAACATTGCTCCTGCAGTGTACACCGTTTTGTCAGCACTCATCTACAAGTCTACTTATGACCACGCCTCCAATCAGTCACTTTGACGACATCGTTGCACCTCTTTTTTTTTCACCTTCATTCGAGCAAGCGGTTTGATACCCAATTCCTCTCATTATAAGCTTGAAGATGTGGGGATCTTCCATTCCGCCTTCGGAACGAGATAATCGTCGTAACCCATGGCATGACGACGATTATCTTCGCAGTGGGAGAGAAGAAGCAGTAACTCCCGGTAGCCAAGGCGACGAGAGTCCCGATAGTGAGCGTCTTGAACGGGCGGGAACATGGGGCGAACGCGACGCTGGAAAGCTCGACTCAAAGACTGCAGCAGAAGATCTCGAGGTGCTCCGAGGAGAACTTGCCTCACTGTCCAGGTCACGATCACGCGGAGCCCAATCACGTCGATCAGATGCTTTGTCCCGGACTGTTAGTAGGATCAGTACTCGACAAACCCAACGTCGAGGGTCGGTTTCACGCGCCGAGGAAGACACAGGCGACGCGGAAGACGACAAGCCCGGTGACATTGGAGGCGCCCTCGCCAGCGAAAAGGAAGAAGACTTTGAACTTGGCCAATTCATGCGAGAAGGTCACTTTGAGAAGCGCAAGAATGGCCAATCAGCCAAGAAGGTTGGCGTCGTCTACAAGAACCTCACAGTCAAGGGCATAGGATCTACCGCCTCTTTTGCAAGAACCTTGCCCGATGCTATCCTAGGAACGTTTGGCCCGGACCTTTACCGCATCATAACAAACCTATTTCCAGCACTTAGGTTTGGAAAAAACAAGAATATGCGGACTTTGATTCATGACTTCTCCGGCGTTGTCAAGGATGGAGAGATGATGCTAGTCCTAGGACGACCTGGATCTGGCTGTTCAACTTTTCTCAAGATCATTGCCAACAACCGAGAGAGCTATGCTGCTGTTGAAGGTGAGGTGTCATATGGGGGTATACCCGCCGACAAGCAGAGGAAGCAATTCAGGGGCGAAGTCAACTACAACCCAGAAGACGACTCTCACATGGCTGACCTGAACGTGTGGCAGACACTCAAGTTTGCACTCACCAACAAGACCAAGAAGCATGAGAAGCACGAGATTCCGATCATACTTGAGGCGCTTCTCAAAGTTTTTGGTATATCCCACACAAAGTACACAAAGGTGGGAGACGAGTACGTTCGAGGAGTCAGTGGAGGTGAGCGGAAGCGTGTCTCTATTGCCGAGACTCTTGCCACCAAGAGCACGATCAACTGTTGGGATAATAGTACTAGGGGTCTCGATGCAAGTACTGCTCTTGACTACGCCAAGTCGTTGCGTATCATGACCGACATGAGTAATCGCACAACGCTAGTCACCCTATACCAAGCAGGCGAAGGCATCTACGAGTTAATGGACAAAGTCATGGTCATTGACGCTGGTAGATGCATCTACCAGGGCCCAGCACGTGCTGCAAAGCAGTACTTCATCGACCTCGGCTTCAAGTGCCCGGAGCGCCAAACCACGGCCGATTTCCTGACAGCAGTCACCGACCCTACCGAGCGTCAGTTCCGTCCTGGCTTCGAGGACAAGGCACCAAAGACACCAGAGGAGCTCGAAAAGGCGTATCGCGAGAGTGAGGCGTACAAGAGCGTACTCAGGGAGATACAAGAGTACGAGGAAGAGCTGGAGAGAAGCGGATATATGGATGCCAAAGAGTTCGAGGGAGCCGTCCGCGAGAGCAAGAGCAAGACTGTACGCAAGAAATCGCCTTTCACGGTCTCCTTCTTCCGCCAGGTCATCGCTTGTACCCAGAGAGAATTCTGGTTAACCTGGGGAGATAAGACGACGCTCTACACCAAGTTCTTCATCATCATCTCCAACAGTTTCATCGTCGGATCGCTGTTCTATGGCCAAGCTATGGATACTTCTGGTGCCTTTACCCGTGGCGGTTCTGGCTTTTTCTCCATTCTCTTCCTTGGCTGGCTCCAGCTGTCTGAACTCATGAAGGCAGTATCCGGACGCGACGTTGTCAAACGACACGAGGATTACGCTTTTTACCGTCCCAGTGCCGTGGTAATTGCTCGCGTCGTACAGGATTTTCCCCTGTTGCTGGCACAGGTCATTCCGTTCTCGATTATCATGTATTTCATGAATGGTCTCGATACCGATGTGTCCAAATTCTTTATCTACTTTCTCTTCATTTACACCACTACGTTTTGTGTCACTGCACTGTACCGCATGTTTGCTGCTCTATCACCGACTATCGATGATGCAGTGAGATTTGCTGGTCTCGCACTCAATCTCCTCATCGTCTACACTGGCTATGCTATTCCCAAGACGCAGCTGCTGGGCAAGTACATTTGGTTTGGGTGGTTGTACTGGGTCAACCCGGTTGGATACTCCTTTGAAGCTGTTCTCACTAACGAATTCTCCGACCGGACGATGGAGTGCGCTCCCAGCCAGCTGGTACCGCAGGGTCCTGGTGTTGACCCTGCTTTCCAAGGATGCAGCTTGACGGGTGCAACGCCGAACTCGAGATCAGTATCTGGTGCAGACTACCTCGAGGCGTCGTTCAACTACTCGCGGGCAAATCTTTGGCGTAATTTTGGTGTCGTGGTAGCCTTTGCTGTGCTGTATATCTCGGTGACAGTGATTGCCACTGAGACGATTTCCTTTGCAAAGTCTGGCGGGGGTGCACTGATCTTCGCAAAGACTAAGCGTGCAAAGAAGGTTGTCAAGGAAGATGGCCCTGCGGATGAAGAGAAGGTGGTGTCTGGTGAGTCGGTGTCGAGCTCCGACGCTACTGCCCACGAGGAAGAGGCACTTGAGTCTATCTCAAGCAGCGAAAGTGTCTTTACCTGGAAAGATGTCAAATACACCGTTCCATACCAGGGTGGTGAGCGAAAACTTCTCAACAAGGTCAACGGATACGCGAAACCCGGTGTCATGATTGCGCTTGTGGGTGCCTCTGGTGCAGGCAAGTCGACTCTGCTCAACACCCTTTCGCAGCGACAGACAACTGGAGTAGTTTCTGGAGAGTTTCTTGTCGATGGCCGGAATCTGGGAAAATCATTCCAGCGCGGCACTGGTTTTTGTGAGCAAATGGATCTTCACGACGGCACAGCCACGATTCGCGAGGCCCTTGAGTTCTCTGCCCTCTTGCGACAGGACAGGAAGACACCTCGGAAAGAGAAGCTGGACTATGTCGATAAGATTATTGAACTCCTTGAACTTGAGGATATCCAAGATGCACTAATCGAAAGCCTGGGCGTCGAGCAGAAAAAGCGTCTAACTATTGGTGTTGAGCTCGCCGCAAAGCCCTCACTCTTGCTTTTCCTCGACGAGCCCACAAGTGGTCTCGACAGCAACTCTGCATATTCCATCGTACAATTTCTGAAGAAGCTTGCACAGGCTGGCCAGGCCATTGTCTGCACTATCCACCAACCCAGCAGCGTCCTAATCCAGCAATTCGACATGATCCTCGCCCTCAACCCAGGCGGCAACACCTTCTACTTCGGCCCCGTTGGCGAAAACGGCAAAGACGTAATCGACTACTTTGGCACCCGTGGCGTCCACTGCCCTCCCAGCAAGAACGTCGCAGAATTCATTCTCGAAACTGCCGCCAAACCCATCAAGCGCGCCGACGGCACCAAGATAGACTGGAACGACGAATGGCTCAAGTCGCCCAACAACGCTCAACTCCTCCAAGAAATCGAGAACATCAAGTCATCCCGCAGCAAACTCGTCCCATCACCCATCGAAGACAAACAAGGAGACTCTGAATTCGCAGCCTCAACATGGACGCAAACCCGCCTCCTCACTCTGCGCACTCTAACCCAATACTACCGCTCCCCCTCATACCTCTACTCCAAACTCTTCGTCTCTGTGATCCTCGGCATCTTCAACGGCTTCACCTTCTACCGCCTCAGCACCAGCACCACCGACCTGCAAAACCGGCTCTTCACAATCTTCCTTATCGTGCTCCTGCCCCCCACAATCGTCAACGGCGTAGTCCCCAAATTCTACTCAAACATGGCTCTCTGGACCGCCCGCGAACTACCCTCTAGAATATACGGCTGGACCGCATTCGCGACCGCGCAAGTCGTAGCAGAGATACCCGCGGCGGTGGTATCAAGCGTTGTATACTTTCTCCTCTGGTACTTCCCCACTGGACTCCCATCCGACGCCGCAACCGCCGGCTACGTCTTCCTCATGACTCTCCTCTTCTTCCTCTTCATATCTTCCTGGGGCCAATGGATCTGCGCCTTCGCCCCTTCCTTCACCGTAATCTCCAACGTCCTTCCCTTTTTCTTCGTCATGTTCGGCCTCTTCAACGGCGTCGTACGCCCGTTTGCCGCTATCCCTGTCTTCTGGCGCTACTGGATGTACTATGTTAACCCCGCTACGTACTGGATTGCAGGTGTCCTGGCTGCGACTATGACGGGTGTTCCCGTCCAGTGTGCGGACAAGGAAACGGCCGTGTTTGATACGCCAAATGGTATCTCCTGCCAGGACTATGCGAGGCGCTTTTTGGAAACGGCCCCGGGATACCTGGTTAATCCCAATGCAACGGCGGAATGCCAGTACTGTGCCTACAGTGTAGGCGACGATTATCTTGCGTCGCTGAATATATCGGCAGGCGATAAATGGAGGGATTTTGGCATTTTCGCTGCGTTTTGCGTGAGTAATTGGGCGTTGGTGTATTTTTTTGTGTGGAGTGTTAGGATTAAGGGTTGGAGCTTTGGGTTTGCAACTGTGTTTGGGGGGTTGGGAAAGGGGGTTGAGAGAGTTAAAGGGATGGTGGGGAGGAGGAACAAGGCTTGATCATGTGGACAAAAAGGATAAGTGAAGTGTGTGGAAATCGTTTAAAAAAATTGCGTATATAGCCGTATGATAGCAAAATGTCGCTAGCTCCATCGTCTTCCAATCGTTCGTCAAGTCATGTCAGATGGTATTTGTTTTGCCTGCCATTGTTCCCGATCCGTTTCGCCTTAACGCCATGTAAATGCCTGATGCCGCTTTTTTCCCTCTTCTGAAAGTACTTCTATTGCGCATCTAAAACCTCTCCTTCATCCTTCCGGCAATGGTCCGCAGGTTGCCGTACATTTTGCTGGGGTTCTGTCCGAGGATCAAGCTGACAATGGACTCGCGAGCAATGTGGATGTTCTTGAAGCCGCCAAGGATGTGAATTTTTTGGTCTGCGAGAACAACTGTTGCTTGTTAGAGGCGAGTCTAATCACGAAAAGGAAGCAAGACGTACTTCGTGTTCTGCTGGCGTTTTCAATGGCGAATTTGGTTTTGCCGTCCTTACCGGCGATACGGCCGATGGCGCGGCTGAGATGTTCACCCGAGAGCGATTTTACGTCCTTGATTTCAAACGTCTCAATGTACAGATCGTCTAGTCGGAGCAGCTAAAAGGTATTAGTCGCCTGTGTGCGAATATAGGGTTGTGGGTGCATACCGCGATAGCGTCGTCTGTGTCAAAACCAAGAGTAAAAGCCTTGACGCTGCAGAGAGTCAGCATGTTCCTGTAGTGTGTATGTAGAGCGCTGCTCCACCCAAGACATCAACGTACAAATCTTCTCCCTTCTGTAGCGCACCCGTATCGGTGGTGGCGCTCGAGGTGCGCAGCTCGACACTCTTGCTCTTTGTGTTCATGCGGACCTGCAGCTTGAGGTGCTCAACAAGCGGCGGGTAGATCTTGGGCCACGAGTTCTTGAGCGGAGTCATCCTGTGCGGCGGAATGGGCACCTTGCGCTGCTCACGGCGGAAGGCGAGCGGTATCGACTTGGCGGCGGGGAACTTGGGCTTTCCGCTCTCGTCGACCATGGGCATGTCTTCTTCGGGCGCATCCGAAGTTGTGTTGGGGGCGTCAACGGGGTCGATGCTCATGGAGATGAGGTCGCCGTCGGATTCGGTGGGCAGCGAGATGGACGAGGCTTCGAGGGCGACATTGTCGGCCAGTTCTTCGGGGCGGCGCTGGAGGGCGGTGGGAGCAGGCATTTTGTGTATATTTTTTTTTCTTTGTTTCTCCCCTCTATATTGCAGTGTGTACGGGTGGTGTCTGGTCAATTGGTGTCGTCGAGCGCGACGAGTGGGGCTGGTCAAGAAATTTGGAGAGGCGACGGAATGGTGTGCCGAAAGCGGACTAGCGGGCGAATGTCCCTCTGCCGCCGCCCTCTTGTGCGGGCGGGCAAATCAATAAATGCCTGGGCAAATGAAATGACGTGAAGCCTTATACAGTCACGACTACTTCACTTAGTGACATACCAGCCAGGCCATTTACTCCCTCCTCTCCCTCTGTCCGCACCCACCCACTCTGCAGACGTCGACCATGTGCCCGCCGCGCTTATCATGAACAAGCATGTGCGAACGCTCGGCTTGCTGTGGCGCCCCGTCGCTGGCCCGCTGTTGAGAGAGGGCGCTGCCTTTGCCTGCCCTCCCATTCGGCATGCTTTTTCGACCGCATCCACGACCCAACGCCCTCGCGCAACGCCCTCGCCATGGCTGGCCTGCTTTCCCGCTGTCAATTCACTCTATGCACCAAGCGCCCAGCATAGCATCACCAAGGTCGTCTTCGCAGCATGGACCCGGCATGCCTCTTCAAAGGCCTCGCGCGCACTGAGAAGGAATACACGCAGCGACCGACGTAGCAAGAGCTCACTCACTCCGTCCTCCTCCGACAATAAGCGTCGTCCGTCTGGCCAGGCTCCGCAGGCCAATCTCTCGCCCCAGCCGAATGCGCCGCCCAAGCCCTCACAGACAGAGCCAGAACCAAAGCAGGAAGCCGACACTCCAAGCACCTCAAAGCCCCTCCTCGACCGCCTACCCCATCACCTCCCGCACATATATCGCCCTAGTAAAGCTGAGCTGCTCGCCGCTGCCTCTGGCTTCTGGTCGCGCATCAAGATCCACTTCAAATGGCTCACCATCCGGAGCACTCGTCCCTTCAATGCCGATGAGATATACGCCCTCTTCTCGTGGGTCATTGCCGCCCATGTACTATGGGTTATCCTAGGAACTACGACATTCTTCATGTTGACCATCTTCCTCATCAACACTGCTTTCTCTCAAGAAACGGTTGGCAAGTGGATTGGCAACTATCTGACAAAGTCTTCGGGCATCAAAGTCGTCTTCGAGACTGCCGTAGTACCCAAGTGGGGAGACGGCGTCATTTCTTTCCGCAATGTCTTCGTCTCGCGCCGTCCCGGGCAAGGCACAGGAAAGGTCAGCAAAGGTTCACATACGGAGATAGCTGCCGCCGCCGCTGCTCGGGCTCAGCATAGCAAGGACGCACATGACGGGATTCCGGCAAAGTCCGAGCCAGAGGAGGATACAAACTACACCCAGTTCGACATCTCCATAGACACTGTCAACATCACCTTGTCCTTTTCCAAGTGGTTCAACGGCAAAGGCTTGTTGGAGGATGTTGAGATCAAGGGCATCCGCGGGGTAGTCGATCGAACTTCAGTGCGCACTATCGAAGGCGTTGACCCGAGGTCATACAAGCACGAGCACCAACCTGGAGACTTTGAGCTCGACTCGTTCAAAATGGAAGATTTGCTGGTGACTGTATATCAGCCAAATGGCTTCCGCCCCTTTTCCGTCAGCATCTTCTCCTGTGACCTTCCCAGGCTGCGGAAGCAATGGCTCTTTTACGACTTTCTCTCTGCAAACATGATGTCTGGATCATTCGACAACTCCCTCTTCACCATCCACCCCCGACAAACCCACAACTACACGGGCGCTCAATTGAGCAGCGGTCGCGCCTCCGAGGATGGCAGCTCCTGGAAGAAGCATAGCCGGATACGCATCGACGGTCTCAACATCGACCATCTCAACCGCGGCTATGAGGGCCCGTTTTCCTGGATCCATGAAGGAAATGTCGACATTGTTGCCGACGTCATGTTCCCCAACGACAACGATGACAGTATTGCCAAGGTCATGTCTGACATGTACGACCGTGTCGAAGCCACCGTCACCCAGCAGCGCAAGCATCACTTTTCCGACCATGCCGTCCATGGCTTTGATGAACACCATCACGATGACAACTCTGATGCTGAACAAGGAGAGGAGTCGCGTTACATGATCATGGATATGCGCGTCCACCTCAACGACGTCCGTGCTGCCGTCCCCATCTTCACCAGAGACATTTCGTACGTCAACAACGCTCTTGTGCGGCCCATTGTCGCATACATCAACTCGAGCCGTAGCTTTATTCCAGTCAACTGCAGAGTGGTCAAGAAGGTCAGCGAGTTTGACGGCAGCTGGACACTGTACGATAGCGGCTTGATGGAGGAGGTATCGAAAGAGGTATGGCGAAATCCCTTGCATGACACTCCAACGATGTGCTAACCTTTTTAGATGTACGATGCCTTTGCCCGTGACGTTCTCGAAGACAGGACTACACGCAAGCGACGAATAAAAAAGGTGGGCATCTGGACTTTGCAACTCGCAGCTCAAGCCCTCTTTCTCGGCCTCGCCGGGAACATTGCCTAGACATGATACCCTTGATGGATGACATGCACGAGATGAATGAAACAAACAAAAGTAAAAGCACCTCTCTTCTTTTTGTATTATACCATACACGTATACAGATACACGTGGGAAACGTACGGCGTTTGGGTGCAGGACTCGGTACACACAACATGGGATTGTTGTGCATGGCAGCTTAGCTAGTTGTTCTTTAACGTCTGATATAGACACTTTGCGGACATGACTAAACGGAATTCATGGATTTGAAATGATTAACGGTCTTTTTTTTTTCTAATCGTTCTAATTCATCAATCGTATCCTCACTCATCTACTTCATCAATCATATCCTCATGTCCTCACTCCTCAATCATACTCATTCTACCCCATCAACCCGCCCCAAAAACACAGCACCAACCTCCCTTGCCCCCTCCCCCCACACCCTCTCACAAGGAACCCACTGCACTCCTCCCATCTTCTCCAGCACACTCCCCAACCACCACCCCAACCCCGCACTCCGCGAAACATAAAGCGTACCAACCGTCCACTTCCTCTCCTTCAACATTCCCACATCCTCTTCCCCGCTTACTTCACAGCTGAAAAACTGCGCCGGGCTGCCTTGGATTGATGTGGTAGTTGTTTTTGTAGATGAATCCCTTGAGAAAGATAGGCCAGAGGCGGTAAGACCAGTGGCGCTCCATTCTATATCTACGTTGCGGGGCAAGGAGGATATTTGGACTGTGTAGCAGGGTGGTATTGGGACATGTGCTTGATTAGAAGAGAAGGAAGAGGAGGTGGAGGTGGGGGAGTGGAGAGCGGTGTAATCTGGTATACGACGGCGAAGAAGTTTATCGGAGAAGGAAGTGGTGGGGTGAGTGTTTAGGACGTCCCAGGGGTCTATATCTTCTTCTTCGTCTTCTTCTTCGTTGTCGGAGGTGGTGGTGGTGGTGGTGGGTTGGTTTGCGAGATGGATGTTTCGCCATGCTTGCTGGATTGTGTGGATGGCGGTGGGGGTGGGTGGTGGGACCGAAGAAGAAGAAGATGTGGTAGAGGTGACGGAGGAAGGAATGTAAGCGACACAGCCAGTCCACCATCGTACCCCCTTCACCGCACCAATGCGCCACAGATGCTGCAGCGACAGCGCGACTTGGCCTATAAACCCGTGCGAGGTGTAAGGGGACATTGAGGCGGGGTGGAGGGGGATTTGACCGGCTATGTAGACGATGTCGCCTACTCTCTTGCCTTCTTCTTCTTCTCTATCCCCTTCCTCTCCATCGTCGTCTCCTACAACACCGGAGCCGGAGAAAGAAGAAGAAGAAGAAGGTAGCGGGACAGAAATAGCTTGGCTGTACGGTCCGATATTCGCCGGAGCCCAGTAACTCGTACTTTGCACGTGCAACCCCTCTCTTTTTTCGCTTCGCTCTGCGATTACGCTGAGCATCACGTCTACGCCTTCCGGCATTGTGTCGGAGCAGGCGACGGTGACGCGGGAGGGGGGGTTGATGGATGTGAAGAAGGAGGCGTAGAGGGGGTTTAAGGTTGTGAAGTGGGACATGGAGCGGAGGAGGAGGGTGGTGTGTGTTATGTTGCATTTTTGGACACGGTACTGGCGGAGGTGGTGGGAGAGGAGGAGGAGGATAGATGTGAGCTGGCGGGAGGGGGTTGATGGGGTGGTGGTGGTGGTAGGGGAGGTGAGGTTGGAGATTGTGAGGAGGGTGGGGGTAGAGTGGATGGTGTTTGTAGGGAGGAGGAAGACGTTGGTTGATGGCTTAGTGGAAGTTGTAATACTCTCCCGAGTACCATCCGCCATATCAGACTTCGAATTCTCCAGCGTCTCCAACACCTTTGCAAACTCATCGTCAAACACCTCGGGCACCCTCAGCGCGCCTACATCCCCCATGTCCTTCTTCTCCTCCACCCAACTCTTCACCACCTTAAACATCGTCTGTCCCCCCTCCAGCACTACCGCCTCGCCCTCAACCCCAATCTTCTTTTTCCACAGTGGGCCCGGCCCATCCACCGCGAGCGTCTCGAACTCGCCCCCCTCACCCAAAATCGCCCCAGCACCCACTTCGTCCCCAAACATGCCCATCGCCTTGCTCAACCGCGCCACAGCACCCGGGCCACCAGCGACATCCAGCCCCAAAAAAGACGCGTCGAGCCCGCCAGAAGCCGTCTTGATGATAATTGCTTGTTGCCCAACGGCACGCATGTCGCGCAAGAGCGCAGACTGCTCGTACGGCGGGAGCTGCGGGTACTGCCACAGGTACGCCAGCGGCGTGAGGCCAAGTCTGAGTGCTACGGATTCCACGCGCGTGCGCTGGTAGGTGCTTAGGATTGCGCCGGTGGATATGGCGTTGGCGGTTGGATGGGCTTGCATTACGCGTTTGAGCAATGGGATAAGATCTTCTGTCTCATCGTCCTGCTTACCCCCATCATCATCCTCTACTATCTCTTGCTGATGATGAGTGGCTAACTTTTGTTTTTGACCATGCGTCTGCTGAGAAGAAGAAGAAGAGGGCAACGGCGCCGCATAATCCCTGCTGGAATCGACTGCTGTGCCCGTGATTTGTCGGCGGTACAACGGCAGATCCAGTGCTTGCGAGTACAGAGGGACTACAGAGTGTCCGACCGTCTGGTACATGTAACTGTTTGTGTCTTGTTCTTCACCATTGGGCAAGGGCCCCGGGTGCAGGTTGGCCAGGGCCACGACGCGGTGGCCGTTTACTTGACAGTGGAGTATGGAGAAGAGTGAATCTTTGCCTCCCGAGATCAGCGCGATGACATTTAGAGATTGCGCCATGGCGCCGCCTTAGATGGTGAGTGAAGGGTTAGCCGCTGCCGCCGTCTGCCGGGCTGAGCTGGGCTGGGCTGGGCACACGAGCAACAAAAAAAGGCGCAACAGAAGGGAAAAAAAAAGATTAGGCTCGGACGCTGGGTGGAAGGGTGCGTTGAGGCGGCCCGATGCAGTCGAAGTGTAAATGCAGATTGGAAGTGGTATTACTCGCTAAAGTTGCGCGCCGCCCGCACGCTAGAACGGCATGAATGTTTTCCAAAATAAGGAACGCCTGCACTGCTGACAGGCTGACTACTACTTACATGTAAGTGGTAAGTTCATGCTCAGGAACAATCCAATCGCCCCTCCTTCCCCCGGCCACCGAACTGATCACCTAAGACCTAGGGCGGAAAAAGAAATGGCAAGCACTCAACTTTATGCATTACGCGGCTTCACTCCAGTTCACATGCAAGGCGTTTGGAAAAAGTAAGAGAAAAAGATAGAGGCCGAAAGTGTCGGTGTAACGCATTTTTTGCTATGTATGATAGTCGGACAGTGCCAGCACCGTTAACCTACAATTGGGGCTACGATAGAGCTTTAATAAGGGAGGTGTAGGTAGTAGGGGTGTGTGTGGTGTTTGTGCTGAGCAGTTCAGACGATTACATGTGTATGGTTTGAAGAAGAAAAGAAGCGAAGATTCCCAGAATGTTAGAGGTGGCAAATGTCGGGAGGGAAGATAGATCCCACACCGACAAAGCCCCAATTACAACGAGTGATGATGAACAATTGAGGGCAACGCGGCGACAATTGGCCGGTGGTGAGTAGGGTAATTGGCCATGTCGTCATGAGGAAAAAAAGAACACCCAAGCGAAAAGGAAGATGAAGAAGGAAGAGAGAGAAAAAAAAAACCAAATCTAATCCCGTTTCTTCCCATGGTTTGCCTCCAGTCTCCTCGCTCCAGAACCCCGAAGAAACGTACCAAACCGACGCGCAAAATGAAGTGTGAAAAAAAAGAGGCTAATATCAAAGTGTGTGTGTGTGCCACCAAGATCGGACGCGTAGAATACAAGAGGTGAAGTGAAGCAAGGGACTCTTGTGTGGGTCTGAATTGCTTCAGACCGCTCAAGTGCGAAACCTTCGCCGCCTGTCTAGCAATGGCGCCTTTGCGTATCGACGTCAAGGAAGACTAGCAGTCGCCTCGCGTAATGCAAGTTTCTTCTACCAAGTGTTGTGAATGTCATGAAGGGTCGTTAAATGTTGAAAGGCAGGAAACGCGACAAAAACAAATGCCTACTCGTTCCTCTTGCGCTTCTTCTGGCTGGGTGTTGACTCGTGCTCGGATCCGTCGGAGCTTGACGTGGGGATCTCTGCAGCGGCGTTGTAGAGAATCTCACCCATGGTGGAAGGAGCCTGTGCACCAAACGCGCTACCTTGGCCGTGTTGCATGTCGGCGTGGTGGAAGTCGGAGCCCATGACCTCAAGGCTGACAGCGCCAGTTCCGTGGGTGCGCTGGTGCTGGGAGAGGTTGTCGCTCCTGGAGAACTTCTTACCGCAGTCAGTGCACTCAAAGGGCTTGTCGTGAGTGTGGAGAGAGCGGTAGTGGCGCTTGAGATGTTCCTGGCGGCGGAAGCGGCGAGAGCAGAGAGTGCAGACGAATGTCTTGGACGGGTCGTCAGTGAGCGACTGCTTGCGACCGCGGCGGCTAGTGGGAGCGACAGGAGTGGTGTTCTCGTCAGAGCTGGAGGCGACGGCGTTCTCGGCTTGACCTGATTCTTGTTGGCTTGAGGCTCCAGACACGGTGTGCTCATCACCTGATGTCTGTTGCTTACCCTGGAAGTCAGACTCGGTCTCGCTGAAGGCGGAGCGGGCCTTCTTGACAGTTTGCCTCTTGACTGCGGACATGGTGTCAAACTCGCTAGCGGCGGGGGTGAGAGGCAGGCTGTGGACAAGCTCCTCCTCGAAGTCGGTGAAGCTCTCGTCGCTCAGGAAGTCGTCCTCGGGAGAGAAGGCGCCAAGGTCAGTGCGCTGGCGCTTGTTACCGAGGAACTGGGTGTTGTCGGTGGAGAAGTTGACAAGGCCGTTGAAGTCGTCTTCGCAGTCGAGCTCAAACAGGGGCTCAAAGGTGGGAAGGCCGTTGAAGCTGAAGGCCTGCACGGACTCAATGTTGTCAACCTTGGCAGCCTCACCCTTGAAAACAACCTTGTGCTCCTCGTCACCAGGGCAGAGGGTGACGATGGGGAGTTCAGAAGCAGCCGAGACGGTAAGATCGCGGGGGTTGCAGAAGTTGTTCTCAGCCTCGGCGACGGTAGCGCGGGGAAGAGGTGAAGGAGATGGGGAAAGAGATGGGCAAGAAGTAGCGGAAAGAAGGTATGAACCCTGGTTGACTGAAGGAGGCTGGATGTATACTTGAGCAAAAGTTAGCGAGGCCATTCACACACACATACACACATTTCACCCGGTTAATTGCGGATAACAAGCCACGCAACCATGACGGTTTTTTTCTTCAGCAGTGAGCAAACTTACCTGGTGTCATTGGTGGGGTGGTTGAACGCCATTCGAGGCCGGCCGAAAGGATCTCAGAAAAGACCTCACCCTCACAGCCCTGCTTTACACCCTCCATGCCCTCACCGGGGAACATGTCGTGGAGAGGAGTGGGGAGGATGTCGTATGAGGAAGGGCTGCTGGTGCTGCTGCCGCATGATGACAGAGGAGGAGTAGCAGGCGAGAAAGAGTAGTCGGTCTCAATGGGGTGAAGGTAGGGGGAATCCTGAGGTTGGATGAGGATGGCTGGCTTCTGGTACATTGGCTGTGGCGACGCGACTGGAGTCATCATTTGGCTGGCGTAGGCAGTCTGAGGGTAGGACATTTGTGAGTTTGCTGATGTGGGCCTCTGGTAGTACATGTTGTGTGGCTGGAAAGTTGATTGTCCTGAAGGGTGTGGTGTGAAGTGGCCGTGCTGGCGGTTGTTCTCGCCTTGAGGATCTGGGTTGTAGTAGAAGAATGGTGATTGCATAGCTTGGGTAGGGTGAATAGGGTATGAACCATCCATTGCAGATGGGTGTTGTGGAAAGGTGGTGTAGTTGTGAGTAGAGTAGGTGTGTGTCGTTGCTTCAGTCCGATAGTTGGTTGGATGGATGAGGGATTGTGTGTAGTACCGAGTGAAGATGGAAGGACGTGGTTATTAGTAGTATGTAGGGTGTTGAAGAGAGAGTAGTAGTAGTAGTAGAGAGAGGGAGTGGAAGGAATGACTGGGGAGCGGTTTCGCAATAACGAGACCGTCACTTAATAGATATTGTAGATCAAAGAGTGTGAGGGCACAAAATTATGACCCAAGATGAAATGGTGAACAGCGATGGCGGAAAGAAACGAGAGGGACGTGGTTGATGAACCTTGGACCAGGGCAGACCAGTGAAAAAGAGAACTGATGCGCACACGCTCCAGGACGGCTCGCTTTAGTGCGTCGGGGCGCAGCGTGCTCCACATGCCAGCTAGGAATGGGATCCTGCGTTAGACCCTCGCTCTGACTCGCGTCAAAAGCAGCGAGTGCATTGCGGCCAGGGTTTGGGGCCTAAAATTATTCGCCCAATGCATAGCTGCACGGGGCTATAGGCGAAATGAGATGTGCACGGCGGCGCCGGCAGGCGTGCAGGTATTGGCTGACGGCCAGCCCAGGTGGGATGGGATGGAGGGTCGGCCTACCAGGCATACGTAGCCACTGACCGTACCGCCGCCCAGTCCGGATGGCGAAGCCACCCAAGCTGAAGAAGAGGCGACGGAGGGTTTTGTTTGCAGTAGCAGCGGCACGGCTAGGAGTGGGTGAGTGTGCGTGTGCGTGATGTAGTAGTGTAGTCTGTAGTCTGCAATGTGTGTGTGTGTGTGTGAGGCGACAACGGCCAGTCATGGCGAGTGGAGACGATGCTGAGACTGCCGCTGCCGCTGGTGCTGGTGCTGGGGGAGCAAAGACGAAGAGGGTGGTGGGTATGGTGTAATAGGCGGCGGGCGGGTGACAGTCAGTGTGTGTGTGTGTGTGTGTGTGTCTAACCTAACCAGAACCACAGGCATGCCCTCTCACACGACTCCAACTCGCCTCGAGATTAGCGTGCTGCCGGGTTTCATTCAGGCTATCCTGCTATCTGCCAATCGATAATGATAACTGCCAGACCCTGGCACCCAGTGTTTTGAAACGTCCACTCAGCGTTACGGCCCTTCCGCTGCGGATGACGATTGCTGGGTGATTGTGATAACGCCGCGCGCGCCCCTCTACCGTGTCTGTCACACCAAACAACGCCGTATCGCCCGCAGTATCACCGTCGTCGACCACTTGCAGAAGCAAATGTAACGCGGTGCCCATGTCGTTTGTCGCTCGCTGACCACCACGCCCGCCTTGGGCCTGGGGACTGGCCTGGGACTGACTTGGGACTGACTTGGGACTGCACTTGGGACATGGGGGGGCGTCATGCAAAGAAAGAAAAAAAAGCGACGAGGGCGGCGGCGGCGAGGAGGAAAGCAAGACGCTTCGCTATGCTTTCCCTAACATGTTGGGCCGTCGAGCAGAGAGTGTGGTAGCCATGTCTCACGACCAAACGAAGAGAATGCGAGGTCAAAGTCATTCAACTGCAGTGCGCCATGCTTGCCGTCCGTTAGCCACACCAGGTCAAGGCATGTCTGCATCAATCATTGCCACAGGCGTCGCGCGACACACTGGAGCAAAAAAAAAGGACTCGGCGTGCCGGGCTCACGCAGGAACGTCAGCCATGATGCAAGAGCAAGAGGCCTGCATCGCCCTGCCAGCTGGAGCAGCCGGGCAGCGCCGTCTCCCAGTGGCTACGAAGACGGCCAGCGGCCCATGGTGCGACATGCTCGTGTGCGGCGAGCTGCACGTCGCCACCAGTACCGTTCTTTTTCCATCCTACTGTGCCCACTGCCAGAGCCCTACGACGACATGGAGGGTCGAGTGGGATGGGGACGTGGATGGGATGGATGGGCATATAGCCAGGCTTGCACTTACGGCCTGAATCCATGGTGCAAGTCTGTTTCAGAGCCTGGTTTGCCACATGGCCGGCGGCCGAGTAAGTACTTGTAATAGCAGCAGCAGCAATGGTAGCCAACATGGCATAGCATGGCATAGCATGCGGGAATTGCGATGCCACGGTAGGTGTAGGGTGCTCCCATGGACAGTGTTCTATCTATGGAGGGCCAACGGGCGGGCGGGCGTGGTTGGCCGCCGCTCGTGATGCTGACCGTCGCCCATCCATCCAGCCTCGACACCAACACACACACACAATGGCGGTAAACGGAAGAGTTGTGCAGGCCGGGGTGGGTGTGCAACTGGCGGCACAAAATAGCAGCGAGCTATTGAATGCAGCGGATGCAGAGTTGTGAAGCCGCCGGCGAGGCCTAAATGGGCGTGTGTGTGTTAAAGCGGCGGGAGCAGAGGAGCGGGACAGGCGGCGGTGGTCGAGTCGAACAGGCCCGATGGGATCCGCCAGGCCGTCTTCCCCCACATTGGCCGCACAGCTGATTGATCCAGAGGCGCGTCTACTGCAGGAACGATGCAGGAACAAACGACTGCACCATATCTCTCTATCCCATCTCTGTACCCGTCGACATACGCCTACTACACACTACTTACTCTACCCATACTAGCCTGCACCTCACCTTACTCTACCACCTTACATCCAACATACACTACTGCCCTACCCTACCCTACTAAAGTATACCCTTCCCATACATCCCACACCACCACACCGTCTTATCGACAACCCCCCAGGCCATGCCATCCTTCCGCCCCCGCCTCTCTCTGACCGCTATCCTCTACCCTCGCCCGCCGCCGGCCACTTACGCTGCCTCGCCTGTCAGCGGCTTCACATGCGAGGGCGAGGGCGTGTGCAATTTCTAGAAGGCCACCGCAGCGGGGCCGTGTTACGACTCGACAGGGTCCCGATGCGATTCACGCCTGGCTGACAAAGGGCCTCTGCCTCTCTACTATCGTCTCTGCGGCGGTCGAGCGTACGGGTGCGAGGGTGCGAGTGGATGCGTTGGTGGTCGTGCGTGGTCCTGCCACTGCTTCGGCGCCGGGGAAGTCGTCGTGGCTTCCATAGCTTCGGCCCACCTCGCCCACCTCGCCCACCACCAAAGCCCTCTCTCTCCACCACGCCCTCCACCACCTCCACCAAGCCGCCGGCTCCGGCCTGGCAATTGGCTGGCTCGCCCAAGGCCCTGATCTTCGACCATTCCAGGAAGGTTTCCAGTCTGGCGGGGTCGTGGCTTCCATGCCGCTCCCTCGCTCGCCCTCCCTCACCCATGGTTTGGACTAGGCCCATCGTCGCTAGGGCTGCCTTTGACTCGCTCAAATGCCCTTCGGATGCAATGCCATGACACCCGGCTTGACCATCAACTTTGTCCACCGACACCTGTGCCACTCGTCTGATCGCGTTTGTCCGCCATGCCGCGCCCCCAACCCAACGCGACCATCCATCCGCCTCCGCGAAAGACGCGCCTGCTACTAACTATTCACGCCTGCATTGCGCGACCGCCGCAAACTCATGGCCTGACTCTGTGCCTCACGCCTACACCTGCACCTCAGCCCGCACCGTGTCGTCTGTCTGTGGCCTCTGCCCGACTATCGGCAGCTATGACGGACGTCAACTGTCGCCCAGACGCTGAACGTCTCCAAGCCCACCAAACTCGACGCAACCCATTTCCACTCTTTCTTGCTCCACCTGCTTGTTGTTGCTGACGTTGTGAAACGCGGGCAAAGATGATGATGATGCCATTGCCCCCAAGTCCGCCGCAGTGACAAAACGGCCATTTGGTCCCAATCAGGCAGCTGCCAGGCGGGCAGATCACAGATTCGACCTGTCCGACTGTCCAGGTCTGTCGAGCACGAGCCTCGAGACCTGCCTTTCAGGCGAAATTCGCGTTATGCTGAGCGCAGGGTCTAGGGTCTTCTGCAATCTCCTTCCCTCGCTCCGTGTGGGTGCCGTCTGACTGGTCCCCGGCGTTGGTGCTTCTGGAATATGTGCCTTCCCCACAATTTGCTGCTGCTGGGTGCTCAGTGCTGAATGCATGCAAAAGTGCTATGCAGTGTCGTGTCATGGTAGGCCCAGCAAAAGACGCTTGGTGTAAAACGCAGCTCAGGCATGCCAAAGACCAATGTCTGATACGCAAGACATCGGTGACAGACACATGTCTCGTCTGGGCCACACGGCAAGTGGAACTTGCACAAGGCCCGCGTTCTGGAGCCGTCGTGGCCACTGCCGGTCCGGCCGGCCTGACCAAGTTCAGCACATACGAACAGGCGGTCGAGGTCCATGTAGCCTGCGCCTGCATCTTGCAACACATACACGTGGGCATCTGTCGCCATGGTCACTCTATGATAAGCCCACGGCGAAACCAGTGTCCATCTGGGCTTAGCCTCGACATAGTTCTTCGGAACGACACTGCCCGCGTAATCCATTGCCCAAAGTCACCAATGGCGTCTCTACTATGCAAATCTTTGGTAAGTCGCGTCTTGGCTGGTCATCCAAATCTCTGCCAGCCCTCCGCACGCCTGTGATTCGACATTTGTAAACTGTGACTCGTACCAGCCAGAAAATGGGCTCAACAAGGTGACTGGGGGCGTCGCAGCATCAGCATTCAGCTGCAGCTGCAGCACTGTTGCTTGCTTGCTTGCTTGTTCCATCCCAGGGTCTCTCTTGCAACCTGCAAACGCTGCGGGCCAAACCGTCCGTAGACGGCTAGCAACTGTGCTTTCTCAGAGGAGCCAACAGGTGGTTACAGCTAAAGTCGCCGATCCAAGTGCAGATCTTGGGCAGACGAGCATGACAGGGTCGACGATCGCAATTCCAATGAACGCATATCGACGCAGCCGCATCCAGTTTTGTGCTCTCCTCGGCCAACTAAACAAATGTGATGAGCCTACAGAGTTCGATTTGGCATGTAACAGTAGTACGCAGACTACGTATGTGGTATCGTGAATGCTGGATACGGGGCGGCAGTGACGTCGTCCATTGACGTAAAAAGTAGTGGCTATTTCAAATTGCCAGGCAGTAGGCAGCCGACGCCCATCCAGCACGACTACATTATCGTCGTACTGATACAGGTAGCACCCATGATTCACGACCGGCTGCTTTTCTGCGTGGGTGTTGTATGAGGAAGGTATCAAACGGTCTGGAATCTCTTTTACGAGCACACTGAACAAGATCCCGGGACAAGCTCGATCAAATTTCGAGTCGGTGAGCAGTCCGCGGCATAACACCGCAAAGTGCCGTCTGTCGGTGTCGGACGAGCTTGGCCCGTGACGCTCAGACACCGAATAGCCGTGCGACTGCAAAGTGCGCAGGGCAAGAGCCGAGATCGTACTTACAAGAGTAGAGCACATAGCCGACAGGAAACGAGACGCCAGGGCGGCCTGTAGCCATGCACAGCGTATCCAAGTTGGCAAGTTACATAATACGGCGGGCAGAAGAAATCCATTGTGTCGGAAACACGTCGAGGCATGAATTTGGACAAGCAAGAATAGGATAATAATGCTCCGCTACGTGCGCCCATGGTCGTGGGTCTCCCAGGCTGTTCATCCTCGCTGAAACATGCAATGGTCAAAGGCCGTCTGTCTGAAGCAGCAACAGCCGCCATTGCGAAGTCGCCCATGAATGCCTGGCACCCAGTCCGTTTCACAGGCCTGCGCATCCCGTCAAATGCGCGAAACATACAGGTGTCAGTTAACGGTCGCGTCTAGCTTCCGCATCAACAGCTCCTGTAACAACCGCGTCGACACTCGGAGCCACACAGACAAGACAACGGGACGGGGTCGGAGACAGGCCTCAGAAGGTGGTGATGAGTTGTAATCAGTCGCGGCCATTTGGCTACGTCTTACTCTTCCTATCTTGATATGAGATATCATCAACGGCCATGGAAAAAAAAAGAAGAAGGGAAGGAAGCCAAGCCACACGAAAGAATTTTGACCGTCCTCTCTCGCTTGGCCCGCAATTTACCCGACCATCACGTGTGAGCGTATATCGGAGAAACTCGACCGCCGGCGCTAGTCGTCGCACCGAGAATAAAAACTCGACATCCCTACGTACAAGCTTTCTCTTGTTATGCGGCGCAGGTCGATAGTCCGTTTCCCCGGTTGCTTGAGGGCCATATTTCTTCCATGGCCCTTCATGTGTCGTTGACCTGCCAGAGTAAACATATTGCACAATCTATCATATACACTTTGTGGTGGCGCCTGTTGTCTTTTTTACGATTTTAGTGGCGTCTTCACTGGAAAAAGATAGAACATACCTTTTTTGCGCGTGACTTGGCAACTTTTTGGCCTATTTTCCGCCTCCCATGCCAAACAATAATTCATGCCGTTTTTGCTGGCGAGGAATAAATAGAAGCAAAGCAAAGAACCCTCCGAAATTGCATCGTCCTCGTCGCCCTCGAGGTTGTGTTTTTCTTGCTTGCGCTTGACGGCTTTTTTTCGTGTCGCGTCACCACCGCATGATGTTTCACGTGGAAATAAAAGATTTGTTAATCACAGTAAAACAAGTGCATATGCGCAAAAAAAGTTTTTTTTCTTACCTTTGTATGCCATGTTTTTAAATTTCAACACGCTTTCATGCTAAGACTGGGGCTTCTTTTACAGTATCAGAAAACAATCGCACGAGTGTCGTAATGCCAAGAGTTTTTTTTGTCACGTGAAATATGAGATTACGGTTATGAGAGAGAGGTCGATGTTGTATTATTTCCGTTAAAACAGCAGAAACGAATAAACTCGTTGTTGCACTGTGATTACGGGTCTAGAGTAAATTATAGTAGGCTGTGTCACACACTTGACTTTTTTTTTGTGCTGTGAGAGGATTATTTATTATTAAATATGTTTGATATTAACTAGTTAACTAATTAACTAACTATTAAAATCAAAACAGAATAAAATGAGATATCAATCTTGATTTTAACGGCAATGTTGTATCGACCGGGACCCCCCCTAAGGGGCCTGTAGCTGTGTACATTGTTAAGCCGTGGAATTTTTTTTTAGAGTAAATGATGAAAGTATGGTTGTTGGTTATTACGTGCTTGCGGGTGGCGGTAGTGGGGGGGGGGGAAACGGGGAAGATGGGGCTGCATTAGCGCCTGCCTTTCTCCAAAACCCACCACCTACTACATGCATGTGATCGTCAGGAACAGGCTAGTAGGAAAAATAAAGATGGGAAAGGGTATTGATACGACGATTGGCGAGGGGGGTGGGGGGGGGCAGAGTGGATAGAGAAATGGAGGGGGGAATTAGTTGGATTGAGGTGTACTAGTTATTTTTATTTAACGAATTGAATGAGATGGTATAGTAGGTTGGAGAAAAAAGGGAAGATTGGGATTTCAACATGGGTTTTCTTATGTGAACTTACTCACAATTTCGTAATGTATTTTCGCCGACATGGACATAATATATCAAAGAGTAAAAATTTACAAGATAAATCCTTAAGCAAGTTTTTCTTTTTTTTCCCATTGGGTTCCATTAAAAGATTATAATACTTTTTTATACACATGGCACTTCCTAAGGGTTCAAAGTAAGGGTCTCGCAGACGTACTTCTCTCAGACCCTTAACCATTTTTCTTTATACCCGGTTTCGGCAGGTTGGGGGCGTGGCCTGCCATTCTTTTCTGAGATAATTGATCTGATACGCTATATAGCAAACATAGCCAAAAAGAAAAAGTAAAGTCATATACGTGATACAACCCAGGGTTACTTGTGCAAATCAATACTTATGTAGACAAATAAATGTTTGCGCTGAAAAGAAATAGCGCAACATCGTGTGGTGTGTGTGGATTAAAACCTCGTATGATGTCACCTGCGTACGCGTTTCTAGCGTGAGAAGCGATCAATATCCCTCTCCCGCGCCGCGAAACCGATTACGACCATAATCTTTGCGATCAACAGCCCTTGAACCCTTTCCCCCCCATTCTCACTTTTTCCTTCTTCTCTTTCTTTTGACACGCTGCAAACAGTGGCATTGAGACAGAATGGCGCGGAAAAGACGTGCTGATGACGCGTATGATGGCGGCTCGTACTATCGCGCACCAAAGCAGTCGCGTATGTTGTATGATGGGGGCAAAGGGCGAGGAATAGCATAACGCTGGAGGATATGACGCCCGGGGATGTGTGGGATTATGATGATGATTTCAACGTAGAGTTGGAGGAGGATGAGGAGGATGCTGAGTAGGGAGCTCCTAGTGCAGCGCATGGGTACAGCTCATCGCGAGAAGACGTATCTACCGATGTTATGTTGGACTACGATGACGAATATGAGGAGGAGGATGCCTTATAGAAGCCCCCGATGCAACCCAAGGATACAGCCAGCAGCATTACAACTACCTATTCTACGGCGCTTTAGATGACAAAATCGTCGGCGTGAGGTACTACAATGGATATGCTACCGAAGGAGAAACGGTGGTGCTGCGCAGAGAACCACACAACCAATACGACGCAAACGCCATCTGTGTCGATAACGTCCGGGGAGAGCAAATCGGCCATATCCCAAGAGGACTGGCAGCCAAGTTGGCGAAATACATGGATGATTGCAGTCTGCTGATTGATGCCCGAATCACGGGATACAAAGGTTACTACGAGTGTCCCATTGAGCTCCTGCTCTACGGAACAGACGATCCTGTACAGCGCCAGCAGCTCATGGCTAGGATGAAGAAGGACAGACTACCCGTCGGACGTGCGTCTGAACGGCAGCGCAGGGAGGCTGCAGAGAAAAAGGAGTAAGAGCGCAGAGCCAAAGAGGCCACCAAACGAACGAAGAAGAAGGATGCGAAGGCCGTGGGGCCGATTGAAGGTCCAGAGGCCAGCATGGCCGAGTTTGCTGCGGGCTTGCCGCCGGCTGATCCTTCGTTGACGGGGCCTAGTCTAGAGGATATTATTCTCGGAAGCGAGCGATTTGATCCCAGAAACATTGAGGAATTCGTTGAGGAGTTTGGGGTTAAGTAGGAGGATCTTGCTAAGATGCCTCAGGCTCCCCAACCCAATGCTCTCGTCACCGAACTGCACCCTTTCCAATTGCAAGGCTTGCAGTGGATGCTCGACAAGGAGAGTCCTAAGCTTCCTAACCAAAGAGGGCAAGAATGTTGTTCAGCTTTGGCGTTCCTATATGAACGTACTTGATGTTTATACAAATGTTGTAACAAGCTTCTCTGTCAAGAATCCATCTCTAGCTTCAGGTGGTATCCTCGCTGATGACATGGGCTTGGGAAAGAACATTCAGACTTATTTCCCTCATTGTCGCCGATCGAGAACTCGGTCGCGGTGCCAAAGATGCAACCGGGGCTACGCTCATACTTGCGCCTGTTTCTGTAATGAGCAACTGGAGTACACAGATGGAGCATCACATCAAGCCGGAACACGCCCTCCGTGTCATGTTCTGGCATGGACAGAAAAAGGAACCCATCACGCCCAAGTCAATTAAGGATTACGATATATAGTCATCAGCACGTACGAGTCAATATCTTCTGATTGGTTTTCGCAAAAGTCGACTTCCCTTCCGCGCAAGTCAGGCCCCTTCTCTATCAAGTGGCTGCGCGTAATCTTGGACGAGGGACATAATATACGCAATCCCAAAGCCAAGAAGACGGTTGCCATTTCCAATCTCATGGCTCAGTCACGATGGTCTCTTACCGGCACACCGATTATCAACAACCTCAAGGATCTCTACAGTCAAGTCCGCTTCTTGCGTCTCTCAGGTGGCATCGAAAACTTCGACGTCTTCCACAGCGCACCATCATGCGTCCCGTGATGCAAGGCCACGTTGCGGGTTCAGCAGGTTCTTCAAAAGCTCATGTCAGACATAGGTCTGCGACGCAAGAAAGAAATGTCATTCATCGACTTGCGCCTACCCGCCCCTTTCAGAATACATCCATAAAGTAAAACTGCTCCCACACGAGCAGGAAAAGGTACAACGTCCTCGAGGCCGAAGCCAAAGGCCAACTCGACAAGTACAGGAAGAGCATCGGCAAAAAGGATGCAGCAACTACATACCGTCACCTCCTCGAAATCCTACTTCGCTCAAGCCAAGTATGCAACCGCTGGCAGCTCGTCAGCACAGAACGCCTTGACTCCATCATGCAGTAGCTCGACGAAAACGGCACGGTAGATCTAACCGACGAAACCAAGCTCGCGCTGCAAAAACTCCTCCAACTCTCCATAGACTCGCAAGAAGACTGTCCCATCTGCCTCGACATGTACAAAGACCTCCTCATCACAACCTGCGCCCACACCTTCTGCACCCCCTGTCTCGAGCGTATCCTCGAATCAACCCAGAAATGACCTTTATGCCGCTCCCCCCCTCGACTCCCTCCTCACCAGAACCGTCAAACCCTCAAAGCAGCTTCAACCCCCCCGCCCTACCATCTCAGTCCGAAACCCTCGACAAAGAATCCTTGGAGCAAAACACAAGCACAAAGATTAAAGCCATCTTCTCCATCCTCTCCGCCTCCCACAAAGATCCCACTGCAAAAAAACAATCATCTTCTCCCAATGGCCCCCGTTCCTCTCCCTCTTCTCCCCACATCTAACCGCGCACTCGTACTCCTACACCCGCATCGATGGCTCCATGCCGCCTTCCGCGCGGGACACCGCCTTACACACCTTCACCTCCTCCCCCATCACCACAATCCTGCTAGCCTCCCTCTCCGTCTGCAGCGTTGGTCTCAATCTCGTCGCTGCCAACCAAGTTATCCTCTCGGACTCGTGGTGGGCTCCCGCGATTGAGGATCAGGCGGTCGATAGGGTGCATTGGTTGAGGCAGACGCGGGAAACGAGGGTTTGGAGGAGGGTGGTTGAGGGGAGTGTGGAGGAGAGGGTGTTGGGGATTCAGGAGGAGAAGGGGAGGGTGGTTGGGGTGGCGTTTGGGGAGAAGGAGGGGGGGTTGGAGGATTTAGTGAGGTTGTTGGGGACGCAGGAGACGCAGGCGTAAGTGGTGAACTTGGGTTTGTTGTGTATTAGTACTGATGGCTGCGGATGGGGGCGTAAAGGGCGTTTTGATTGTTGAGTTCCACGGCGTATTGGCTTTTCATTTTCTCTTCGCTCTTGTTTATTGGTACCCGAGTGGTTTCGGCTTATCGAGAATCATAAATCGGCCCATTGTCTTGGTATCTCTTTTCTTCGCCCCCTTTCCTCTTTCCCTTTCTTCCTTCTTTCTCACTCACTCCCATTGACCCACCCCCTCCACCACCTCAAAACTGCACAAAAAGCGGCGGATACAAAAACAAAATCAACTGAATAATCGGCGGCACGCTCCCCAGCGCACCCCTACAAAACTTCGCAATCCTCAACTTGCCCCCATCAGCCCCAACCTCATAAAACCCACACACCGAACTCTCAATTATCCAGGCCAGGAGCATAAACAAGATAAAGAGGTGCCACGACGGATGCAGGTTGTACGGATTCGTGGCCCATTGTTGCCAGGTGGCCTGGAGTTTGTAGGACGCGTAGGAGGAGGTGAAGGAGAGGATGGCGCGGAGCTGGATGTGTGAGTGAGTTGGGTGAAAAGGTAGTATAAAAGTAGAGAGAAGAAAAATTACAGTGATTCGTATTCTATTTAACTGTGAAGGTGTATAGTCGGCTTGCGTGCGCTCCATGGATTTGCCGAGGTAGTCTTCAGAGAGGTAATCTTCTATTTCGAAGATCAGGTAGGGGACTAGTGTGTCCTGGGGGGTTGGGAGGTGGGAGGGTTGCGCGAGGGAGTGGGGTGAAGGTGTGGTTGAGGTTGGTGGGTTTGTTTGAGACATTTGCGTGGGTGAGGTGGTGTTTGGGTGTTGTGGAGAGAGAGAAAGGAATAGGAGGGGAGTGGATTGGCATTTCTTTTTTGGGGGTGGAAAGAGCGAGGGTTGGGGGAGGTGGGAGAAGGTGCGTGGGAGATGGGGGGTGAGGTGAGGGAAGCTGGTGGTGATATGCATATATTTATTCCTCTTTTGGAGATTTTACTTGGTAAATTATCGAGCAATCTTGGGGAAAAATATCAATGTAGTTCTTTGGATGATTCTGATTTGATCTGGGTAAAAGATTAGTACAGACAATGTATGGCCATGTGCACCACGTGACTATGGCCTGTACTGGCCCTCGTTGAGAAGTCTACAAACTCCCAAATCATGTTCCAAAGTCCTTGCATCCGCCATGCTCGTATTCATACGCATCATCCCCATATGAGAAGACTGCATACGCGGGGTGATGGATTCATAGGGCGCGATTTAGTACATACCAGCCCTTAGCATTGTTCGTTGCATATGCTCAGAAAACACCCCATGTGCACAATGGATCAATCTGCGAGGGATTTCCTGGCACAAGATTCACCAACATGCGCCACCTATTGCCCATATGCAATTGGCGCTCATACTTGTGCCAAACAGGCTGCTATTGTTCTGCGAGAGATAGAAATTCCACAAGAGGTCGCGATTTCCGCCAAGCAGTGGAGTCGAGGTTGCTCGACTAGACCCCGCCATGGCTTTCTTCCACCTTATCCGCGCCTGGCTAGGGGCCATCACCTTGCTGCCATATCGCCTACTGCGCGCCCTGCTCCCCACGCGCTCATACTTCGAAGAGCTAGACGCGTCTGGCAGAGACGGCAGAATGCCCAAATTCTACCACGATGACGAGGCATGGGCGGACATAGAACCCCTCCCCCAGGATGACGGCGGTCTGCATCCCCTCGCTGCCATTGCGTATAGCGACGAGTACAGCGAGGCCATGGGCTACCTGCGCGCCATAATGGCCAAAACTGAGTACAGCGAGCGAGTCCTCGGCCTCACAGAGCACATCATCAGCATGAACCCCGCGCACTACACTGTCTGGTGAGTCGACCTGCATGCACACCTTACGGCTACCTGATGCTCCACAGGCTCTACCGCGTGAAAACCATATCCGAAATCGGCAGGTCGTTGCAGGACGAAATCGCATGGCTCAATCCAACTGCGCTCAAACACCTCAAGAACTACCAGATCTGGCATCACCGCCATACCATTATTGACCAGCTGGGCTCACCAGAGGGCGAGCCCGAGTTCATCAATTCCATGCTGGAGCTCGACTCCAAGAACTACCATGTGTGGAGCTACAGGCAATGGCTGGTCAAGCGGTTTGACATGTTTGACAAGCCCGAAGAGCTGGAATGGACACACGACATGATTGAGCAGGATGTTCGGAATAATTCGGCGTGGAACCACCGCTACTACCTGGTCATCGGAGGCCGTGAAGGCAAGCCCAGCGCAGACATTGCCGACCGCGAGATAGAGTGAGCTACTGCTGTTACTGCTCCCGCACATGGCTGACTGCTAACCCGACTAGGTACACAAAAGCAGCCATTCGTAAAGCGCCCCAGAACCAGAGCCCGTGGAACTACATCCTTGGAATCCTCCGTGCGGCCGGACTCCCCAAGTCCACCCTCAAGGACTTTGCAGGTGAGTTTGCCGACGTCCAAGACCCCGACAACGTGCACTCAAGCCACGCCCTGGACCTGCTGGCCGACATTTACGCCGAAGAAGAAGACGGTAAGAGGAGAGCCGAGCAGGCGTTGGATCTTTTGGCGACCAAATACGACCCGATACGCGCCAGTTACTGGAACTTCAGAAAGGGCTTGCTCGAACAGCCCAAGGTCGCTGCGTAGACTAGGGCCGGGTAGAATCGACGAGGATGAACTGCGTAGATCCATTTCTACCTCTGCGGATCCGCACCACACATGTCATATTCCAGTGCGAGTACATTTCGAAAGTGCCTAGAGTACCCGCAAACGCATTGTTGGCGAATATTCCGATCGTGATAACAGGCTAGGACGCGCCATGCGGTTGCATGCTTTTTAGTTTCCCTTTCCGTCGGGGATCTCCTCTTGGATTCCGCGACTTTCCCGAGCCCAACACCATCCCCACTGTTGCGCCGAGCTGTGATCGGATGGGTACCTTTTGGACAAGCTCCCCTGTATAAACGACTGGTTCGCGTCTTGTGATAGGCAAATACGCCAAAAGCATAACGCCATCTGAGGCGGTAACGCCCGGCAGAATATAGACCGCCGCTGATAACCGCATCGGGAAATGCAAACCAGGGACTGGTTTTTCGAGGACCGGGTCTCATGCTTGTGTCATTCTGCGGTACCTACGTGGTCGCCTGTTCCTTATCGAGAATCTATAGGGTAATTCATGCACTTTATAGGGTAATCAATACTAGGTATCATGGTTGTGATGAGCCAGTTACCCCACTGGCCCTATGCACCTGGACTCTGGGGTTGCGGGTGCGTGCGGAGCGATAAGGAGAATTTTGGTAGAGATAAAAGATCAGAATCCTGTGTACTTGAGTTTGACATCCGCGAAAGAAACTTTGAAAGCTCCAGGTCCCATAATCTTCACTAGGCTTTCATCCTGCACTTGTTCTTGATACTTTTTTTGTGATACCCAACTTTGTTTACTATCTTCAACATGGCCGTCAAGGAGTACCACACTGAGGAGCAGTCTGCCCAGAGCCCTTGGGTTCAGACTCCATTGAGGGAGTCGTATGCGCTTTCTGAAGCAGCGGGATGGTACGGTCACACTTTTCCTGTCACCCAAGTTTCACTTTCACCATTTGGGAAAAGAGATTTCTAAATCGCAGAAGCAGAGTCTTCCTCAAGCTGGAAAACCTCCAGCCTTCCGGATCATTCAAGTCACGGTAAGGATTGACTACACTGTTCATGGTTGTCACTTTACTAATGCAGCAACAGAGGCATCGGCAACTACATCCTCCGTCGTCTCGCAGAGTTTCCTAAAGGCACACGCCCTCACATCTTTGCTTCCAGTGGTGGGAATGCTGGCCTCGCTGCTGTTCACTCGGCTCGTGCCCTCAACCTACTATGCACTGTTGTCGTGCCGACCGCTACTGCACCCTTGATGGTAGCTAAGCTCAGGGCTGCTGGTGCATACGAAGTCATCCAACATGGTGCCGCATGGAAGGATGCTGATGCATACTTGAAGGAGCACGTCATGCCCTATGTACGTCGTCCCCATCTCACATCACATGGCTTCACTGGACTAACACATCACACAGGCACAAACAGAAACCATCTACTGCCCACCCTTTGACCACCCAGATATCTGGCAAGGCAACAGCACTTGCATGACCGAGATTGCAGCCCAGATGCCTGGCGGCGAGGAGCCCGATGTCCTCATCTGCTCCGTCGGCGGCGGCGGCCTTCTCAACGGCATCTGTCAAGCCATGGATTCCCTCAACATGACCAAGACCACCATCCTCGCCATGGAGACTGCCGGAGCCGAGAGTCTACACGCGGCCCTCCAAGCCAAAGAAGTCATCACCCTCCCCAAAATCACATCCCAAGCAACCAGCCTAGGCTGCGCCCGCGTCACAGACGCAACCTTCAAATACGCCCAACGCGGCAATGTCCGCAGCGTCGTTCTTCCCGATGCTGAAGCCGCAATGGGCTGCTGGCGTCTTGCTGACGACGAGCGCATCATGGTCGAGCTCGCCTGCGGCATCAACGTTGCTCTCTGTTACGATGGGCGTCTCGAGAAAGCACTTGGTCGCCCTGTCCGCCCCGAAGATAAAGTCGTCATTGTCCTCTGTGGCGGCAGCAATGTCAACAGCAGGATGCTGTGTGACTGGCGCAACGAGTATGCTTATATTGAAGAAGAGACTGAGGCTCGCCGGCGCAAGAGCGACTCTGCGCTTGGTAGTGAGACTACCAGCGAGACGGGCAGTGTAAAGGATCTTGATTTGAGCAAGGTGAGTGTGCCCAGCGAGCTTAGCAAGCCGTTTGTTATTGAGGGGATTGAAGTAGGGTGTGTAGAGTGCTCATAAGAGTGAGCCATATCGGGTCATCTTTATAGAAAGGTTCCTTGGCGTTTTGTTTAGACTTGGGTTAGCGTGGGATTGCGATTTATTGCTGCTTAATGAAAGGCATTTTCTTCTTTTCGACTTGAAGGCTTCCTCGATCGATAACTGCATGTGTCGTAGTCATGCTTCTTATGAATCTATGTGGGGTGTGACAGGTATGGGAAGAGATGCATGTCAACGCGCATCATACATTACAATGGTGTCGAGATGACGCCATTCCAAACCAGATTGTCCTTATACCGAGTGACGCGAACGAGATTAGCCATTCTCCTCTTAAAGTTTAAGCCATATGAGGAAGACCAGATTTGAGTGTCCTCGGATTAGGAATCGCATAGTGATGTGCTTCAGTGACGCTTACACTACGTTGCGATTACCCGTGTGACGCACCAACTATTGCGCTCTGACGATATGTCCGTGTTAGCAACACCAAGTGCCTCAATATCATCAAAACCGCCGTCTGAAATTCTGCCATGTCTCAATCATCTCAATCCTTGAATTTCAATCCACAATGTCTTTACTTCGATCAACCACGTCGCGCGTAGCCTCGAGGCTCCACCCATTGCGCAATGCAGTCCAAGTCCAAGGTCGGACGTATGCCAGCGCGCGCGGCCTACCCGCCAAAATGAACACAAGCAACGTCCCATGGTACGTTTGACAAAACCCTTGAAATGTCAAATCAATAACATGTTCCTGCAGGATGGCAGCCGCCGCTGTCGGTACCGCTGGGGGTCTTTATCTCGTGACAAAGCAAGACACCTCCCACGCCGACAGCAAGCAAGCAAAAGCGCAACACACCAACGTGGGTGAAATCACCTACAAAAACGAGGGCAATACTACACCATCAAAGGGTCAGATAAATCCCCCGACACTCCCGTTGAACCGAAGCTAACGGATCAAGCAGACAAGGACTTTGCACCCGGGACTCAGAACGGCAAAAGCGGCGAAAAGCTGGGACAGAAAAAGATACAAGAGAAACCTGATTCTAGTCAACCTGGCGCCGGTCGTCCTGACCCCGACGAAGAAGGCGGTCTCAGAGGCCACGGACCGCGTGATTCCAAGAAGTCTGGGGACCCAGGCGCCGTGACGCCTGACTTATACGACAAGGTTCGTTTACTTACACCTACCTCCCCCCCGAATACCTAACCCTCTTTCACTCTTTCTTTTCTGTTCTTCGGGATGTCAAGATTGCTAATACAACAACAGCCCGATCCCCGCGGCAAACCCACAAGCATGAACCACATGTCTGGCAAACAAGAGGGTCTGTCGAACGCAGATACGCATCATACATCGCAGGTCTCGCACCAGCCCGAGAAAAGTAAGAAGGGTGAGGGTGTGGCGGAGACGGCGAAGCTCAAGGGCACTGTTTCGACGGATCGGCCGGGACCGGAGAATAAAGAGGAGAGGGGGAAGGCGAGAATGGACAAGAATGCCTAAGTTCCGTGATTAACCGTTCAAAATCTCGTTTGGAGTTACTGTACAATACAAAATCTACCCAACCACAAAATCATGATCAACATGTTTTCCCTTTTACCTCTTTACTGTACACTATCTACCCGCACTCGGCTCAATCCCTTCCAAACCAGTCCACCCCCCTAACTACCCGATCACAAACATACCCCGTGACAACCGCATAAACCCCCTTATGCAGCACATCCACCACCTGCTCATTAATCGGCCACGACCACGGCACCGCGCTCGTCCCCGCCGTCAATTCCACACTCTGATCCATCATCATCCTAATCCCCGTATGTACAAATGACGCAAACGGGCCAATCACCCCGTAATACGACATCACCGCCCTCACCGGTCCGGCTAAGATGCCCATTCCGAAGTGATGGAGGTGGTTGAGCAGGTTGGTGTTGCGCTCGTAGAAGGAGGCGCTGACGCCGAGGTGGTTGCCGATTGTACGGGCGGGAACGAAGGAGTTTGGGCGGTGGGTGAGAAGTTGTTCGAGTTTGTTGGTGCCGGACATGCTGGGGGAGTTGGTTAGTTTGGAGGAGGGGCTTGGTATGGAAGGGGGGAAGTGTT
This sequence comes from Bipolaris zeicola 26-R-13, assembly GCF_000523435.1. NCBI lineage: Eukaryota > Fungi > Ascomycota > Dothideomycetes > Pleosporales > Pleosporaceae > Bipolaris > Bipolaris zeicola. The sequence goes on from NW_006912053.1 coordinate 166,028, forward strand.
ACACGAGGGCACCGAGGAAGCCGGCGGAGAGACCGATCGCGACGGCGCGGCCGAAACTGACGCGAGGGACGGAGGGGTAGAAGGATTTTGCGTCCGGGTAGGAGACGGTGCCTCCGGGGTGGTGGTATTGTGGCATTTCCTTTGGTATGTGTTGGCGTTGTGTTTGTTGGAGATTGAGGTTGGGATTGAGGCTGAGAAGGTAGAGTGTAGGGTGAGGTATTCGACCTTACGTCGCGTGGTGGTAATGAAACCCCAGTGTTTCTTTCATTTTGACGTCACGCGGTGAAAACTGACATTCAGCTCTCGTGAAAGCTGCATACGCTGCTCGGAACAGCTGTCGACGTTGCGTCGTCATAGCAGCGTCAGAATGCTTTTATTGCAACGTTGGTTGCTATTATACTGGCGGTATCAGACATGATAAGTGGGGGGTGCCTCGAACACCAGGTCGAACTCTACATCCAATCTTCATCCTCTTGGAAATAACAAGCACGAACAATCATGGCGGAAAACTTTGCAGCAAAACAGGCCGAAAAGGTCCTTGGACACGATCAACAGAGTACCGTAACGCAAGCTGATATCTCCAATCCGGATCGTGATGGAGGAAAGTACGCGGACCCGTCTGGCGAGAAGATGAAGGCGCTGGTGTGGATGGGAAAGAACGACGTGCGTGTTCGTATGTACAACCATCCAACGTTTCAATAAAGCTTCAACTGATTATTCCCGTAAAGAGGACGTCAGCAAGCCCAAGCTCATTGAGGACCACGATGTGCTTGTACGTGTCACCGGCTCCACTGTCTGCGGAAGCGACGTGCATCTCCTGCACGGCGTCATCATCCAGACGGAGAAGGGTGATATCCTCGGCCACGAATTCTGTGGCGTCGTCGAGCAAGTTGGGTCTAAAGTTACTGAGCGAAAAGTTGGAGATCGCGTTGTGAATAGCTTCGTTGTCTCGTGCGGTGAGTGTAGGTTTTGCAAGCAGAATCTTACGACGGCTTGCGATAAGACGAATGCGTCTACCGTCCATCAGATGCTGTATGGCGAGAAGATGGGGGGCATATTTGGGTATTCGCATTTTGTGGGCGGATATGCCGGTGGACAGGCGGAGTATGTTAGGGTGCCGTTTGGCGATCAGAATCTTTTGAAGTTGCCGGACAGTGTTCCTTTTGAGAAGGGTAAGTTATTTAGTTGGCCTTGCAAGTGAATGATGCTGATAAGAATAAGGTCTTTATCTTTCTGACGTACTTCCGACATCCTACCACAGCGTGTGTGACACTGGCGTCTTTGAAGGTGACAGTGTTGCTATCTGGGGTCTTGGACCTATCGGCCTCATGGCATGTGTATGGGCGTTTAAGAAGGGCGCGAAGCGTGTCATTGGCATTGACAACAATTGGCGCACTGAGTTTGCAAAGAAAAAGATCCCGGGACTGGAGACAATCAACTACGAAGAGCTCAAGAAGCAGTCCATTCCTGCCAAGATCCATGAGATGGTCCCTGGAGGTGTCGACGCTTGTATCGAGGCTAGCGGCGGAGAGTATGCAAAGACTTGGACACACAAGCTTGAATTGATGTCTGGAATGGAGCAGGACACGTCCGAGATGATCAACGAGTGCATTTACTCAACCAGGAAGTTTGGCCGAGTTGGTATCATTGGAGATTACGTTGGATGTAAGTTGTCGAATCATAGTTGGCTGTGGACTTGGACTCATTCTGCTACAGTTACGAACCACTTCAACATTGGTGCGGTTATGGAACGCGGCATTCGACTGATTGGATGCGGACAGTGTCCAGTTCAGAAATGTAAGGATCTCGTGCCTAAATGGGTGGGCTTATTTACTGACATGCAACAGATTGGAAGGAAATTCTCGAAATGCTGGAAAAGGACGAGGTCGATCCGACATTCATGGTGACCCATCGCCTCAAAATTGAGGACATTGCGAAGGCCTACTATCTGCAGGAGAAGCGCCAGGATGGCTTACTAAAGTGTTTCGTTGAAACGAAGTTCTCGGAGCCGCGGGCTGCTGGCACCCCAGAGCTGAAGGAACTTTAAGGAACCTGTTTTTCGATATGTAGTATTTTCTGATTGTTCCTTCAGAATGACGATATGATGAATTCCAGAATTAGTTACCTGAATTTCTCACGATGGTGCATGCATTAGTCCGAGGCCTCCCATTGACAAACAAATGACATGCTTCTTGTTACATTGCCCTGCCTCATTTATTGAACGATATATGAGCTATTTGCTCCGCATCAAAGTTGGAATCGCTATCTTGTACCATGTTTTCTCTCCGTATCCGTCGCCCCTTGCTATCGTCGCTTCGAGCATTCACAACTCCTCCGCTGTCCTCCCGATCATTCTCACTCACAGCTGCCATGTCTTCCCACGACCAAGCAACTCTCCAAGATGGGGAGAGAATGATTCTAGGACAAGGAGGTAAAGAGACTGCCACATACGAAGATCTCAAAGCCTCAGATGAGGCGCATCAAATGCACGGCTTTGGTCATCCCCTCATGCAAAAAGGACCAAGACAGCTCGTCGTCTTCGAATCGGGTGATGGAGCTGTTCTGAAAGATGTCATGGGAAAAGAATACCTGGATGCCATGGGGGGCATTACTGTTGCCCATCTTGGTCACGGCCGCAAGGATCTCGCGCAAGTTGCTTTTGAGCAGGTTGGTCAGATACGACCTTGTTTCTGATGACCAAACTAACGCGGACGCAAAGATGACGAAGCTGGAAGTCTCTTCCAACCAGCGAAATCTGACCAACAAAAATGCCGTGAAACTCTGCGAGCGCCTTTCCGGCCTTGCAGCTCAAGCTTTTCCAGAGAAAATAACTGGCTCCCGCGTGTACCTCACTACTGGCGGCGGCGAGGGCATAGAAGCTGCGTATCATCTTGCTTTGCGCTACTGGAATAAATCTGGGCCTCTAGGTACTAGCTATGGCGGAGGCTACAAGAAGCAGAAACTCATTTCTTTCCGCAATTGCTACCATGGCAGTACGTTTGTCTCTGCGTCCATGAAACCCGAGTTCTCCGACTACGGGTGGAAGAGGTGGATGGAGGGCCATGAGCGTGATGTGTATGAGAGCAGCTCGCATAGGATGTTTTGCAATATCGATCCTCCACATGAGTTGTTCTTTGAAAGGAGCAAGTTGAAGCACGGAGAGAGTGTCGGGCAGGCGGCTGGTAAGTGGTGTTTCCATGTGAATCCCCTTGATATGCTGCTGATGCCGGAACAGCACGGGAACTGGAGGAACGAATTCTCCAAGAAGGCGCTGATACCGTTGCCGCTTTCGTGTTTGAGCCCGTTTAAGGCGACGATGGCGCTGTCGACATGCACCGCGACTTCTTCCCACTTGCGGAGTGGATTTGCAGAAAGTACGGCATCTTGATGATTGCAGATGAAATCATGTCATTTGCCAAGATGGGGCACTGGTTCGGTATGGAGTTGTACGGCATGTACCCAGATATCATGGTCATCAGCAAGGGTCTTATATGCGGCTATCTCCCTGCTGGAGCCGTGATTTACCGCAACGACATTTGGAAAACAGCGTTCAATAATATCAGTACTAAGATGATGCTATCGGATGTCTGGCAGTACGACTATACTTGGTCAGGTCATCCAGTCTGCTCTGCCGTCGCTCTCCGCGCACTCGACATTATCGACCAGGAGAACTTGATTGAGATATGTGCGAAGCGCGGCAGGGAGTTTCTCGATATCCTCAAGTCAGAGCTCGAGGGGTTGCATACGGTTCAGCAAGTCCGTGGAACTGGTATCATGATTGGGATCGATCTCATTTCTGACATCGCAACGGATATCGAGCAAAAGGTGCTTCTAGAATACGGTATCGTGTTAAGGGCGAGTACAAACAAGCATTGCCTGCTTTTGACTCCACCTTATTCTATGACGGATGAGCAATTTAAGAAAGTTGCGGAGTCGCTGAGGAAGGTTTTGAGAAGTTTTGCTACACTAGGCGAGAGCGCGATAAGCAAGAGCCGCCAAAACTGAGTCGTGGGTATGGTCTGGTTTTCGGGTTGGTTAGGGAGACTGAAAATTACTCAAGGCGGGATGTCCACTAGGTTTCATCATGTAAAGTTTAGCATGTGAATGTGGTAATCGGCTGATGTCGTCATATCTGGTCGAAGTAACCCTTGGCCTATCATTGGGTTGAACCTACTTTTCAGCTCCAGGCCCTGTACTTTGCATACTGTTCCTATCGTTCATTTTACCTAGCTTTGACTTATTTCCTCCTCATTTCACTAACAATGTTTGGTCGAAGTATCATGATCTGGATGCAGTCTATGTAACTAAATGTCTGCCTTCCGTCAGACTCCGATCGGCACTCGCTCTTGATTGGCTGCTTCAGAGCCGTTCCGTCTGACGACATATGTTCTCCTCACTGTCAACGGCAGATTCAATTGACATTGTAATCATGTTTTTTTAACATGACTAACAATCCTAGATCCCTGCCATTGATATACGCCATTGGTTGCTCCGCGTACCGCAGTCTACCACAATGAACTCTATTCGTTCGAGCGGGAAACCTTATTCGATGACAGAGTATCCCCGAAATTGCAGAGATGGGATACCCTCACCACAGTGATATTGCATCCGTTGAAAACATCGAACGGACTGCTATGGAGGCGCCGCAAAGACAGCAGATCAAGCCAATGCGTTTAGTGTTAATGTCGACTCAGTTTCGCTATTTATTATCACAGACGACTGTAAATTGTGAAACAAATAAGAGAGTCTCTACTGAATGCATGTTTCTTTGGCAAATATTTGGTGGGGTCATTCTTTATGCATCGGCAAGGAAGCATACGGCCTCTGGAAGGGCCGATGTGCTTGCCCAAAGCCCGTCTAACGTACTTATAACATGAGCGGGGACGGAAACTTGAAGTGCAACTTACGCTACCTCGATCATAGCTTCAGCTCAGCCATAAGGCAACCAAGTCAAAGAAATAAAATCCCCAGATCTGATTTGAAGATTGAGGTCAAAACACCATGATGCTGTTGAAACGGATATGTCCAGTGACTTTGCTGGCAGTTCTCACATCTTCCTCTATAGTCGAAAGAGCTATCGTAGATACGCTACCCCTCCTGACTGCAATTTCCAAAGATCCAGAACTTTCTACTTTTTATAGCCTTTTCAATAGTACAGGAGGTACTAGCGGTATTCCTGGTCCGCCGTTCGAAGAGCGCTTCAATGTCCTCGCAGATGGACGGAAGTACACGGCTTTCGCACCCGTCAACTCCGTAGGTAGCGACCTGTCTTAAACCAAGTGAGTTACTGATCGATACAGGCATTTGAGGCGCTGCAGCCGGGACTAGCAGCAGCTTTGACAGCACCAGCATCATACGTGCTCCTCGAAGCCATCCTGAGAACTCACATCGCAGAAGGATTTGTGACAACCGAGGAAGTTCGCAATTCGGAAAAGCCCGTTATAAGCATCGAAGGCATACCTCTCAAGTTTGTGTCCGAGGGTAACACTATCACGATCAACAACCAAGCCCAACTAGTCTCTGCGCAAGGTACTGTTGTAGGAAACGGGGCAATCTTCAAAATCACCTCAATAATCGATCCTTTGGTATCGATCTTCGGAGCCGATGTCAACAAGAACGGATCTGCCATCGCATCCGCCAGACGCCGACAAGCCAAGAAAATCTTAGAGTACGAGTTGCGACCCTCGGGAACCATCGTATCGGCCCTATCTTCTTTGCCAGATATCTCGACATACGTAGCTCTCTTGAACGCAACATCTCCGGCTTTCTTCAGCTTTCTAGACTCGTCTCTGCCTGCTGGAAAGTACATTTCCATCTTCGCCCCAAGTAACGCGGCTCTTGCGGCTGTCGGGCAAAGCGCCAAGGCCATTCAACCAAGTAATCAGCCGTTCACTTCGTACTTGCTTGAGTATCCTTTCATAGATACGACGACGGTTGGTAGTGAAAAGTCAATTGTTGGGTTCCCGGCGGTTGTGAGAAGAGATGGTGATGGGGCTGTAACGAGCGTGAATAATGCGGCTGTGAAGGGAGAGCCGAAGTGCGTGGGGAATGCGTGCGTCTATGTTGTTGACAGGTGGCTGGATCCTGTTTTTGGATCGTTGTAGGGAAATAATATATAGGGGTGTTTTTTTGAAGTTGGAATGGGTAGTAGGTGTTCTGGTTTCGGTCAAGCTTCTTGCTATGAAGCTTCGGTTTGACGATCAATTATGCGGCATTAAAGGAACTTCTCTTTTTTCCCATTGTGCGATGCTACTTTGAATTGTTTTGCCCGATTTAGTACACGTCATAGTTATGCGAACTTAAGAAGATGGCCCAAAAACAAGCAAAGCAATTGTCGTGTGTTGAGTGAGACGAAATAGCAGGTAGTCGAGTTGGCGTGGATGTTTTCTTGACCCGATCTTTGAGAATGACCCGACTTTTCGACTGAATCCCAGTAAAGACAAAACGTATGCTTTTACCTTGGGCGCACCTCTATGTCATTGGTCTAGATCTCCGCCAGCTGAAAAATGCCGAGACGCTATCTTCACAGCCTCCATTCGGCGGCGGCAATGGTCACAAATTATGCTTCTTTCAGCTTGCAGGTCAGGAATCTGGCCCAACTAGCTCGACTAAAGCTTGACCTGTGAGCAAATGCCGACTCATGGCGTCCACGAGTTTTCTTCATTTATTGATGCAAGTGCAAGATAGTGAAACGACTGCTTGTGTTTAGGTCACGACATGGCAGAGGTGGCTGTACCTGGTCTGCCTTCCGCGGAAGCCTTAGCTACATGTACCATCCCGTAGACCTCCTTCTTATAGTTGAAGAGGAAACCAACTGGACAGGATTGATGCAAACCTTGGAACATAAGCAAGATCTGTTATTGACTACCTTCGAACCACAACGGCCCCAAACTTGTGACACATGAAAGGCTTTGCTATCGATCCGCGTTGCTGTCACAATGACATCGCTGTCTGTTGGTCAAGTCTCGGCGTTGATTGCTGCAGGCACTACTTCACGTAAGTCAACCTCAATGTACACAGCTACTTGCCAGTCATTAACCATCGGAAAAGTACAACTCCTGTTACCACTAGCAATCCCGCTCATCCTCATCGCTTTCATCAACAAGCGGGATGATCAAGTACAGCAGACCGCTGTCACATGGTCTACGCTCAGTCGAACCCTCCACTCAACATACTGGCCAACAATTCTCAGCTCGGATTCGTCAGCGAGTAAGAATGTGAACCCTGCAGTTGTCGCCGCAGTCTACTTGGGCATCTTCACAACAGTTCTAGTCGCTGTGACTGCCGTCATCACGCCCCTTGGTCTTTATGATGCAATGCTATCCAGTAAACCTCAAAGAGTGCCTTTCAGCTACGCGCAAGATCTGACACCCTTCGGATATGAAAGTCTTCCTAGGAATGATATGGGCTTTAATCGTATCTGTGGAAGCCCGGAAGGATCGATGAGTTGTCCCGGCTCAAACTTCTCTGTCTTCCGAGAACTCTACACTAGTTCTGATAATTTTACCTTCAATTGGAGTTGGACAGATGGCTACTACTACACTAACATCTCTTTGGAGACACAGAACCTATGGGCAAGTGGCCTAGACGTAATGGAAAGGAGTGTGTCCAGTATGTTCGATATTCAGTGGCGTTCCTATGAGATCAGACAGCAGAATCTATCAAGCATGTTCACTAGGTACAATGATATCTCTTCATCTACTGAGAAGTACTACGACAATGGATCACCATACCTAGTGGGAGGATACCGGCCGATACAAGGCTTACTTCCAAGCAATGGATTCAAAATTATTGAAGGGCTGGTGGTCGATTTGGAAAGAGTTGGAATTGGTTTTCGTAACCACACTATTCCCTCTCAGATTTCTCATGAAGTCACATGGACAGAAGATATTCTGTTCATTGTGCCCGAAACAAGTTGCGTCGATAACAATCTAACGATCGATTACGATCTCAAAGAAGACGATACACTCCACACATTGGTATCTGGTGGCATCCTACGGCTGACAGATCGTGGCGGATTCGCAGATCTGAACAGTACAGTCAACCTGGAAGGCATTCACACCATGAACAGCTCACAAGACAGCATCTATCTCCATACTAGAGCACTATTTGCAGCTGGATATAGCAACGCATTAACCATGATTTATATGAATTTGACGGACAAAGAGCGCGGCCTGAAAGAATTCAGGATGTACGAACAGGCGCCAGTCGGAACATCATACCTTCTTGAAGATGAGTCGAACACAACTTCATTCAGCGGAAGCGGTGGGAAAACGGCCAATTCCATCCCGAAACCAGGGAGAATTGCTCTTCGTAGGCTTGGTCAACATTTAGAGCTCCCTTCGAAGACCGACATCGCCAGAAACTCCACGTTCTTCTTGAACCATAACCAGATCTACACGAATCCTCATAATGTCACAACGGATGCTTTCGAATACTTCGGTATGTGCATACTTCCACTCCACTCAGAAGAAGCGCACATCCTAACCTACTACACAAGAGGATGTTGCTCAGGGACGCGTAGATTCATGGTCTTTAGCAAACATTTCGAATATCGCGATAGCCACGGGTACCCTTTACCCTCCACCGAGACCTATGGGACGAGACCTGAACCCTTTTGATCTTGGCAAGCCCGGAGACGCATGGACACAACGAGTTTACACCTGTGCATCGGCTTCCCGAGCTACTATCAAAACTGTTACATTTCTATATAATGGTAACGGAGGCCTATCAGATCTGCGTGTCATCAATGTGACGGAAAAGACCTATCCTAATACATCATTCATGCCCATCTGGGGAGTGGAAGACTCTGGTATTACTTATAGGGATATAAAACCATTTTGGGGTCTATTAAACCCGAAATTCGCAGAAAGGTCTAACATTTCATCTATTCAGAGGGAGTCACTATGGCTTCCTGGATATACTGGGCGCTTTTTGTCCTCAGTTGTAGACTCCAAGATGAACATACCAGAAGCAAGCTTTTACAGCACTATCATGCAATATATCTATGCAGAGCTATTCAGCGACACAGCACTTGAATCTGTAGAGATCCATGACTACTCAGGGTATGGTCAATTCGCCCTATATCAAAGGTGGCTTGAACTTGGACGGACAGCTACACGGTCTGCAGACATTATCAACCTGATATGGACAGACATCGCTGCAAACGCTGTAGTTGGTACTCGATCCTGGTTGGCTAAGTCGCCAGGTTCAGCCACATCTGTATCTCAAGACCAGAACAGTCCGCATGAGGTACCCCACGTCATTCTGATGCAACGAAGCACGAAGTACAATATTGTCTACGCGGTACCAGCAATGTTGTTGCTGTTGCTGACACTCATCATAAGTGTCGCTACAATCATACTTCTGCTTTTGCAGCGCACTGGGTTGGATAGGATGAGATGGTTCCTTAATCAAACCTCGTTGGGACGCAATCTTACAGCGCTTTTATATCCAGATGTTAGCTCACAGCAGTCTTCACAGAAAACATGGGCGAAGAACGATGCACATAGGGTAATAACTGTGGCTCCAGATAAACCGTACGCTGGCAACCAGGTGGAAAATGAGACGAGCCCTCAGTCCAAAGAAGACATGACAGTCTCGCAGTGTTTGATGAATGAGGGTGACAATGAGCGTCTGGAACAATAGTAGCGGGAGAACTCCGATCTCTCGAACGCCTACTTCCTAGGGGCAACCTAAATTCTGTTTACGATTTCGAAAGATAATGCGTCATAAAATTCACCTTCTTACGTCCCATCCGATTCCTCCATCTGATATGCCCAAGTAGGAGGAGGACTCATTTGGAAGTTCCCAGATGCGGCTACTGAGCGAAGAAGCAATGAATGTACGAACGTCGCATGAGCTAGCGGGCCTCGACCTCCAACTAATGCGAGCAGAACGTACATTATCGCCGCCGAATACCTTGGCGCACGAGCTCTTCGAGATCCTCAGGCGCATGGGTCTGGACTGAGATCTCAAGTTCAGGTTGACTCGTCCAGTTTTCTCAGTCTGGTACTGTACCCGCACTAACACCTGAGTTGTACAAGCTTTGCGAATGGCAAGGGGTATAATTTGCTAGAACGAAAAGTATTGTGTTGCCTAGACCACCCCTATCACGCCAACTCAGCCATTTCTCTAATTGCATCCGCTATTTGCTTCATCAACTGTCTTCCCCTAGGAAAATCGTGTCCAAATTCGTGATGGATTTCCTCCACATCAAACTGGTCACACAGTTCAACCAGATGTTTTCCATGATGCGGGTCCACGTGATCTTCCGCCGTGCTCCTCACATGGAGAGTCGGAATTTCAATCAATGCAGGCTGCAATTTGTTTTGCTCCCACCGACATAGCCCATACGTGCCATCGCTCAAAAAGGCTGTCCCATCTGCCATCATTTTCCCTTCTAATCTGCTCAAGAGTCCGAGCAACTTCTTGTGATCCACCTGATCCTCTTCACTGACACCAGGCTTGTGTCGCAGCGCGCTAGGTCGGAGAAACATTTCTTTTGCTTGTTGAAATGTTTGCGAGACGTCAACATGGCCGCTCACCGTGTCGACATCGTCGACTTCGAAGACGCGTAGCGGCGATGCGCCGTTCACGAAGACGGCGAAGCGGAATAGAGGCTCGATAGCTGTCTCAGAACGAGCAGCTTCAACAAGAAGCTCGGCCGCTAGTGCTGCTCCGCCAGAGTAGGCGAAAACACCATCGAAGGGACCGTGGCTCCTTATGATGTGGAGGAGCTCTTCATGAGTTTGTATGATGGATTCAGGGTCGAATGGGTTGTAGTATGTGTATAAAGGGAGCTTGGAAAAGTCGGATGTGTGTAGAGACCAGTTTCCTGTTACAAGCATCGAGCACGTTAGTCATGCTCTTCCAAGTAGTAATTTCGTAATTCTTACCTTCAGTGTGGCGGACGGTGCCTTGAACAAAGACCCACTCAAAATCTTCTAGTGCTGCACGGATAGGAGCCGTTTGCATGCGGAAAATCTGGGGATGTGATTAGAACGAGGGAAATCCGCAAGGGGGCTTGACATTTTGCTAACCTCATTGTTAGAGCCTCGTCCGTGGAGGCAAAGAATCTTCATGATTAATCACCTGATTACAGAAAAGTGAAGTAGTGGGCTGTTTGATAGGGTAAGTGAGATAAAAGGACAAACTGAGTGACTGAGCAAGCTGAGCACTGTGCAAGTTAACTACTGAACAAGTTGAGCACTGAAAAAGTTGAGTACTGTAGTACAAGCTGAGCGGCGGGATATTCCGTGGAAGTCAGCTCCCTCAGGTTGCGTGGTGATATACCACGTACTTCTTAAACCCCGCTGGGCGAAGATTTCCAAACACGAGCAAAGACCCTATTTGCGGCTTCAGGGGTGGTAGTTAGTTCAGCCTGGGCATCGGCTAGGACTGAGTCGAGAAAAGGTGGGTTGTTTGTCTCGGGTTGCCTCCACTTGTGTCTTGCCAGCTTTGCCCTGCTCACCCAGACTTACATAGACACTGATTCGTAAAATGCACACCCATGGCCCTCTCACATTCGTTTGGGAAAATCCCAGAGTAGTATGATAAAAAGACGCAGTCACACGACTTTCCCAATGGAAGCATATCATAGCAAGAGCGAGCACGTAGACATCAGTCTCAATGCAGTACATATGTCAAAGAACAATATGGATCAAAATCATTTCTGAAATCCAAGCTATCATAAGAATGTGTGATATTATGGGGTAAACTACTGCTTGCTCCTCTAAACGAATAGCTTCTCTAGTTCAAGCTCTTTCACATGAAAAACTTTCCGATCCCACCTCCAAGACACAAACGAAGGATTCATATCCCTCCTAAGGTGCGGAGATAACTTACTGAAGAGATTTAGCAATGACCTTTGACACTAGCTTGGTGTGGTACACCTCTTCTCGTCGCCAGCCACAGGAATCGAGACGTTGCTAGTGTGAAAATTCTTATCTCCATTTTTTACTATATAGGATGAATACGTACATCTATAATTATTGCGGGGCTGTTTTACTAAGGTGGTAGCGGCGGCCAGGGGAGAAATAGCACCAATGACACGCCGTTTGTCACTAAAGCAGAGAAATGTCGCAAATGCCCCGAATACGTTGTTGTTCTTGGCTCCGCTTCAAGCGCCTATTGTATAGGCCCGAATCTAGCTCCACAACTAACACCAACCATTTATGGGTCAATCGCGTGGTGGCGCATCCATGCCTGCATTGCTAATGCAACCCTCTACACCAGCAATACTGAAACTGGAGACCCCAGTTTCTCCCCACCGCAGCTGACGTCGTATGTGGTTCTGCCGACCGGGCGAAATGACACCTGACCAACGGTGTGGAACTAGGTAGACCCTCACAAGCTTGGACTGAGAAATCGGCAGCAGCGAAGCATGAATGCCATGAAAGCTTGGAAATGCTGCAGTGTAGTGCCGATGCAATCTCCTCTCGGCGTCAACGGGAGTGAAACTCATAGACGTAGTATACGTAGAATATGGTTCCTCTAGCATCAGTAATCAACTCTGTGCAAGAAATATCAAAAACCCGTCATGTTCGCAGAAAAGGTTTTGCTGGGGTTGTTCGATTCCAGATTTTCGGCTTCTGGCGGACGCTTGCGGGAGCTTACCAGCAGGCAAATACAGCCGGATGCTCTGCAAGGGATCAGGTGCTGCTAATACGGACGGGAAACATTCCGTAATCGTTTTCCCGGTCGTTCAATAGGCAGCGGTCCGACTACCAGGTAGCCTTTCTCAGGGATCTTGCAAAATATTACATAGAATACGTATGCTCTCATATGTCGTAAACTTCACAAATTTGGTCGCACGTGCTATAACAGAACGCCCGGCTCTATTCCAAAAACTCCACATTCACGATGCCACAAGACTCACGGCCTTGGTGGCAAACTGCCATCGGTTACCAAATATGGCCGGCGTCTTTCAAAGATTCGAATAGTGACGGCATAGGTGACCTCAATGGAGTTCTCAGCAAGCTCGACTATCTGCGATCGCTGGAAATCGATCTCATCTGGTTTTCTCCTGTCTATGATTCGCCTAACAGAGACATGGGATATGATGTCTCCGATTACGAATCCATTCACCCGCAATATGGCACTGTTGCCGACATGGAAAACCTCATCAAAGAGGCCAAGAAACGTAACATCAAGATCGTCATGGATATGGTCACAAATCATTCATCCGACAAACATCACTGGTTCCTGGAAAGTTGCAAATCTCGGTCAGGGCCATACAGTGATTTTTACATCTGGAGGGATCCAAAATATGATAGCGAAGGCAATCGACAACCGCCAAATAATTGGCGCACCGGGTCACGATATGGAAAGAGTACATGGAAGTACGTTGAAGCACGGGGTCAATACTATTTCTGCTTTGGAACCACTTATCAACCAAACTTGAATTGGTTTTGCGACGACTTGAGACGGGCAGTATATGATAGCGCGGTGAAATTTTGGTTGGAGAGAGGTGTTGATGGGTTCCGGATGGATTTGGTTGGGTTATACTGGAAAGATCCAACCTTTCCTGATGCAAAAGAAGTTTATCCTGGAGAAGCGCTGCAACCGCTTGACGGATCGCGTTGTTTGAATGGTGAAGAGGTTCATGTCTGGTTAAAGGAGTTGAAAGAAAGAATCGTACAGGACTTTGGAGAGAACATCGTGTTGATTGGGGAACTCCCCTCAACGGACCGAGAGACTTTCCTACGATACATATCTCCCGAATCAAAAGAACTGGAGATGGCTCTCGATACAGACATTTTCATCGTCGGGAATGAATGGACAGATGGGCTGTACGAACTCAAAAAGCCAGAGCTACCACTATTCAAGGATGCCGTCCTGAAGACGCAGAGCCTTCTCGATGATGGAGGCTGGCCTACTGCGTTCCTCGAGAACCATGATTTCGCTCGCAGTGTATCCCGTTTTGGGCCAGGTGAGGGGGTGTATCGCGAAGCTGCCGCAAGGATGCTTGCTCTGATGGCTGCAACCCTTTCCGGAACCTTTTTCATCTACCAGGGTCAGGAGATCGGAATGACCAACGTCCCATCACATTGGGGGCGAGATGACTTCAAAGACAACGCCGACCTCGAACACATCGAAGATATTGATCCAACTAAAGACGCTGAAGCGGTAGAGAAGTCAATTGATGCGCTTACTACCTGGGGGCGAGATAACGGAAGAACACCAGTCCAGTGGTCAGACAAAGAGCATGCTGGTTTCAGTGACGTGAAGCCCTGGATTAGGGCCATCGACAACTACACTCACATAAACGTCGAAGAGCAGCTTGGAAACCCAAATAGCATACGTTCTTTCTGGGTAAAGATGATGAAGATGAGGAAAGAGATGTATGATGTGTTAGCTTGCGGGCTTTTTTGTCTTGTTGACAGGGACAACCCCAGTGTGTTCTCGTATACGAAAGTAAGCACTGATGGAAAGTCCGAGATGCTAGTGGTATTGAACTTCTCGAGCGAGGAATCTCTGATTCCGGTGCCAATCGGGAAAGATCTCATGCATCTCGTTTGCACGACAACTGCGACATTGAAGGAAGCTGGCTTGAATGAAGTCACGTTGCAGCCATGGGAGGGTCGCTTGTATCGACTGGCACCGAAGTTGTAGCGTTAGGGTTGTCTTGTTCAATCAACTGATCATGCAAAGTGCAGCTTAGAGAATACGCGATCACTCTAGCCTCTCGAGCGCTTTGTCCGCCCGGACATGTTCCGGAAATCAGGAATAGAACGTCAATATATATTAATGAATTGCATGAACATGCCACGTGCGATGATACGCTTCCGAGTTGACTACTATCCGAAACCTAGGATGAAAACTATATCGGGTCAATCATCCGACTCCAAGCATGGTTGCAAGGATCTAAATAGCTTATTACCAACAAGGCTCGAAAGCCTAGTCTTATGTATTATATACGTCACAAAAACTAGCTCGCGTGCTTACCAGGATCTCATGTGTGACATTCGGGGAATGGCTCCGAGGTATTTGTATAGGTGTTCGGTCCGATTAGTAGTGGAGCCGGTAAAAGACGTTTCCTCCACAAGTGAATTACTCACAGAATCTAGCGTCTTCAAGTCAGTGCACTGCATTAGACTTGCAAAAGCTCCCGAGTACATTCTTCACCCGGTTGTTTTCCTGTCCCCATAATACGCTCTCTTTTCAGCGGCAGGTGCCGAGCATCCTATCCCCAAGCAGACCGCTGCGTCAAAATGCAACTTCGCCAAGAAAATTGAGTATGTCGCTACGCAGGTAATCGTTTTGAAAAAGATCCATCTGGCCACGTAAGTCGAAGGTCGCTGTTGTTACTGCGGCCTTTAGCATCGTTTTCTCGAGATTCATCGGAAGCTAATAGGAGCTTCTCTTTGATTCATCATAAATGGCATTTCGAATTTTCTAGTCCTAGTAGCGACCACAACGATCGCTGGTTGGTATCAATCCTTTACGTCAATGTGGGTGGGCCGATGTATCTCGTGCACGCTTGCATACTGCCCTTTTTGTTCTAGCTATAGGATGTCCGTGTTGTCAAAATCTGCTCAACAGTCTCGATGCGAGCGGCTGCTTGTGGAGCCGCTTACACCGCTTTCAAGCATGCTCTGCTTGGCTTGTCCCCATCCACCGCGAAGATGGACGCTAAAAATGGTGTAAGGTGTAATGCCGAAAGGTCACAACGACATCATCAAAATTGATAGAGAGTAAGATAGATCGGGGTTTGAGCGATGTTCGCTATATGGAAACTATTTGCTCGATATTTTAAACCATCATCAATTTAGATCCGCTGCAGCAAGAGCATGTCTCTTTCCCATAAAGCTCCTGTTGCAACACCAATCGGTCCACCTAAGACCATATACAACATGAGCCTCGTACAAAATGAACCTAAACCCTCCTGTGGCTCGACCGCACTACGAGCTTCAGCGTACAAGGCGACTGCCCAAACTGCGGTACTAAGTCCTCCAACTATACCGTCCCATTGCAGAAGCCATTTTCCTCCCTCGAATGCATTTTTGCATTTCGCATTGCTCCATGGCGAAGGTGGGATGAATATACTAGAAAGCTGGAGATTCTTGTGGTTAAACGGACGTGCTTTACGGATCCGCTGTAACGTACGGATGGCGAAAGATACAAGGATCGGAATCCAAACTGAGATAACAGACATGGCGAAGGCTAAAGCGTAAACTGGCTTGACTGTGGACAATGAGGTCTTCAAATCTCCGTCCTCCAATCTGCCTATCGTTTCGGTATGGGTCCATAATGTCACGAGTAGAATATGCACCATACTAATGTAAAGATGCCACTGCTGATAAAATGATGCGAGCATGTGTTGTGTGTTGAAATTGTATATGGATACTCCGGGCAGCGCCATGAGAGATATTGGCAGGATATAACCCAATAGGAAGCTCCAGGGAATCGCATGGGCGTGGATGGCATCAATCATCAGACTTTCTTCTGTAGTCGCCGGAACTGCAACGAGTAATCTGATTGCCAGATAAAGGGAGGTAAACACAGCATGTGACTGGTTGAAGATGAAGAGCCCCGGGATTGCGATCCTGTAATGATTAGCATAGCGAATCAAGGACCGGATGCGCACTCTTCCTCCTTACCAGGACATCAGTCGGCTTTGACTGTACTCCCTGAAACTCTCCAATACAATCAATATCCACGAAGGACCCCATGATAGATCAAACCAGAAGCCTACAAGATTCACATCTGGCTCTGAGTAATCCTCACAGGAGAGCAGAAGGAACGTAGCAACCGCATTGAGCTGAAGATCGATTCGTGGGAAACGACCGCCAGTGGTCAGATTACGTAGCGGTCTTCCCGCCGGGGTAGATTTATTGGTGATTATGCGTTCCAAGTGTCCTAACAATCCATTAGACGTCGCGAAGAGGTGTAAGGATTTGAAGCCGAGGACGGCGAGAAGTATGCAAAATATTGCCGCAATCAATTGCATAGTTGAGCCAAGCGACAAATGGTGATTGAGGGAATATCACACAAATAACCATGTAATATTTTTCTGGGGTTCGCGAAACGTTTTATGCGAGAGGTTCACCGCGGCAACTCGAAATAAATACCTACATGCACATCACGTGGGTAGATCGCCAAATTCGTTCTACAGAAAGAAGCATGGGTAAGGCCGGGCAATCCGTTGACCCTGCAGTTGTTATCCAGCTGTTTCCGGCACTACATATTGTACCCGGTCAGCGGTCCAGCTAGGCTCGCGGACAAGGCGCGTCATACGGGTAAGGACGTAGACTCCACTTTTTAAACTTCGATAACGATTCTGAACATCAATATTGCAAACTTATTTTCCAAAACCCTACAGCACAAAACTGGTCGAGAAATTCCTTCTATTCTCAATTTCATGCAAAGAGAAAACGGCAATCTAATCAATCTACTATGATATTGATCAAAGTTATGAAGTTGATAGGTTCGGGAATGGGGATGTCTACATCTTCCCTCTTCGCCTTATCCAGACTGGAACGTCCTTCTTTGGCGCCATGACGCCGATGCTTCTAGGGTTGAACTCCCACTGATTCTCTGAAAGAGCACCTTCGAATTTCACATCGAGCATCTCCAATAGCACGCTGACAACGCCAACAATCTCCATTTCCGCCACATATCTTCCCGAACACAAACTTGTGCCCCCTCCGAAGGGGCGCATCACCATATTCTGCCGTTTTAATGTCTCTTCATCTACATCTCGCCAACGATCTGGTTGGAAATTCTTTGCCTCTGGGAATTCCAGACCAGAGTGCATCAAATGCACTGGCATCAAGATTACGGAACCTGCTCGAAGAAGATAACCTTCTAAAGTGGTTTCCCGGGTTATAACTCGCGCGGCTGCAGATATAGTTCCTAGACGCAATGCTTCCAACCAGAGGGACTGAACAAATGGATTCTTTATGAGAGCTGGGAGATCAAAGTGAGGCGTCGAAGCTGAACCTGAAAGGGTTGAGGGAGAAAGCATAAGAGGCGTGGCGGCGTCACGGTACTCGGCTAGACGAGACGGGTTGCATGCAGCACAGTATGCAAACCAAGTGGCCATTGGAGCAGCGTTGGTTACGATCCTGTTCCAAGCAATTAGCCCCCTTCCTAACTTGTAGATGACTCCCATATACTGACACAAAAAGAAAGCTCGCTTGCAAGCATGCTCTTCCTCTTTTCGTAAAGCCACATTGCCTGCCTAGTACATCCCTCTCCCAATTCATACGGAGACCCCATTTCTCACACCACACGTTATCTGTGTCTTGCCACTCATCATCTCCAGCGGTATCTAGCCAGCGCTCAAATGCTTGGAACATCCTCTCACGTGCTCTTTGGGTCTTGGGCTGTAATTTGAACACCAAATTCGATCGCACACCAATGTATGTAGCATCATCGAATCTTCTCCAGTCATCCCACATAGTCGGCCAGAATTTTATCAAACGAGGACCAAAGAACGTCTGCACACTGGTCTCGAAGATGATTTTCCTAAGAAATGGGTACAAGCTCTTTTTCTGCCACTTATCGCTCGAAAGATCGATATTCGACTCCAAAACAGTAGGGAGAACTGACATGTAGATTTGCATAATGTCATGGAGGCGTTTCCCTGAAAGATTGCGGGTCCAAATATTGTGGTTTTCGGTCAGAAATTTCCCATCTTTTCCTTCCGCTGACGATGAAACGAATTTGGGTCGGTCTGAAGGTGGAAGGTCAACAGCATTTTCCATCATGCTTGCCATGACTGGCTCGAAAGTGAATAGTCGAGAGCGACTGAAGACATGGCTGACAGACTCGGGAGAGTAAAAGACATAAAACTTTGTCCCGCTGAGGAGAAGAGTGAAGGGTTTCCCTGAGAAGTATTCTCTACCACGTTCGTAGAGACTTGCCGGGTCTAGAAGGAATGCGGGCAGATGTTGGAAGTATGGAATCCAATAGGGCAGTAAAGGCGGCTCAGATCCTTCGTGCCTAGATCCTTGGAAGCTGTAGATGTAGGAGATGGAGTAGGTGAAAAGGATCGTTGCCACAACCAGCCCTATCATGAGAGAAAGCAACCCAAGCAAATCCTTCGGATATTGCCACTGAATTTCGAGGACCATGGTGCCAATATATTCGCGTGGGCTATGTGAAAAGTTAGGAAGATGCTCTATAGACTGATTTTACTGCTCCCCAAAAATTCCTCTAGCGACTCATTTTCGTCCCCTTACTCTCAGTTCATGCTTTCACCTCTGAGATGCAGGTCCCACAAGAAATACAACGGCCGGCCCGTTTCTTCCCCACCATATGGAAGAATTGGTGCTTGTTTGGTTTTTGATTTTTGGTTTCCATTTTGATCCCATTTTGAGTTTAGAGCTTCAACAGGGGAGTGCTAGCTAGCGTCGCGGCTAGGTCTATCTGGAATAGGATAAAAAACGGACGAGCTGTTTAGTTAGGGCCCTATTATATAGCCACGTAATAGTCTAAGTCTAGTAAAGTCACGTAGTGAAAGGGCGGTATCGAAATCTAGCTACGGATTTAGAGGTCTAGCTAATAGTAAACCACGCTGAACCGAGCAGGCCCTTGGACAGGATGCGGAGGATAAATTATCTAGCGTTATCAATTAGGCATGTGTGTAGAATGTGCCAATGGATACCTGGAACAGAGCTGATCAGCTGTGGCGTGATCATGCGGGAATTCGTTTTTTTGAAATCGGACCGCTATATACGGCCGAAGTTGAGGTGGAGTGCAGCGACCTGGGGTAAGTTTTGCAGTAGCGCCTATGCACGCAGGGGCCCGTTACATCTCTTTTGAGCTGTTCCGAATAAAACTTGTAGGATCAAAAACCTGGTGATCTTAGAAATCGTTCACGAAGGCAAACACAGAGAATCACCGATATCGCTTCTGTAGTTCACATGTATTCCGCCAAAAAGAGAACTATCGAATCCAATAACCCCATTTTTTTTCTTCCGGGTATCCCATTCGAAACCCAGTCACGCTTTTTGCCGTTGAGCATGTTAGTGATGCTGTGCTGAAATGCGCTATACTCTGCGTACTCTTGACTAAATTTTGATATGCCCCTCTGACCAATTGATTCGGCTGCTAAGGCTCCATTTTACCTACCTAGCGCTGTCATACCAGCAAAACGGAGGATGGTGTACGAAATAAGACACATTCTGGACCACTGCCATCACCGGACCCAGTCCCCTACTTGTCTCGGCTGTATTGAAGAGCTTACATCGAGTCATTTTGTATGCTTCAAGGATATAGATATTCGGAGGTGATCTTCCATTGGACTGTATTAGATCGGGTAATATGATAATCGGTGGTAACAGCGGATGCTATGAAAATCAAGCCAGCATCAAAGTTAGGAGAACGGACTATTTTGGAAATTTTAGCGTGCAAGCTCATCTTATAAGGAACATGCCAATGCATCAAGTCTAGCTTTTCTTCATGTCAAAATAACAAATCCGAAAATGCCAGTGTCATTTGTTGAGACTGCTTCAGCAGCAGAGCCTTTAGTCATTGTTGGCCTTGCAACCCGCTTCCCGCAAGAAGCCTATAACACAGAAAAGCTATGGCAGTTTTTACTGGCGAAGCGATGTGCCCATACACCAATTCCTGAAGACCGAATGGGCCCAGGACACTACCATCCCGACCCTGAACATGGCGGCACACATGCTGTCGCAGGTACGATACGCATAATCCATAGATTGATGAACATCAGTAGCTGATAAAAGTATCTTGCACTTCCCAGGCGGTCACTTTCTTGCCGAAGATCCTGCATACTTTGACTCTTCTTTTTTTGGAATCACAAAAGGCGAAGCCATGTCACTGGATCCTCAACAACGTGTGGTACTGGAAAATGTGTACCTTGCTCTTGAAAACAGTGGTTTGACATTGGAGCAAGTCGCAGGATCCAATACTTCAGTTTACGTCTCTGGCTTCAACCACGACCACCTAGCCATCCTAAACAGCGATCCAGAGACAACACTGAGACATCGCGTTACTGGCCTTACCAATTCAATGCACAGTAATCGTGTCTCGTGGTTTTTCGACCTAAAAGGGCCAAGTGTGACTATCGATACAGCGTGCTCTAGCTCCATGGCTGCTTTACATCTTGGTAGCCAGAGTCTACGAACGGGGGAGAGCGATATGTCCATCATTACTGGAGTAACAATTCTCAATTACCCTGGTTAGTCAAAGCTGCGATGAATTTGCTTTACAATCGCTGACCATCATGTCTTCTTAAGGCGACGTTAATGGCATGTCGCATCAAGGCTTCCTCAGTCCCGATGGTCGATGTTTCAGTTTCGATCACCGCGCCAATGGCTTTGCTCGTGGAGAAGGAGCAGGCACAGTCATTGTAAAGCGTCTCAGCGATGCCATTCGCAATGGTGATACTATCCGTGCAGTCGTTCGTGGCACAGGTATCAACCAAGACGGCCGTACTCCAGGCCTGACTCTTCCAAGTAGCGATGCACAAGAAAGATTGATAAGAACCACGTACGCATCTGCCGGACTAAACTTTGACGATACCACATTAGTAGAAGCACACGGTACTGGCACAAAACAGGGAGACGCAATTGAGGCCCGCGGAATTGCACAAGCATTCAAATCGAGACGAAAAGATAAACCGCTTTATTTAGGCTCGGTGAAAGCGAGTGTAGGCCACTTGGAAGGTGCTGCTGGTGTTGCAGGGTATGTTATCCACCAACGGACCTCTCATGAAATCTCAATTACCAGAAAGAACGCAACTAACCATTTCATGTATAGAATTATCAAAAGTGTGCTGGCACTAGAGAATGGTGTCATTCCACCACAAGCCAATTTCGAAAAGGCAAACCCCAAGATTCCCTTCGAGAAATGGAATCTTTCTATTGCCGATAAGGCTGTTCCATGGCCTACATCAGGTCTTCGCCGAGTGTCAATTAACTCTTTCGGCGTAGGAGGAACGAATGCACATGCTATCCTGGATGATGCGTACCACTACCTGAGAGATCATGAGCTGACTGGCAATCACCGCACAGCCATTACGGCTCCTTCCATGGAAGAGATCGTTTCTCTCAGCCAGGCTGCGGAAGGTCTTATAGCCCCTTCTGAACAGCTCAGCGAGACCCCACATTTGAATGGAGACGAGAGTGCTCCAAAGCAGAATGGGACCCACACACCATCAAAAACCAACAGTCATGCTCACACTGGAAACGGTGTTGACAAAGGCAATAGTCTGAGAAGTTGGGTGTCGGCTGAACACATACCAAAACCTCCTCAACTTATCGGGCTCTCCGCTTTTGATGAAGCAGGTGTGTCACGGAATGCAGAAACACAGCTTGATTTCTTCAAGTCCCGTTCTACATATCCTCCATCCTTCTTAGCCGACTATTCTCACACTTTGAATCGGCGTTCTCAGTTCAGCTGGCGCAGTTTTCTCCTCGCTGGAGACCCCTCTGACATGGTTGAGGCCCTTCCAAGCGTTCACACAAAAGCTATCCGAGCCCGCGGGCCCATATCTATCGCCTACGTTTTTACGGGCCAAGGAGCTCAGTATGCAGAGATGAGCCAAGAACTCTTCGTGTATCCTGCATTCCGTGAGAGCATAACGAAAGCAAGTCAATTCTTTACATCTTTAGGCGCAACCTGGTCTCTCCTCGATGAACTGTCCCACCCTAAAGAACAAAGCAATGTTAATGAGCCTTGGTTATCGCAGCCCGCATGCACAGCAGTTCAGGTGGCATTAGTAGATCTGCTAAGATCATGGGACGTGAAGCCATCTAGAGCTGTTGGTCACAGCTCCGGAGAGATAGCTGCAGCCTACGTTTCCGGGAAACTGAATCGTGAGTCTGCATGGCGCGTGGCATACTACCGAGGAGTAGTATCTGCGAAGCAAAGCGAACAAAAGGGCACCATGCTGGCTGTTGGGTTGTCCGAACATGATGCCCGGCCATATGTGGACGCTTTGGCTAAGAAAGGGGTCCTGGTGGTGGCCTGCAGCAACAGTCCGAGAAACTGCACTATCTCGGGAGATGAACATCTGGTATCGGAACTGCATGACTTGCTACAAGAGAAGGAAATTTTTGTGAGAAAGTTGGCTATCCAAAAAGCGTACCACTCGCCGCACATGGATCATGTTGCGAAAGAATATGCTGCACTTTTGGACGGTATATCACCGGACAAATCCATCTCATCGAACACGGTGGAGATGGTTTCAACGGTGACTGGAGCTTTCGTTACTGAAAAAGTCCTAGATGCTGAATACTGGGTCAAAAACTTGGTTTCCCCAGTTCGATTTTTAGATGGTTTGACAGCAACATGTTTCCGATCCGCACAAAAAGGCCAGGTTTCCCTCCGAGTTGATGCTCAGGGAGGTAACCATTTCGCAGATGTCGTTTTGGAACTTGGTCCACATGGCGCTCTCCAAAGCGCTATCAAGGACATCCTCGCTACTCAACCCAGTGGATCCAGTATAACCTCATTCCCCGTTTTGAATCGATCCAAACCTGGGCCTGAGACACTTTTGACTGCACTGGGACATATCTGGTCTCGCGGATATCCACTTAGCCTCCAAAAAGTTAACGAAAGCACCCAGTCTGAGCCAAATTCTCTACTGACTGACATACCCGGCTACACGTTCAACCACTCTCAACTCCTCTGGTACGAGAGTCGTCTGAGCCGCAACTACCGGCTTCGCAAAGCGCCTCGCCACAACCTCTTCGGCGCACCAGTACCAGATTGGAACAAGGAGCGCCCTCAATGGAGGAACATCCTTCGACTGAACGAACAGCCTTGGCTGCGCGATCACATTGTCACAAACTCCCACGTCTATCCAGGTGTGGGTTACCTCATCATGGCCATTGAAGCGATCCAGCAAATTGCCGATGAAGGCCTCGAAATCACTTCCTTCCGCCTAAGAGACATTTCAATCAAACGCGCAATGATCGTTCCGGACAGTAAAGACGGACTGGAAGTTATGCTTTCGATGAACCGAGTGGACGAATCTAGCATAACGGTCTCGAACACATGGCGCCGGTTCCAGATCTCATCTTACAATCCTGCTGGTGACGACTGGATCGAGCACTGCACAGGATGCATTGCTGTTGAATATGCTACGACCACGGGTCCTGTTGACGATGGGCTAGAAGCTCGAGAGGAGTCAGCCAGAAGACGCCGAGAATTACAAGATGCTGAGCACAGATGTCAGGCAACGTTTGACATGTTCCGTGCGTATGAGAATATGGCTACAGTAGGACTTCAATTTGGTCCATTGTTCCGTAACGGCTCAGATGCCAGGGGTACTGGCGATCAAGGCGGAGCAGTCATCGGGCGAGTGACAGTGCCAGATATTGCGGCATCGATGCCCAAGCAGCACGCCTCGCCACATCTGATTCATCCTGCTACGTTCGACAGCATGATACATTTTGCTCTTGCCGCTATCATGGATCTCTTCGGTGCAACAAGCCTCGAAAACCCAGCAGTTCCAACGTTCATCAAAGATGTCTGGCTATCAGCAGAGCTGAGCCCGCTGCCTGGTCACAAGTACAAAGTACATGGTCGAACTGAGCGAGTTGCTTTCGAGAAATATGATAACGATGTACTTGTATGGGATGAGGAAACCGGAAATGCCAGAATCTCAGTCACTGGTATTCGTGCTACACCGCTTGACTCTGCCGACCAGCGAGCAGCAACCAGCAGAGAATTGTGCCACGAAGTCAAGTGGCCCGTTTACCTCGAGACCATCTCTCAAGCAGACTTGATTCCAGAGGAACGTCCCGTAGGATCGAACAGCCTGACAGCCGAATGGGTACATCGGTTGCAACTAGCCACCCTCTGCCTCGTCCACGACGCGCTGGACGAGTACCGCAAAGCCCCCAAGACCCTCCAAGGCCATCTCCAAAACTACTTCAACTGGCTAGAGCAACTGGAACACTGGACCAAAGAAGACAAAATCTCATCAGTCCCACGCTCCGACTTCGAAGCCATTCGTCACAACGACGCCGCCAAAACCAACATCTACACTCAGATCCAAGCCTACAAAGCCGAAGGCCGTCTGGCCTATCGCATGGGCTCAAACATCGTTTCCGTCTTGCGCGGCGAAACCGACCCTCTCCAGCTGATGTTCGGCCAAGACGACATCCTCGACCAAGTCTACGCTGACCTCGTGCGCCTCGGCGACCTCCCCGAGCTCCTATCCAAATACCTACACATCCTCGGTGAAAACCGTACTAATCTGCGCGTTCTCGAAGTCGGCGCTGGAACTGGATCGTCCACTGAAGCCGTGATCCGGAGCCTCGCACCGGTATCTGAAGACGGCCGGCTGCTGCAATCTAGCGTGCTGCAGTACACATATACAGATATCTCATCTGCATTTTTCGACAAGGCGCGCGAAAAGTTCAAAGCATGGCAGTCGATTTTTGAGTACAAAGTCCTGCATGCGGAGAAGGATGTTGAAAGTCAGGGCTTCCAGGCTGGAACTTATGACGTTGTTGTTGCGCAGAATGTTATTCATGCGACTGAGGATTTGCATTCTACGCTTTCGAACTTGAGGAAGCTGCTTAAGCCCGGTGGAAGGATTCTGATTCAGGAGGGTATGAGGCAGGACTACTTCTGGTCAGCGCTGGCTTTTGGGCAGTTGAGTGGATGGTGGCTTTCGAAAGAGGAGACGAGGAAGTGGAGTCCGTTTGCATCAAAGGATCAGTGGGCGACGATTTTGAGTGGAGCTGGCTTTTATGGCGTTGAGCTGGAGTTGAAGGACGCTCAGATTGATGTGTCGCATACACAGAGCATTCTTGTGTCGCGTGCTGTTGAGCAGAATGCGGCATTGGAAGCGCAAAAGGACAAGGTGGTTGTCATTGTTCCTGAATCATTGGACAAGGCTTTGATCTCAGGGTTGCAGCAGGAGTTAGAGAAGACACTTCAGAGTGGAAGTATCTCTATTGCCTCAATCCGCGAGCTGAAAGACCAAGATTTGAGCCAGACTCTATGCGTCTCACTCCTGGAGCTGGACACCCCTGTTCTCTTAACTCTGACATCAGAAGAGTACGAAGGCGTCCGAAAGGTACTAACCGAGTGCCACGCCCTTCTCTGGGTCACAGGCGACATGTTAGAAACCCCCGAAAACAGCATGGCCCTCGGTCTCATCCGCACCGTACGATGGGAACGAGACCTCGACGACGCAAACCTCGTCACCCTATCCATCGCAACCCCCCGCCCCGACACCGCCAATATCATCAAATGCATAAGCAATCTGATCACCCTCCAATTCACCAACCCCATCCCCAAAGAAGAAAAGCAAGGAGAATACCTCTTCAAAGATGGATCCTACTTCACCAGCCGCCTCCACTCAAGCACCACCGGAAACCACTTCCTCGCCTCCCAATTCAGCACCCCCCAGCCCATATCCACAGCCTGGAAAGACGCTGGAAGACCAGTCAAACTATCTTCTGCATCGCCCGGGCAGCTAGATCGTCTCCAATGGGTCACCGACCCCGTCTACACCACGCCCCTAGATCCCACACACGTCGAGATCGAAATCAAAGCCATGGGCCTCAACTTCCGCGACTTGATGATTGCAATGGGCGAACATATGGCCTACAGCATCGGGTGCGAAGCCGCGGGTGTCATTTCTCGCGTCGGCTCGCAAGTCACTGACGTTGCAGTCGGAGATCGTGTCACGTACATTACTGGACTGGACCATGTCGGTTGTTTCCACACGTTTGGGCGGGTGGACCAGTCGGTCGTGACGAAGATTCCTGATTCGCTGAGCTTCAGCGATGCGGCTGGACTGCCAGCTGTGTATGTTACGGTACTGTATGCGCTGAGAGACGTGGCGAGGTTGGCGAAGGGGGAGAAGGTGCTGATTCATGCTGCGGCGGGAGGTGTAGGACAGGCGGCAATTAATTATGCAAAGAGGGTTGGGGCAGAGATCTTTGCTACTTGTTCGACCCCTGAGAAGAGAGATGTGAGTTGTGATTTATCCGTATGGAGGGGATTGTTTATTGACTTGAGTTTAGGTGCTCGTGAAAAACTACGGTATCCCGGAAGATCACATTTTCTCGAGTCGAGACTTGAGTTTCGCGAAGGGAATTCGTCGAGTGACTGGCGGATATGGAGTGGATGTTGTACTCAATTCACTCGCTGGCGATGTACGTGCACCGCATACCGCAAACACTTCTTGATCATTTTGACTGACATACTTTCTCAGGCTTTGCGGTGCTCCTGGGAACTTCTCGCCCCCTTCGGACGCTTCATCGAAATTGGAAAGAAGGATATTCAAGCTAATTCTAGGATCGAACTGCGACCTCTTCTGCGAGGCACTTCCATGACTTGCGTAGACTTGGTTACAATGATGAAGTGTCGGCCACAGCTAGTCAAGCAGCTCACCGACGACACAGTACGCCTATGGAGCGAGGGCGTTGTCAAGACTGCAAAGCCAACAACCGTCTCCCCCCTTTCGAAGCTGGTTGAAGGCTTCCAGACTCTACAATCTGGTCGTGGAACTGGTAAGATGGTGTTCGTCCCACACGATGACGATATCGTCCCGATCGTGCCAGAGCAGCAAACCCCATTTTACTTCAAGCCAGACGCAACATACGTCCTGAGCGGTGGATTGGGAGGATTGGGACGAAGTATTGCAAGGTGGATGGTGAACAGGGGTGTTCGCAACCTATTGTTCCTATCACGTAGTGGCAAGATCACTCCAGCCGTCGCCGAGATGGAAAAGAATCTGGTCGAGCAAAAGTGTAGAGTCCGCATTGAAAAATGCGACGTCACGGATTCAGCCGATCTTGAGAGGGTTTTGAAGGACTGCGAGTCTTCTCTGCCACCAATCAAGGGTGTGATTCAGGGAGCTATGCAACTATCAGTAAGTCTATCACCAACTCACTACTACAGTAAGAAAGAACTCAACTAACTCTCATATCCAGGACTCCATCTTCGAAAACATGACCTACGAACAATACATATCCGCCGTAAACCCCAAAGTCCTCGGCTCCTGGAACCTCCACAAGCACCTCCCAAAGGACCTCGACCACTTCGTCCTCCTCTCCTCCGCGACCGGCATACTCGGTAACCGAGGCCAGGCCAACTACGCCGCAGGAAACACCTACCAAGACGCCCTCGCAGCATACCGCCGCTCGCAAGGTCTCGCAGCCTCCACCATCGACGTCGGCGCCATCCTCTCCGTCGGCTACGTCGCAGAGAACTCCTCGCGCGTCGCCATCAACAAAGGCGTAAGCGTCGAACTCGAGCAAATCCGCGAAGAAGAACTACACGCGATTCTCGAATACAGCATCGATCCGCGCCAGAATCCTCCTGCGCAGATTGTTACTGGTCTGGCTAACAGAGATAAATACCGGCACAAGGGAATGCCGGCGCCGTCATTCATGAGTTTCCCACTGTTTGCGCATCTAAACAGTGAGACGTTGACTGGCGCTGCATCATCTGAGAGCACTGAGATTCCTGTCGAAGCTTTGCTTGCTCAGTCAAAGACATTGGATGAGGCAGCTGATATCATTACAACGGCGGTGAAGGGCAAGCTGGCGAGTTTGTTGTCGGTAGCAGCGGCGGATATCGATGAGGACAAGTCGATAAGCGCAAACGGTATTGATTCGCTAGTGGCTATAGAGTTCAGGACGTTCCTTGCAAGGGAAGTCAAGGCGGATGTACCCATGTTGGATGTTATGGGGACTTCGACGATCAAGGTGTTGTGCAGGAAGATTGCTACGTTGAGTCGCGCGGTGGATGTCAAGCAAGATGAAAAGGCTAGCGAATAGTGTTACAGACCAATTGTTGGATTTTGAGTCAGTTTCAGTATAAACTCCTACCCAAACGTTGTAGCAGTCAATAGAAGTTCCAATCGTATTTCATATCCAAATGATAATACCAACATCCTTTTCGTTACAGTGATTGTTACATTACGGGCAGATAGGTGTTAGTCAACTTGGTGTAGGTTAGCTTACGTAGGATGAGCTATACTGAATCATGTCTGCTCATGATTAGAAAATTTTGTGACGTCAAATTGGACAAAGCACTCATTGCGGTTTGATCGTTTACAGAAGTGTCACAATACAAATCGGATATCGAACACACTGGCCCACGGTGACCCATGTGCGCATGCGAAAGCAATTGGTGAAGTTCCTAGGAAAAGCCTGAAGGTTAGTATTTACTTCGAGAACAATAACACACGTCACGAGCGGAAAACAACGAGCAAAAGATGACCACACAATGGTTATGCGGAACATTCACCCTAGTGAAGCCTCCATTGTATACGTGGTCGTAGACCCGCTCATAAGAGACAAGGGCCAAGCTCCATTGATAGGCCGCAAGTTCAATGCTTGCTCTTTTTGTAAGATACATTCCAGGACTCCGTTGGACCGAACCCCCGAGACCGAAAATGCTGGTTATCGTGCAGAATCTTCACTTCGTTCCCTCTTCACCTCCCCGTCGATACGTTTATCGAACAATTCCCTCGAATCGGTTCTTGTACCACTTGATGGTCTCGGCCTGGTTGACGCGGTGGGATGGGCCGATCTTGCTCTTGCACCTCCTGCGCTTGGCGACACGCTCACCGGGGCGGGTCATGCAGACGTAGAAGTCCATACCGTAGATACTGCTCCAGTCAGTCATTGCCTCTCTTGCCTTCATTTTCCATGTTCCACATACCCGATGCTAGGGTCGTACTTGATACCCAAGTCGATGTGCTCGCTGATACCGAAACCGAAGTTGCCGGACTCTGAGAAGTTGCGCTTGCGGAGCTCGTACTCCTTGACCTTGAGACCACGCTCGAGGATCTCCTCGGCCTTGGGGCCACGGACGGTAACGTGGACGGCAATCTTTTCGTTCCTTCGGATACCGAAAGTACGGACGGTATAGCGGGCCTTGGAGTAGACGGGAGTTTGACCGGACAGCTGCTCGAGCACCTTGGCGGCACGAGTGAGACGATCACCAGACTCGCCAACGGAGATGTTGAGGACGAGCTTCTGGATGCGGAGCTCCCGCATGGGGTTGGAGGCCTTGGAGTCGGACTGTCATTGCTGTTAGCATGCGCGATGAAAACTATCGTCTATATTTGCTGCGTACCATTGTGATTGACTGCGGAGGTTAGTAGGCGTGGGTGGCTGTCGAAGTCGCTGGAGTGGAATTCGCGATCACGAAATCCATTTGGCCTGTGGAGGGCGCGAATTAAGCGAGACTAGGCTGGTCACGTGCCAGCATGTCAGAGCTCCGAACATGAACTTTGTCTTGCGAACACCAACAGCTCCAGACGCCCCGCCGATCGCCAACTACACGGGGATCGCACCTCAATAACCCCATATACCTCTTTTTCGAGCTTTCAAGTCGTCTCCGGACGCGCAAAACACATCATGTCGGGCGCTGCAAACCGTCAAGGAAAGATGGTAAGTAAATCTGCCTAGCAGCTCGAGGCCTTGACCTGAGAGAAAGACGCGCATAGAAACTAACTGACGCTCGATGATATAGCAAAATCTAGTAAGCGTCCCAGATTTCCGCTCACAATCGCACCCAACTTACAAGGCTAGATCAACTACCGCATGAAGGTAACGCTTCAAGATGGTAGGCAAATGGTCGGGCAGATGCTCGCATTCGACAAGGTCAGTGTCGCATTCTCTCTTTGGAAGGACTGAATTAACGCGCTGTTTGTAGCACATGAACCTTGTACTCGCCGACACAGAAGAATTCCGCCGCACACGGAGAAAGGGCAAAGCCGCACCGGGCGCAACCCAGCAAGTCACCGAAACCGAAGAACGACGCGCCATTGGACTTACCATTATCCGTGGTGCTCATGTCATTTCACTGTCAGTTGATGGGCCACCGCCTGCGGACCCCGCTGCGCGTCTCGGAGCAAACTCTGGACCTTCGACTACTGCGGCATTGGCTGCTGGACCTGGTGTCGCTCGACCTGCTGGACGTGGTCTCCCTGTTGGTCTGACTGGACCAGCTCCCGGCGTTGGAGCTCCTGGCCCTGGATTTGGAGGTGGTTTCCCAGGCGCACCTGGAGGTTTTGGAGGGCCACCTGGCTTCCCAGGCCGTGGTGGACCACCCAGTGGACCACGTACGTCGCTCAAATACATTTGAGTAATGTATGCTAACTCTTGACAGCTGGCTTCCCTCCCGCCGGTGGACCTCCTGGCTTTGGCGGACCCCCAGGATTCGGTGGACCGCCAGGTTTCCCTGGTCGTGGCGGACCTCCTGGCTTTGGTGGCCGATAGACGGACAACAACGCGCAGTTATGAAGGAAAATTACGAGAAGAAACAAGCGTCGGAATTGGCGAGTTACAAATACAACGCGTGGCCATGTTGCGGATGTCAGGGAGCGTATCGGGAGACTGAGGAGATCAAAGTCCAGCAGACCGTAGACGTTGCAAGTGCTCCAAGGTTTTGGCTATGCTTGAAAACCGCAGATGACACTGACAAGGCGAGCGTACCTAAATCATAAGTGTACGAAAGATTGGTTGGAGGAGTTTAGGATATACCATTGGCCTACAGGCCACAATAAGAACCAGTCGCAGCAATTCAAGATTTGGACTGTCACACTTTCTGTCTGCACCCAATCCAATGGCCAATTACTAGCTACTATATCACCTTGCACGTGATGTCCTTCCCGTACGTAATCATGCACTGCCGGTTCGCGGTTGCGGTGCGCCATCTATTCCCGCCCCGGCCCCATCAAAAAAGCCTTGGCAAGCCAGCCCTGTCCCCGTTCCGAGCCCATCTCGCAAACTCCGAACCACGAGCTTTACTTTTGCCTACGTCCCCTTCCGCTCTCCGCCGTCGCATACAACCCTCTGGTCTCAGGAAAGAAAAACCCGACCAAAGAAACCGTCGCAACCATGGCCGCCGCAATCAAAGCCCTCAACGCGAAGATTCGCTCAAACAAGTACACGGATTACTTTTGCTCGACTCGTACGTTTTTAGAACCCCGGTTTTCGGAGAGGGCACGCGCACACTCGCACTCGGCTGCGTCTCCGACGCAGATTGAAGACAGGAGGAATAAGGAAATAATAGGAGAATTGGGAATTTGCGAGGAGAAACATTGCTGACGGTTGATATCCTACAAAACAGACTTCTGGGGCCCCGCGAGTAACTTTGGTATCCCGATTGCGGCCATTGCGGATATGAGTAAGGATCCTGAAATGTATGTTTCCTTCCTCCTTCCTCCCCCTCCTCCCCCTCCTCTCTCTCACCTATCTAACACTTCATGCGAAATAGTATCTCGGGCCGCATGACCGGCGCCCTAACTCTCTACTCTGCCACCTTTATGCGCTACGCCATGGCGGTTACACCTGCCAATTACCTGCTCTTCGGGTGCCACGCGATCAACTTCACCTCGCAGGTTGTGCAGGGATACCGATATCTGAACTACTGGAACTTTGGTGGTAGGGAGGCGACGTTGAAGGGCAAGGCGGAGCAGGTGGGCGAGACGGTTAAGAGTGCGGTGTCGAAATAAGGTATTTTGGACCGCGGGAGAGAAAGAAAGGGTGGGAGAAATCTTGATATTTGAGGGTTAGGTGGGGGGAGATGAAGGATAAGAGATGAAATGAACATGATATCATGCATGCATTCTTACTACTAGTTCTGAAGTGTGTTTTACTCCACGCAGGTCGAGATACGTACTTGTGACGAAAAAAAGAATTCTTGATTCGAATTACAAACATGATAGACGGACATTAGGCCAGTGCTTTTTTAAACTGGGGATATACATATATCGACACACACAAAAACCTCTCCAACTAACATTACTATTCCTTCCCTCCCTTTTCCTTCCAACAAGCTCCCAAAAAAAAGAAGATCTCACATCAAACTACTCCTCCCCCCAATCTCCGTTCCTCCCTGTCCATTCGGCAAATTGCCATCCCTTCCGTCCACGAACTCCGTGTATATCCTCTTGAGGCGCATTCGCTCTTGAGCCGAGATACTGCTTCTACCAGACACCAATGAGGATTCAATGTGAGACCATTGGATCTGAGGGTCTTTCCGATCGGTAGATGCATCCTCTGTTTTGGTGTCTGCAAGGCCGTTAGGGGAAGAGGAGGAATCCTTGGGGTCAAGGAGACCGCTAACAGAACGTTGGAGTTGTTTCTGCTTTTTACGGAGAGACTGGAGGGAAGAAATTTTCTGGGCGATGAGGGCGCGCTCGGAGATGTGGTGCGAGGTGCGCAGTGCGGAATCGGCGGGTGTGTTGCTTTCGTCGTCGCCGTAGCGGAAGTAGGAAAAGTCGGGGATACCCTTTGTATCTTTTGTGCCGGTGTTTTTGTTGCCGGCGGCGTCGAGTTTGGAAGGGTCGATGTCGCCGAGGGCGTCGTGAATGGCTTCTAGCTGGGCGTTGTAGACGACGGCTTGGAGGTCGGCGCCGGAGTAGCCTTCTGTTCTGGAGGCGATTTCGCGGAGATTCTGGCCGGATGTATCGGCTGAGAGGATGCTGGGTGCGAGGTGCAGTTTTGCGGTTACAGCGCGTAGGATGTCGATGCGCTCTTCTTCGTCGGGCATGTCACAGAGGAGGGATTTGTCCAGACGACCGGGACGGAGGAGCGCAGGATCGATGAGATCAGGGCGCGAGGTAGCGGCCAAGACGTAGACGCCTGAAAGACCTTCCGCACCATCCATCTGGGTGAGGAGCTGGTTGACGACACGATCTGTTACGCCGGTGGAATCATGGCCACGCTTTGGCGCGATCGAGTCGAACTCATCAAAGAACAAGACGCAAGGCCGTGCTGCTTCTGCTCGCTCAAATAGATCACGTACAGACTTTTCAGACGCTCCAATATACTTGTTGAGGATCTCAGGACCCTTGACTGAAATGAAGTTGAGACCACATTCACCTGCTACAGCAGAGGCGAGCAGTGTTTTGCCGCATCCGGGATAGCCGTAAAGAAGCAGACCTGAGCGGAGACGTAGTGGGCATTTTGCGAAGATTGGGGCGTACGTGGTGGGGTATTGTAATGTCTCCAAGAGAACCTGTCGTGTGTTATGCAAACCACCTATTGAATCCCATTTGGTGGTACTAGACTGTAATGTGACGTTCCTCAACGAGGCGGGTGTAAAGCCTGAGAGGGCTTTGGTATAGTCTTCTCGCGTAAGAGTCACAGTAGGAGATGTTGATGTGATAGAGCGGATGAGTGCTTCGTTCCGCGCACGCGAAGTCAGCAGAACAAGATCGCCAGGCATGTAACCATCTGTCTGTCCCGCAAGATCGAGAAAGTCAATGGAAGAATCGACTGTGAAGCCGTATTCGTCAGAAGGCGGTTTTTGTATGCTGTCAACGCTGGCATTGCTGCGGTGTGAAGTACTTGGTCGACTATTTGATGGAGAGGGTGGGAAGGCATGGCCGTTAGCTTGCTCGGTTGGCTCTGTTTTGGCATCCTTGAAAGCTAGCATCTCAATGACCTTTCTCCTGCCATCTTTGTTGGGTGCTTTTAGACTGACGATTTCGCGAACAATGTGACCTCCAATGATGACGTTGTTGAGAGCTTCTTTGCCCTGTGCTGTTGCTAGCAGCACTACTCCAGAGTCCATGGAGCAATACTGTCGAACGATATTGATCAAGCACTCGCTGACCTGCCGGCTTCGGCCGTTCTCATTGCCAACCTGAAGCTCGGTTTCGACAGGACATAGCTTGTCAAGGTCATCCAGAATGACTACGGCATTTCCGCCACCCCGTGCACCCCACGAAGCCGTGGCAAACAACCGATTGAGTGTTTCTTTGATAGTCGCAACACGCGTCTCATCCGTCACCAGCTTGCGACAGGGAAAGTATGTGGTATTGAACAAGTACTCGGTCCGAAGCTGGTGCGCAAGGAGCTGAGCGCATTCTGATTTTCCAGCACCGAGACCTCCAGTAAGGAGCACTGATGAATTGTGCGTCAGATGCGATCTTAGTTGTGCAATCAGAGGGTCAATTCCAACAAGGTGAGCAGGAGTTTCGGGTAATGGATCACCCTGCTGCCATCCCTTGGCCCAACTCGACGGTACCGACACCTCTGGACCCAGTTCAAGTGGTGGTTTCCTCTCAGGAAAGAGGACCCATGATACACCACTGGTTGTCGAGGGAGGTTCGAATTTTACAATACCTCCTTGCCAACCAATATCAGAATCCTTGGTTGGTGGTAGTATCATGCCATCTGTAACTGGCCCGTCCAGAATCCCGTTCTTTTTTCCATATGATGCTCTGATCTTCTGTATAGCATTCTCTTGATCCTGCTTTGACTCTCCACCAAATTTCAGCGATGCGTTGCTGAGTGATGCTACTGTGGCGAAAGGTGCAATCTTGATTGATTTCACAGTTGGCTCCCTGGACTCTTTGGTACCCTGTGGCTTGATGGCAGGTGGCTTGGGGGTTTGGGCAGGTGCACCTTCGATACGAACCAATCCGCCAACAAACTTCTCACAACCCAGAACCTTGCACAGGTCGACCGAAAGCGCCACATGACGGCTGTCAGGCGCATCTTCCCATGGGACGATTTTGGCTACTACACGAGTCGCAGCTTTCTCCTGTTCTTGCTCCTTGGACATGTCGACGGGCTCTTGTAGGCCTGCAGGCTTGATAACTGATACAGAGACCCAAGTAGTCCCCCTGAGTGCCTTTGTGAGGAGTACCTCGGGATCAACCCAGACCTTCAGTCCCTCTGCGTCAGCATCGTCTTCGTCGTCGAACCACTCCTGGGCAACGCTTCGGTCAAGACCGCGTAGGAAGACAACGCCCTTTGTTGCAGCATCCTCACGACCGCTGCGACGCCGGACTGTGCTCGCAGTACTTTTTCCGCTCTTTCTTGAAGCAGCGCCCACGCTCCGGCTCTCCCGAGTCGAGCTCCTCTCCTTTTGTCGTGTCTTGGGCGCAACGATGACTTCTGCGTCGGGCGAGATTTTTACAAAGAGCGATGTGTTCTGCGGCGCAGGGGCAATGGAGGTGACAGTGATATTTGCGGTGGTAGTAGGGGACAGATGGAGGGTCAGGGGGTGCGGCGACTGAGCTTGTGGGTTAGGCAGTGCGCGTATCTGTGAGAGGAAGTTTAGTTCGAGAAATTGGGCATGCAGCTCGATCATTTCCCAGTCGACAGGGGTCAATGGCTCGATGTTGATGGTGTGGGCTTGGGGAGGATCGAGGTGCAGTATGATGCCGACTTTCTGACCTTGCTGAAGACCGATCAGTCGCGCAAATGTAGCATCCACTTCGACTGCCGGAAGGTCTTGTTGGCTGACTGCTGGGCTGCCCCTCAGGCCGTCTTTGCCGACGACGGGCGCAATCTTGCGCTTGCTCTGCATGCCCGTCCATCCCAGAAAGACGGACTTTGGAGCGGCATTCTTGTTGTCGGTAGCGCCGGGAGGGGGAGGCTGGCGGTAGGAGAGCTCGACAACGACATTCTGGGCGACCTGGACAGAGAGTAAGCAACCGGGTGTTGAGTGTAGCTCATGGCGCGTACCGTGTTTGCGTTGACAAGCACCGACACCAGCGACGACGGTAAGTTGACAAGGCAGTTCTTGAGCGACTGGTGCAAGACAACCTCCGCCTGGACGACGTTGCCGGCGGGCTTTTTGGGCGGCATGGCTAGGGTAGGGAGCGTGAATGGAGAATGGAGAGAACAGAATGACGGCTGCTACTCCCAAGCCCAAGCGCATCACTCTCTCTCTCCCCAGCGAGCCGAGGTCGTCGGCGGCCATGGGCCCAGGGCGGTGGCAGCCGGCAGAACCGACGGGATGCGGGCCCTTGTCGACGCGGGTGGACGCGCCCCAACCCAGCAACGCGCCCAGCCCAGCCCCGATTTTGCCATTCCCTCCCCGCTGCAATTGTCTCCGAGATATCACCAATAACACCAGACCAACGGCCGACTTTTTTTATATTCCGGCCGCCACCTCTCAATCTCGTCCCCCATGGCGCTGCTCACTACGAGTGCGCCCGTCAACTACAATGAGCAGGAAGGTGTGTATATACATACGCGTACACAACACCTGGCCGCCCTTTGCTAACACCGCATAGCTGCCTTTGTTGATTTCCTCAAAAACTACAAGTCCACCTCGACCGAGGCAGCGGACCAGCTCGAGAGCCTCAACCTGAACGGCAATGGCACCGAGGATGACGACGACATGGTCGACGACGAGGATAGCGGCCCCGCAGCCCAGGCGCGCAACAAGTCCAAGTTGAAGTACATGGACCAGCTTCAAGAGGTTGCCAATCGCATGCGCGACGAGATCCAAATAGACCTCAACGACGTCGAGGCGGTGAGTGACCACGACCAGCTACCGACACCCCGCAACTGATTCATAGTCGCCAGTACGAGAAAGCTTTAGACGACGAGCAAAACCTTAGGCTGGTCGAGTCCATCGAGCGGAATGCCCACCACTACATTGAGATCTTTTCGCGCGCCGTGGACAAGTGCCTTCCAGAGCCCACTAGAGAGCTGAGGTATGGCACTACGTGAAATCTGCCAGCACCAGCACTTACTGTATACAGCTTCAAGGACGATGTGCTGGACGTGATCATGACACAGCGCTCCAAGCGCAATGAAAGGATGCAAGAGCTACAGGGCGTCGACGATGCCGAGCAGGCCGCTCCCGAGTCAATATTTCCCCCAGCCCTGACGCGACGCTACACGCTCAATTTCAAGCCCAGAGTACCATCTGGCTCCAGCAGCCAGCGCAGTCTCAAAGCACTTGCCGTCCGGAACGTCCGCGGAGAGCACCTCGGCCACCTCATCACAGTCCGCGGTATTGCAACAAGGGTCTCGGACGTTAAGCCTGCAGTGCTTGTCAACGCCTACTCTTGCGACCGCTGTGGTAGTGAAGTTTTCCAACCGGTGACGACCAAGCAGTTCACTCCGCTTGTAGAATGCCCTTCAGAAGAGTGCAAGAGCAATAAGACCAAGGGCCAGCTGTTTCTGTCTACCCGCGCTTCAAAATTCCTCCCATTCCAGGAAGTCAAGATTCAGGAAATGGCCGATCAGGTGCCAGTCGGCCACATCCCAAGACAGCTAACCATTCACTGCCACGGCGCTCTGGTCCGCCAGATTAACCCTGGCGACGTCATTGACTGCACTGGAATTTTCCTCCCAACGCCTTACACTGGCTTCAAGGCAATTCGCGCTGGTCTTCTTACCGATACCTATCTCGAGGCCCAGTACGTCTTGCAGCACAAGAAGGCCTACGACGACATTGTGCTTGCCCAACCAACTCTGCGAAGAATGAATGAGCTCGAGAGGACCGGCCAGCTGTACGAGTACCTGTCGCGATCCATTGCACCTGAAATCTTTGGCCATGTCGATGTCAAGAAAGCACTTCTGCTCCAGCTCATTGGCGGTGTCACAAAGGAGGTGGGAGATGGTATGCGCATCCGTGGTGATATCAATGTCTGCCTGATGGGTGATCCTGGTGTGGCCAAATCCCAATTGCTCAAGTACATTACGAAGGTTGCGCCTCGCGGTGTCTACACGACTGGTCGCGGTAGCAGTGGCGTTGGTCTGACTGCAGCCGTCATGCGCGATCCAGTAACGGACGAAATGGTTCTCGAGGGAGGTGCCCTTGTACTTGCCGACAATGGAATGTGCTGCATTGATGAATTTGATAAGATGGACGACAGCGACCGAACAGCAATCCACGAAGTCATGGAGCAGCAGACAATCTCCATCAGTAAAGCCGGTATCACCACCACGCTCAACGCCCGCACATCGATTCTCGCAGCCGCTAATCCACTGTACGGTCGCTACAACCCCCGCTTGTCGCCCATTGAGAACATCAACCTCCCCGCCGCTCTTCTGTCCCGTTTCGACGTTCTGTTCCTCATTCTTGATACCCCTACGCGTGACTCGGACGAAGAGCTTGCCCGCCACGTTACGCATGTCCACATGCACAACGCCCATCCCGAAGCCCCAGGAGGCATCGTCTTCAGCCCTGCGGAAGTTCGACAGTGGGTTGCCCGTGCCAGGTCCTATCGACCAACTGTACCCAAGGAGGTTGCCGACTACATGGTTGGCGCCTATGTGCGCATGCGTCAACAACAAAAGCGCGATGATGGCAATAAGAAGGCCTTCACGCACACGTCGCCACGTACGCTCTTGGGTGTGCTTCGCCTGGCCCAGGCTCTGGCTCG
The DNA here is from genome assembly GCF_000523435.1 of Bipolaris zeicola 26-R-13. Classification (NCBI taxonomy): domain Eukaryota; kingdom Fungi; phylum Ascomycota; class Dothideomycetes; order Pleosporales; family Pleosporaceae; genus Bipolaris; species Bipolaris zeicola. The sequence goes on from NW_006912053.1 coordinate 205,077, forward strand.
TCTACGATTTGCTGATGAGGTCATCTCGGAAGACGTCGACGAGGCCCTCCGCCTTACAGAGGTCAGCAAGGCCAGTCTTTACGCCGACGAGAACCGCAGGGATGATCATACCCCCAGCAGCAAAATCTACCACCTCATCAAGTCCATGGAGGCGAGCGGTGCTGCAGCCGTTGGCGATGGTACCAGGGGTGAACTTGACCTCCGCAGAGTTAGGGAAAGAGTTCTGGCCAAGGGCTTCACGGCCGATCAATTCGAGTCGGCTATTGACGAATACGCTATGCTTGATGTAAGTAGTCAGCAGAAAGACGTAGCTAATTGCTCGCTAACACTAATCGACAGGTCTGGCAAACGACTGGAGAAGGAACACGACTTGTTTTCATCGAGGCTGGTATGGAAGATGAGGACATGGATGCCGACAATGACTTCTAGATTACGCATGAGAAGGAGCAAGAATAGCAGTGCGATTGGGACATGGCGTATGAAGGCGTTGGATATCCAAGCGGCGCTTAGGACGTTACTATTGTATTTGCAGCCGCATATATGGCTGTGTGTAGCTTACAATGAAGCAATTCCATCACCACGCCTACGCTGGACGCCTTGGGATAAATATCGCGTGACATAGGTATGCGGTCACATGCCAAGGCACGTATCTGCAGATGAGCATCATAGCGGCATGAACTATCGCGGGGTCTTTAGCGAACTGCGAGAACGAACTTCGCAAACCGACGAGACAATCACCGCTTCAACGCCGATTCGGGCCTCGCTTTTGATACTAGCCAAGTGAAGGACTTTTTTCCAAGCCGTGTTCCCGGCATTACCTTCTAAAATAGGCTTACCTCCAACGACGATTCTTGCGCCTCGCGGTTAGCAAACGAGCACGATAAGCCTGCGCCAGCTTCCACTTGGCCTCTATCCACCCTCAAAGACCCTTGATTGCACATGCCCTAGATTCCGCATCCCATTCCACATCGCAGTCATGGCAGTCGGCGCAGCAAACAACTTTGCGCAATTCATGGTAGTTGGACGTATGTAGGCCCTTCAATTCCGCTTCAGCCTAAGCCTCGGGCATCCAGCACAAAGTACATTCTAATCAGCGCACAGCGACATGTTTTTTCCTCGGCATCCTCTTCGCACAACTCCCCTACGACTACAATGTCCTGTGGACGACGCCCGAGGACCGCGCGTCCTATTTTGACATTCTCGAGTCACACATCAAGTTTCTCTATGCCTCGCCCGCGATCGTCTCGCGCATCCTCAATCTCGTCATCGGCACCGGCCTCCTCGGCTTCCTGATCAAGCTCTTCAAGCCCAACCAAGCCAACATGCTCTTTGACGGCGCATCCCTCGTCCTGTACATGGCTGGCATCACCGTCTACCTGACCAACATTGTCAAGGGCTTCCGCGTCGTCACGGCTGGTATCTACGGCGAGATGGACAAGGCTAACCCGGGCGAGATTACCGAAGAGGACATGGGCGACTACATCTCGAGGGAAGACACACTAAGGGTCTTTGCAGCTAGCAATACTATTCTTGCGCTTGTCCTCGTGGGCGTCTTGGTCCTGCAGGCGGGTCAGTGGTATGCCAAGAGGGCCGAGGAGCAGGAGATTCAAGAAATGGAGCGTCTGGCTGAAGAGAAGAAGGGAGCGGGGAAGAAGAAGCAGTGAGTGCGCGCTTTATTTCTCTTCGGGTCAAAAGGAAAGCTATGTGAGCCGAGTTAGGACGTCTGGATAGACTCGTCTTACAAATTCATATGCTTTGCGCCTCAAACGAAACCATTGAGGGTTCATGTAAGGTTGGGTGTTCGGTGTTCCTTCACCTAAGAAACTGTATGCTACCTAGGTGTAGGAAGGATCGAGAAGAGCACATATGTATGCATCTCCTTTCGAGCTATATATGTAGTGTTGAATCTTCACATTCCACTTTTCACCGTATCATCACTCGTTCATGAAGCTAGTTCAATGCCTTCGTTTATCAAACTCACTACAGGAAAATTGACTATCACACAATCGTCACACCGGTTAATGCCCGTCGGACACATCGGTCTCACCACAAATGCTTCTTGCGACTAATGCTAGGGGTCGTCTGTGCCTTCCTCATGGTGGTTCCAGGTTGTTTGCCCATGTTGTCACTGGACAACCAACCCCTTCCCACGTCCTCTACACTATCACTTCTCACCAACCAAAAATATACGTGTTTTCCATTCTGAACCAACCCATCTATCTCTTTTCATCTCGCCGGATCATAACAATGACGACCAGCCTGCTTCGCCGCCAATTAGAAGAGATCAGAAATACACTTGTCAAAGCGAGTGATCAGCGGGAGGCAGAGTTGCGAAACCGAGAGCGACTGGTAGTGGGACGGGTGACCACAGGCAAGAGTGAAGGGTGAGGAAGCACTGAAAGGGAGGAGAGTGGCAATCCTGATTTGAATAACGAGGACAGCCTCCGTGCTACCAACCAGGAGGTGACGGCCATCCGCGGAGACACCGACCGAGCGTATTCGACTATGACTCGCTTAGGCACCGCCCATACTGAGACTTGCGATCTTGTTGAACTGGAAGCTATGCTCTTAGAAATCAAGGGGAGCACGTCAGAGCCAAGGCTGGAACTATCCAGGGATATTGATGGCGACTTTGAGCTCGCCCGCGGGGGATCGGACACCCCATACCCGCCTTTCCATTCACTAGCTTGCCAATCCACACCGCTTACTAGGTGTACGGGGCCCGCGGTTCCTTTCGGTACGAACCCAAAGAGTCGCCTCTGCATCGATTCAGCTGGCTCGCTTAGTCCGGAGATCGTTCCGTATGCCGTGGCGCTCATGCTCGAGGCGTCTAGTTGCAGGTGGGAACACGTCAAAAGATGGAGCACGTACTTGTTTAGTAGCAACACAGATGAATTCCATGGGAAGCGGGGAGTGGAGAACATGATTCGGAACGAGAACGAACAGCTCATTGGCACCGGTAGTTACGTCGAAGATGAGGAGGACAAGAAACGCCAACTTGCTCGTCGTCTCATTCTCTCCAATCTAGCTGCGGATGTAGATAAGAAATCCATCTTGGTTTTCCTTGCGAAGTACCGATCGAATATGTACATTTGTCAATATGCCAGCTCAACCCGGCTAGGTACTAATATGGATGTCAATAGTCGCAGGGTTACCCTCCTTCCGGAACGCGATCCGGTCAAGGGAACGAGGAGTGTACATATTGACATGGACTCAAGGAGAGCTGCAGTGTATGCTTCGTTCCAACATGGACACGTTTTTGGCCTAATGGTCAAGATTAAGCTGGCAGTGGAATAAGGAGGTGCAACGGATTGTTCATCTGCACAAAAGGTGCGGTTGTTCCATGAGAGGGTACCATGGCCGGTATAGATGCTATTGGAGGACATTGCAGTCGTGCAGTACTAAAGCGGCATACTAGGATACACGACAACGGTGGAAGAAATGTCGTATACAAGAAAGGGCAGTCGCCTGGCGACTGTATCCACCCTCCTTTTCCGAACACACCAAAGTTGACAGACACACATGAAACGTGACAAAGTCCATGCTTTCTTCAAATTTCTTGCGTTTCATGTCGCAAATATGCACGTAATCTTATGCAGAATCGATCGCAGACAAGTGAGGACTAAGAATCGATCCAAAAAGACCGCGCGACTTACGGATCTGCAAGGGGCCCCGCTCTTCCACTGTTCCCGAGACGATGAGCATGTGGGGAATACCGACACTATTGATGCACAGTACCTGTACAATACAAGGGTACTTTGCGCCCGATCGGTAAGTGGTGTGCATTAAAGGTGCGTATCGCGCGTGTTTCGACCTGTCTTGTTCATCATGTTTTGACCCCCGGTTTACGTTTTGATGGTTTCGTGTGTAAGGGGTACGTACTACGGAATGTGGAGTGTGATAGCTAATGACAACCTCATTGACAGAAACGACGGAACCATCAGAAGCCGTATTCTTGGTCCGTGTAATTATTCCCTCGTCTAGTGTGTGGAGGCGACACGTGCTCCCCATACGCATGGATCACACCGAAATATTCCCGGTGCCACCACGCGACCCCTTATAGCAAGGTGATGAGATGAACGGTCAGCGAACGGGACGGGAGGACAGGACGGCGATCTGCACGAATCACCATCGCCACGATAGTCGAGCACCCTTAACCATTTAATATCGTTCAATTGGTCCGTCAACCTGGACCTGATAAAGATACGGGTGACGCTTCCTAGTGTGTCCATTGGTCGCTACTGAGTCTTCGTCTACAAACGCTGTACGTCCATGTTCGCACGGAACTCTCCGAGATGCCCCTTCAGGTAAGTCTCACTTTAGTTCTCAAAGACGATTCATCTGAACCATCAGAATGGCCTGACAGATGTTAGCCGTGCATTACCAAGTCTTGCCAGCTGACTCTTTGAGGCCTGGTGGTTCTTGGTCTTGGGGCATCTGCCACCATGGGCTGATGTTTTGCCATTGCGACTCCTCATCCGTCGCCTGGCCACCGAGCGTTTTTGCCATTGCATCGGTGCCCAATACTACGGCCCGCATGATGCTTGCGCGTCGGCATGTCCAGTCTCTAGCTAAGGCAACTAGTGTAATTTACAGCTGAACCAGGCTTAGATAGATAGCTGCTTCAAGCCAGAAGCGAGTGTGATGGCGACTTGCATGTACGATTCCATGTGCACCCTGTAGCGCTTTGACATGGATGCTACGCTTCCCCGGGCAAGTGTAGGGGACATCGTTGTCGGCCGCGACTCATCGATTAACTTTCAAGTGGCGTCTCACACTTAATTAGCAACATCCCAAAATTTGTACGACGCCCAATGAACCGGACTATCCCCACCCCGCATAACAACAGCACACCGTGTCGTTCTAGAAGAAAAAGTGCTTGAGTTGCTCCCTGGTCTCCTTTGAAGCTTTACTTAACACTCTGGAAAGTCTTACACATGGACCCCCATTACCCCATTTGAACACGGATGAAGATCACTTGTGCTGTCGCACACTAATCGAGCTCAACATGAATGGTTTTCCGCCGCCGCCGAACCTCGACCCGAAACTGGCAAAAGAGTCTCTCGTATGCGATCAACTGCCTACTATTTAGAACAAACTTGTTGACACTTTGCAGGCTCCTGCCGGTCTCGCCGTCACTATTGTCTTCACAGTAGCTTCGTGCACCACAGTCGCCCTTCGACTGTACACACGGTAAGGACTGCCCGGAAACTCGGCGTATCATGGCCTGACAACAAATCAGAAAGATACTCCTGAGACATATCACAAGTGACGACTATGTCATTCTCTTGGCCCAAATCTTCGGCTTGGGCCTCACGGCCATCAATATCGTGTGCTTCACGGTTGGGGGTATAGGACGACACATTCAGTTTGTAATGGACAAACTGCCCATATTTCTGAAGGTGAGGCCTAGACTGCGAGAAAGTACTGAGAAATATGCTGACTGGAGAAGTTGGTTTATTCTGCCATGGCCGTCTACAACGCGACGCAGATTGCAACAAAGGTATCCCTCATGCTGCAATACAGGCACATATTTCCCAGCCAGACAATGCGAGCAATATGCAATTGGAGCGTGGCATTTCTGCTCGTATGGGGAATTGCGCAACAGTAAGTTTTGACTCGCAAAACATGCCGAGTTCTAATCTAACGGCTAAAGGATATACACTTCGTTCGCGTGCGGCATTGCACAGCTTATCTATCCGAAGACTGTGGCTTGCATCCGGCCCGACATGTAAGCACCATATCCCGCGCGGCACATACATGATACATGATTTGCTGACACAAGGCACAGTCCATTCATTCTCAACAGCACAATGAACATGGTTACCGACTTTGCCATTTTGATGGTTCCGATCAAGCCCGTGCTCCAGTTGCAGATCAACAAAGTGCGCAAAGCATACCTCTTGATTGTTTTGTGCTTGGGTCTCGTGTGAGTGCTTCTATCTGCTAGTTCTTTCCCTGACGGGTGAACATGATGCTGACAACCAGATCAGGGTATGTGTCATCTCAGCCGTGCGACTGGCGCAACAACTGCATGTGACCAAGAACACTACGGATGGGACATGGATAATGGCAACTACCGCCATGCTATCCATTGTCGAGACGAACCTCGGCATAATGTGCGCTTGCGTGCCTACCTTGCGGCCATTGGTCAAGCGCATTGCACCGGTCCTGCTCGGATCTTCCAACAAGGATTCATCCGGCTACGGCAATGCGTACGGCAATGCGTATGGCCAACGCACGCGGCTCGACGACGAGCAGAATACAAAGAGTGGGCCAGGCAGCTCGATTTATATCCAAAAGGAAGTCAAATTCCACAGCACAACCGAGTTACGAAATCTGTCTAGCAACCCTAGAGATCCATATGCCATTGACGACAGGTCGTCGGATGAGATTAGCCTGGAGCAAACGACGGGTGTCACTGCGATATCATCAAGGGCTTGATTCTTGGGAAGAGGCGATTTTTCTTTTTCTTTGTTCTCGAATACCATGATTTTGGTGCATGAAAAGCTATGATACCTATGATGCGTATATTACTAGATATACCTCTGTTAGTTGGGTGGCTTGGGATATAGATTAATTGGGGAGTAATGTGGGGGTGGTGGTAATGTCTTTATCATAGTTGATTAATGTCTATGGTATTCTTTGATGATGACTATACCTTCTTACTTTTTTTTAGTGATTGGGGCACGACTGAAAATCAGCTCCACATGCGTACGATCCAACAACGAGGAGTAAAAGAATATCATAAACTCAGACTTGTCCACATTCACATCTCTCGGGTGAATACAATCATGTGCATCCACATTCTACATTGTTCTTCTTCTTCCCATATTACACATTCCACACATTCCACACATTCACTTCCTTCTACCCATTAACGTATCAAATCACGACAGTACGCAGAAAACAACCATTCTGGTCTTTTGCCTAACACCACAGTTTAACCATATATCCACAAAAAGCAACGTTAAAAACTTAAGGTGCTTATCCCCACCCTACATTATCCGTTCTATCATCTATTAAGCACAAGGGTTATCCCCACATCCTCACATTTAAGCTTAAAAAAATCGCCTTGTGCATCATCAGATTTAAAGTTATCCATCTGATGCTAAACCCACTATCCAAGCACATCCATCCTGATCCCCTCTTGTCGCATCCTCATCTGTGCAAACCATCACAGTCAAACGCAATACATGACGCACTGCCAACACCACACGCGCGTCTACCAACCCTCCTTTTGTCTCTCTGCATATCCGCGCCACATGCACCTCGCTTCCTCGCAACAAGCATTCCGCAGGGAAAGGAGATACCTCGGCACGGCAATAGCGACGCCGCTAGCTATCCTCACTACTATGCCGCAGCGCTCGTAGAAAAGAAGGGCCATCCCACTAGCATATCCCTTTTCACCCACACGAAAAGAAAACTAGCCCTTAGCAATCTTCCCAACGAGCGAGTAAGTAAAAGGACAGAAAAATTACGCAAAGAGGCATCGCCCATTTGCTTCGGACACCCCGATTACCACTCTACTCTACTCTACTCTACTCTACTCTGCACTGTAGTCGCAGCGACAGGGATACGTAGGCAAGTTTTATAACGCCTCCAACCACAGCCACACTTCCACAGCCACCACCACCACATTCACCTATACAAAAAAAAACTCGGGGGTGCAAAGGTACAACCGCGGTACCGCCGAAACACCGAAGCACCGAAGTGTACGAACTAACCTACCAAAACCTGCAACTTACGAGCCTCTTCGTTGCCGGTCTAGCAGCCGACAAAGCCAAACCGTGCCACAACGCGGTTAAAAAAAACCCGAGGCGAGCGCGCCGCATACGCTTCTTACCGTGCCGCAAAGCAACATACGGCGCTTTTCTCGGTTGAAAAAGAGGGTTGCTGTGTGTGTCGCGGGTGCTTAAACTTTTCATCGTCCAACAGACTCAAGGGGGGGGGGGGGTTCGCGCTTTTTTCCTTTCTTAGAGAGAACTCGTACGACAGATGCAAAGTATATCTCGCATCTCTGTCTTTCCCGCCATCTGTACCCGATGTTCTAAAGTTCAGTTCGCTTTTAGTTTCGGTACCACGTGACTTGTACGCTGCCACACAACATTGGTTCTTGCATTTTCAGCGCGGTGGAAAGTGGGTAGGTTGGGTTACACAAGGACGTGGGAGTAAAGAATGGGGGTGGGGGGAAGGCAAGACAAGGTGAGGCAGCAAGAAAGAGAAAAACTCCAACACCTCCAACACCCCCTCACTCGCAAAACTCCATCCATCTACACGCTCTCTCTCTCTCTCTCTCTGTTCTTCACCGCAACCGTATGTACGGGAAACCGCAAGGTTAAGCGCCCACACCCTTGACCCCGCATATCCCTGCACTAGACTCTGATTGGGCGATCATTGTGGTCTGTGCGCGCTGGAAGCGCTGTGCTGGAGCTAAACATGTTACCGTAGATGCAGTGGTATTTGCTTTTTCCCCCTTCTCTTCTTGTTCGAGATGGTTGTGCATACGTCTCTTCGCATTCTCAATAACATATATATATATATATACGTCATGAAGAAATATACAGTACAGTGAGAATTCTGTAAGAAGTACGTTGGGCGTGGATATTAAAAGGGTCAACGCGGGTGCGAGGGGCGCTCAATTCATCAACCCACACACGTATGCACTCGTTGTATTGTATATATATAGAGAGAGAGATGAAGATAAAGCAGGTGTGCTGTGTGCAAATACCGCAACCCCCCCCCCCCCAGTCCTCCATACCTCTCCTCCAAAAACCATCGTACACGTATCTACCCAATCCACCCAATCAACACCGCAGATCGCCCATAACCCTCTCCCCCTCCACATATTTACAATGCAGACCTATACGCCCGTTTCACCGGATTGCGTTATCGCGACCTGCATACGAGGATGCAATACCCATGTTGCTTGCGCACTGAGCAGCTTGCGATCCGTAATATCGAGGATGTATGCTGCGTTGTGTAAGTTAAGGGTCTGGGATGCTGTGGTATAGGGAGCAGGGGGTAGGTATTGTTTTATTGGTATTTAGGGAGACCGGGGGGGGGGGGAGTTGGAGTAGACTGGCACTTACTTACATGCTCTCTACAAGACGCACTGGACTTTGTCATGCGAGAGAAACAAATACGAAAAGGAAAATGTGGATTTCAGTAATTTTTTTTAAATTGATAATAGTATCGATGATGCATAGTGTATATGCATCATGCCAGGAAAAAAAAAGGGACTACTACTACGTCGACATACGGGTTTCTCTCATCTGACACCCCCAGCCAGCTCGCCAGCCCTCTTTTACCGCTTTGGCTTTCCCCCGCTCCAACACGCGCAACGCCCCTCCACATCCCCCGGCTCCAATAGGGTGGGCGAAAAAGGCAGCACAGCCAATCCGCACACGGCAGAAATTGAGAGGCAGAGAGTCTGGGACAGCAGGTTTTTTCTTTCTAGCCGCCCAGCCAGGTGCGCTGCTGCACGTGCGGAATTTCGCTAAACCCTCTCGCCCTGTTCCTACGCAGCAAAAAAATCCTTGCTGATAAAACCCCCGGCTGCCCAAAAAGAGAGAGGGGGGAGAGAGCGATAAACCAATAGATGTCATATACCCTACACCCCTGCTCTCTCTGTCTCTTTCTCGCGCATGCGCTGGCTGGTGGCCGCACTGCACACCCCTCCCCCCTTACCTCCCGCAAGCGGCGGGTCCTTTAATGTTTGGTATCCTGGCCCTACAATAAAATAGGAATAAATGTAGTAAAGTTGATCAAGGGGGTGTTTCCCAAGAAAAGTAAAAACGCCAATGTGATAATGTTTTCCGCCGTTAATAAAAGAAAAAAGTGAAGTCATAAGTTGAAGAGAAAGGACGTGGGCCGTAACGTCGTTTCCTCTATTGGTAGGGATAGTAGTGGGGGTGGTGTAATAAACAGAGTGGGTTTGGAAAGTGAGAGTAGATTTGTGGTAAGATCTGTCGATTGGTGATGTGGTGTGATGATTGAAGAGTAATTGGCTTGCGATCGGATCGCCTGGACCCGACAAGGTATTAGTTTGAAATTGGCGGACGGGCGGGTTGGTTTAGTAAACCGAATGCGTGTGTGTGTGTGTGTGTGAGAATGTGAGTGTGTGTACAAGGTAGGTGGGTGTTTGGTGGACGAATGAGAAATTAGGCGCCGTCGAGTGGGCGCCAATGCAGGGCGTGAAAGGAAGCATGGTTGGACGGAGTCCGAGCAGGTTGCGCGCACATGCATGCTCGACTTGGCATTGTAGAGACAAGTGTGTTCTGCCTAACAGCCTTCACACACATTCTCTCTACTCGACTTTTCTCCTCTTGCCGCGGGGTGCGGGGTCGATTTGCGGAAAGTGTGGCGCTTTTGCGTCGACGGGGGTGCGACTGTAAGTCACTGTCCTCGTCACCACTTCGCGCACACTGACCCGCCTGGACCGGCCAGTCTTCTTGTCTGCCTCCCATGTCTTGGGTGATGAGACGGCAGAGTAGGGTGACTGGATTGACTTTGCGCTGGCAGGGGACCTTACTGTAGCAGGCGAGTAGGGTGACTGGGGGATGTAGAGGCGGGGTGTCCGCGCTGAGTGCCGCCGAAAAGGTGATGGAGGTGGGATGGTGACGGTTTGAACCTTGGTTGGCGGTGCAGACATTGGTTCTTTTGCTTCATCCTTGGAAGTGTCGCAACTACCGCAGCTGTTTGATCTTGACGTTGCTGTCGAGTCCTTGTCTGATGGGGCTGATGTTGATGTAAAGGATGCGCTCGAGGCCGATGAGGTGACTGAAGTGGGACGGCTCTCTCCAAAGACGAACCTGCAGCTAGTACCGGTGGACATGGGGCTTGAGAGAACAGGCGACAGGTTCTTGAGGAACTCGAGGTAGGCTGTCGGGGGAGTGATTGGCGTCTTGATGTCCGAGTCTTCCCGCTTGATACTGGCAAAGATGGGCGTGGTAGCAGAAGTGACCATGGGCGACCGGAGCTCTGAGGGGTACGTGGCCGACATGGGCGTCTTGAGGGTAGACAGGGCGGGCTTGGAGTCGGTGGCAGCCATTGTTGGTGAAGTCTTGATGAACGAGTGACTGGAGATGGTTGGCCGGGGGCTTGGTGGCTCAGAGGGCGGGCGGTGCTATGCCTTTGTCCACAGCAAAGTGGAGAGGGTTGGAGGGCGAGGCAGGCAGACGGGCAGCTGCTGGCGCCTGGGGATGGCAGGTGTTTATTGTGCCTACTCGAAGGCAGCTTGGCGCGGATGCGCTGTTGTCGTTGGCCGCTGTATGGGCCGGGTGGGGTTATTTTTGGGCGCGAAGAGTTGCAGCGTCTGCTAAGCGCCGAGGGCAAGGATGGACAGGCCCCGTGCACTGGTGAACTCCTCCACCGCCCCTCGATTCGCTGCCCACCGCTGAAACAAAATGTGCCGTCCTTTGGGCCCCTGCAGGTCGAGAGTCTCTGACCGGCTCGATGCGCAGTCTGATTCGCTGCTCACTGGGCGGATGTGTGATGGTGGGTGCGGATGTGCGGGAGCCAGGCTGGTAACCTGAAGCTGAACGTGGCGACCTGGTAGAAAAGCAGTGTCGCGGGCCTGAAGTAACGAATCCTGACACGGCCTGCTGAGACGCTGGCGTCAGACAATGGCAGAGTGGTAGTAGTATGTAGTATGTAGTAGTAGTCGTAGTCGTAGTAGTAGTCGTAGTCGTAGTCGTCGCAGAAAAGTAGACAAGTGCCTCAAAAACGTAATGTACCGGCAAAACCAATGTTGCTGCAACCAGGCTGAAGCTGTGTGCAAGCAGTGCATGTCCTCGTCGTGCGAGCGTGACATGATTTTATGTCTTGCTTGCAGCCGCTGTGTATCTCTACGCTGCTCTGGACAACGCGCGCGCGCTTCCAGCCCATACCTTGCCTCTGCTCTTCCAACCCTATTCTACCTCCCAAGCACCTGACTCTGGTTCGCCGTTGAAACACGACGACCAGCGCTTACAATACTACTCTTCCCAGATGCCTATCACGTTGCCCAAACACCTTCTCGTCTACCCCCATGGACGGCTACGCGGCGATCCGCCCATCTATCCTTTGTTACACAGCTCCTAGAGGCCCAGCCAATGACCGTCTCCTGCCGCATGCAAGATGAAGCCACGCGCGGATGCTCCGAGTCTATGGTACAAAAAAAGGTCAAAAGCACAGAGACCGGGTCCCTCCACACAGTGGCGACCGAGTCGGTCCAGCTTCCGCTGTGCCCCGTCCCAACCAAGGATTCGCTTCTCTCACCACGCCTAACCAACGAGAGCTCGCAGCTCGCTGTTCTGCTCTACCTCGTCCTCGCGAATGGGGCTCACGGCGTCGCCGACCGTAATAGTGGGGTTCTGCGCAATGGGCGATGACGCATTGCTCCATGGTAGATGGCATGTGTGTTCGCCAAAGTACACGCGGCCGTCAAATCGTCGCGTCTTCGAAAGCGTTACAAACGGCTCTTGGTTTCTCTCAGCCGTTTGCTGGTCGATGCACACCATTTGACACCTCCGACACGCCCCCAGCATCTCAAAATACTGTCGACCAATCCGAAGGTAGCGCCACTCGTCTTCAGCGTACGGGTCCTCCAGCCCAGGCGGGTACGCTGGGTTCTCCGCAACCACAATGTTGGCTCTGAACACCTCTGCTTGCGCCGCCTTACCGCCCTCCGCTTTGATTAACTCGTTCAAACGGTTGAGGCTCGATCGTGAAATAGTTAGAATAGGACTCTCATTCGCCAGTAAAATAGGCTTCGAAACGCACGCGCCAGGTGTAACTGGCACCGTTTCTGGGAACGCGCCGGGCACTCGCATAGCGCCCGTCTTTTGATGCTTTTGCAGATGCGCCTTTGAATGTCTTGATGCGCCACTGCCATTGCTAACAGCTGGGAAACGAGCCAGGTGACAGGGTACTCCGAGAGCCTGTGTAAAGAAGGCTGATATGTCACTCGACCTGTACGTCTTTGCCTGGATGGCGTCTCCGCATACTTTGGCACTAGCATCTTTGTACATGGCTTCTTCTGTAAACAGACGTGGGTCTGCTGAGAGAGGGATGGCTATCTCGTGCGTGATAGCGGCGTCCTGCAGCGCGCCCGCAAGACTCACTCGTAGCACACCCTTTTCAAGGTCAATGCTAGGTCGTATGAGGGCCATCTTTGGGTAGCGCTTTTGGCTCAGTGCAGCCCCTGTTCCCTGATGGACAAGACACCATTCACGATCCCACGCAAGGCCCTCTGGACGCACATCCCATCGTCTACCCAGCGGCACGCTGAACCCCGCACAGCTTTTAATAGGATACACACAGAGACTCTCCACATGTAGACGACTTTGCGTTGGTGGCTCGATATCAACAATCGCCATTGGAGACACGTCCAACTGGGGGCTTTTCTCAACGAAAAACTCGCTCAAGAAGGAAACAAAGCACTCTACATCTGATAGGGCACTCATGGCTCCAAAACTGACACGTATGATGCCCGTGGGCTTCGCGCGGATGATGTCGTTGTCGTTGCCGCACCGCTGCCCGGCCGAAAAGTTCTCGCGCATTTCCCACGGTGCCAGCCCCAACGACGATGCAACTCCACCAGGATTGCAGAGCCCGCCAGTTCGGAGCTGGATGTTCTTGATTGCAGCCAGTTTCTCCACCTCTGCGTTGCTAACCCAGCCACCATATTGGTTTTGGAGATTGAAGGCAACAATTGGACCTTGAGTAAGACAATCTCCATACGTCGACGCCGGGTCCTTGTAGACGTAGCAGACCTGTTGGCCATTTCCGTGCCGCAACGATAGGAGCTCTTGGTGTAGTCTTTGGGAAAGAAAAGCAGTGTGCCTTGAGATCCTTTCCAATGAGACATACAGTTCCTGGTGAATAGTCATTGCGCTATCGAGCGCCATGATACTATGTATAGGTAGCGTACCATCCTCCAGCCTTTCATGGAGTGACTCTGCCTTCTTTGCATGCCATTGTTCCTTGAGGCACACGACCATGTCGACGGTGCCACCGCCAAAGTAGCGTCGCTTGTCGAATATCGATGCTGATGCCTGCCTGACGATAAGTGCGCCAAGATCGGGAAAGCCAAACATTTTGTACAGGCTCAGCACTGTAAAGTCGGGGGCCTCGTCGGAGTTCCCAAGGTCAAGGGGCGATGTAGAGACTAAGGCTGCAGCGTCTAGCAGGGTATACACTGAGTTGCGCTTGTTGGTGCGAATGCGGCGCGACCAATCCAACGGTAGACGACGCCCATTCATGTTAGACTGCGCTGGGTATGCGAATAGTTGTGCAGTACCAAACTCATTCTCGTCACCCTCGACCCACGCATTCACTTCCGCATCCGAAGCGAAGCACCTGTGCTCAGTGGCACCTTCGCGCACGCCTATCAAACTCGTATGCGCATCTCGATGGTAGCCATACCAGAACCCACCATCTTGGTCACGAAACGCTTCCATGACCAGTTTTATCCCAGCAGTGGCGTTTGCGACAAAGACCACGTCAAACTCTTGCGGATCGGCGTTGAATAATTGCAAGAGGCGTAGTCGCACATCCTCGATTCGGCGTGTGGTCAGCTGGGAGGCGTTGGAGGCCGAGTGCGGGTTGCCGTAGAGGTTGGTCATCATGTCGGCGGAGAAGCGCTCGATGAGAGACTTGGAATAGAGCGTAGTCCCTGCATGGTCAAGGTAGGTTGTGTCTGTTTGGTGTGAGCCTATATCCTATATCCTATAACAAATATTGCTGCACCCACCCTGCAACATGGGATACTCTTTGGCGCGAAGCTCCTCGATCGCATTGTTGTAACTGATGCACCCCGCCTCGTCCATGATGTTTGATGTATACGGTCGTATCCTGCAAAAAGCCTCGTTCACCCGTAGTCACTCGAAGGAGAAGAAGAAACAGCAGGGTTTGCAAAGGAAACCATTTGTTAGCATATAGCGTAGCTGGCTGTAGTGCTTGCAAGAGTGGGGGAGACGCGAAGGCGAACGGTGGAGTCGTGTCTTGGGCCTAGATAAGTGCGGCCGGTCCCGAACGCTCGGAATGCGCCATCGTATTCGTGCATGGCACATCAAGTAACAAGCATTGTCCTAAATTACTCAATTCAAACCCCATGCGCCGTCTATCTAGTCTAGTTTGTGTAAGTGAACGCGCTGCAATCATATCAAAAAAACAGGTCAGCCGTGTTCTTCGTCTCATAATCTATGAGGAAGCCATGCGCTTGGTACAAACAAGACCAAAGTGCTCCCACCAGCCCGTCACTCACTGCAATTGAGTTCCCCTAGTCCGCGTACGTATAGGAATACGGCGTCTGCTCCCGAATAATTTCGGAAGCGTGTTCCGACTCCATAACGTGGCCAGCCACCTAAAGCTGCTTGTTCTCCCTTGCCTGCTTCTCAGCAACAATCTTTGCTTTGGCCACCCTCTCCTCCCTCAACGCAGTGTACACCCAGAACCATATTCCAATCTCCAAGAAACCCCAGGTAAAGAGGATGCTGTTATTCAAGCCCGCACCCACGCTTGCTCTGTAGTCCGCACCCTTTGCCCCAAGTAGACCGCCCTCCTTGAATGCGTACGAGTAACCGGTGACGGCGAAGAGGAAGAATAGGCGCACGGGTGCTTGGAGACCCCAGTATTCGTCGGAAATTTGTTCGTGAAGCGAGAGAGACGTCAGATCGCTGATGCCGATAAAGGCAAAGAGGACGGCCAGAAAGGCGATTGATGCAGAGGGCTTGGTGAATTCGTGCGGTGTGGGCTGGAAACTGTCAGCGACTTGTTTGGCCATCTGAGTGTAGCCTCAATTGATGATTGGGACGCGTACGAGTTGCATTGATTGCTCAAGGACAAGAACGATGCCCTGCTTCGCTATCAAGGCGGGATTCCTCAGCAGGGTAACTGCGAGGGTGAGGTGGAACAGCGATATGCTGCGTATCATGTTGTTTGCTGATATTAACGGCATTTTGAAATATGTAATGCTATAATTGGGACGGCTTGGGATGTGGAATGTGGAGTGAAGAACGGCGTTGCTACAATGCGTGTGCAATCATTCGCGTCGCGTGTTGTTTCGGATTAAACTCTACTACGGGTGACGGTTACGCCATAAACGTCAGGATTTAAAGCTAGTTACTATTTTTTATAATTATGAATTCTGACATTTAGGGCGTAATCGCCACCTGTACTCTACAAAGTCCGTCCACATCCGTATTACTGCCAAGACTTATGTGTACATCTACCACCCCCCCGAGTCTCACACTTGACCTGACCTCCTTTACACACTTCTCTTGTTCAACATGGAGAAGCCATTTGGGTTTACCGCCCGTGAAAAGCATGCAGCTATGCAAAATGATAGCTCTCAAAAACGGCGTACACGCCCTTCGAATGGCATCATCTTCTCCGCCGTGCTCCTGCTTATCGCATTTGCCATGTGGTCCTCACAGATACCCACTCGAATCTGGACACCTCGCAAGCATAAGTGTGGAGGGAATCTGACTGTCGAAGAAAGAGCTGTGAGAATACTCAAGCAAAATCCGCTCATCGGTTAGCGCCATGAACCGTTATCATCTGATCATTGACTGACTTCATCAAGATGGGCATAATGACCTGTTGATCTTCATCCGCGCCAAATACCAGAATCACATCTACAACAACTCTGACAGTGATTTTGCCAGGAAATTCGAAAATGGCGGGCTCGACATGCACGTTGACATTCCGCGCCTAGAGAAGGGACTCCAGGGCGGCGCCTTCTGGAGTGCATTCTGGCCATGTCCCCTGGGCGACGGCACAAACTTCTCAGACTCAAGATATTCCGACAGTAATTCAAGCCTCCGTAACCCTTCCTTCTCCCTCCAACACTAAAACAATCCCAGTCGTCAAATCCACCCTCGAACAACTCGACCTCTTCAACCGCCTAGGCTCCTCCTACCCCAAATACTTCACCCCAACCCGAACCAGCGCAGACGCCCTCCGCGCTTTTAACACCGGCACCTTCATCGCCCCCGTCATCATCGAAGGCCTCCACCAAATCGGAAACTCAATCTCCACCCTCCGCCTCTACCACCAACTCGGCGTCCGCTACGCAACCCTGACTTGGAACTGCCACAACAAGTACGCCGACGCCGCCATCGAGACAGCAAAAGACTGGAGTCCCGTGATTGCGAAACCCCACTGGCACGGCCTCAGCCCCGCCGGACGCGACCTCGTCAAAGAAATGAATCGCCTCGGCATGCTCGTCGATCTCGCCCACGTCAGTCAAGACACAATGCGCGACGTCCTCGTCGGCAACGGCGCGCCCGGTTGGAACGGCAGTATTGCTCCCCCGATCTTCAGTCACAGCTCTGCATACGCAGTTTGTCCTCACCCACGCAATGTGCCAGACGATATCTTGCAACTGGTTAAACAGCGCAACTCGCTCGTCATGGTTAATTTTAACCCCGATTTCGTATCTTGCAAGGCTTCAGATACCCCGAATTCTTTTCCGGAATTCGTACCCGAGAATAATACCTTGGCGCATGTTGTGCGCCATATCAAGCATATTGGAGAGTTGATTGGGTACGATCATGTTGGGCTAGGCACGGATTACGATGGTATTGAGGAGACGCCGAAGGGACTGGAGGATGTATCTAAATTTCCGGATTTGATTGCAGAGTTGTTGAGGCAGGGGGTTAGCGATGAGGATGCGGGTAAGATTGTAGGACGCAATTTGCTGAGGGTGTGGGCCGAGGTTGATAAGGTTGCGGCGGAGTTGCAGAAGACGATGCTGCCGCTTGAAGATGAGTTCGAGAAGGAATTTTGAGGGGGTGGTGCGGCGGCCGCAGAATGCTGGGATGCGGGACATGAATGGGTGCTAGGAATATAATTATATAGCCATGTTAAAAGAAATCAAGATATTGGACACCTGGAGTGAGATTATGGGAAAACCCGTCGTTGTGTTTCCCCTAGTTCCATGGTTTATCGCGATTAAGATCAATGAATTCCAATTGTCCATGAAAATTCGGACTGGCTGCATACGCCTTGTAGATATACATTTTAATACATAGCGGTGAGATTCCAACGGAGCTGTACACACACATGTGGAGTGCATCTCACACGCTTAGTGGCTGGGAAGGTATAGGGGCGGGAGTGTAGCGCTAAGAGGATGTTTTGAACGCGCACATCGGTGCTTTTTGAGAGTTGATGGTGTGATCGTGGTCATACTAAGTGACAAGGTTTTGTAGTGAGCTTCTGAAGGGAAGGTCGTGGGTGGTCTCGAATGTTGCTTCTGGATAATTGTGGGATCGTATTATTTATCCTATCCATTGCTTGGGGGTTTGGAAGCATAGCATGCGGTTACTTCCAAGAAGAGTGTCGGTTTGATTTGTAAAGTTCGGATTGGCGTGCGAGGCAATTGACGTAGGTCGTGTGAACATGGGTAGTTGAAGTATTTATTGAGATTGGAGGAGGTTTTGTTTCGCCATAAAGCAGGGTTGTATGAAGGTGAGGACTATACGAGCGTTATAATCCGTTCTTCGGCATTGAGGTGAGCATTGAATATCGTCCCAGGGTCTCCTCTAGAGAGACCAACAAGGAACGTTCCAACCCCCGAGAAAGTCGCTGAATCATTGCCTCTTGATTGCAAGAGCAAACCTTCCAGCATGCTTGTATCCCTTTCATCATTTTCACCCTGTTTATCCTCTTCGTCACTGTTGCTAACACTTCCTCGAGAGTTGCCTGAGATCTTTCTCTCCTTTGTGTTTTGTGTATCATCATTCCCGTCGTCATCAACATGATTTTCATGGAAGCATCTTTGAATCACGATGATGTAAATTTGTTGTGGCTCACAAACAGTTGGATCATCCGTGTGGACATGAGATGAAATCTTCATACTCTTCCCACCGAGTTTTGCGTCTGATAGATGCACGTCATCTTCCATCAGTACGAGGTGATAATTAAACTCGTATGTAGCGAGCACATTTTCAGCGTCTGGTATGAGCGTAGCAAGCATTGGCCTACACCTGATTCTCATGGATGCGTATGTGAGTTCTCCAGAGAGCTTAGTCGCGATGTCGAGATCGATAAGCTCTGTTTCAAAGTGTCGACTTTTGTGCCCGCTGTGGTACTTGGACACTGAACTCATCCATATATAACCATTGGAAGCAGCCCAACTCCAAGTAGGAGCTCTCCATTCTGTGGGCTCGACGGGAAGGTTTTCATTGGGAAAGCGTAATATGAACCAACATAGCTCCTCGATCATTCGACTCTTCCAGAGCCCAGCGACAAGTTCATCTCCTGTGGCACCTCCAACTTGTTTCGCTATTCCGCAAAGTGCTACCAATTTGTCGCTATCCCGAGTAAGTGCGCTTCTGGAGTAATGTACTCGAAAGGAACACCAAGCCCAATAAAGCCTGTCGTCCAAGCCTGATTCCAAGCGCGGCATTATCTTAATGCCGTTCGAATAAGCATCGCATTGTTGCGAGAACTCATGAAGACGCCTCTTTAACATGGTGGCATCATCATACCAATATGGCAATGCTTCTCGCGGAATGCCATTCGGATAGGTTTCGCAAGTTCTGCTTCCGTAGCATTCCCAAAACACCTGGCTATCGCTGAAGTGCATAATTCGACGAGAGAGCTGCCTCTCTTGGCTAACCCAGGCTCGTGAATTAAGTGGCGCCCGTTCGATGCAGTATGTGGTCATGTGTTCTATATCGCACAAATAAGTACCCATCGGGTAGACTGCTTTAGCTTTATTCCTTAGCCAGGGTGCATCAGGGTTGAAATGAATGTCTAGAAGGCGTGGCAATGACTGTTGTGGATGCCTCTCAAAAAACAGACCTCCATCACTATTACCCGAAGCAGTTGCTGCAATCGTACATGCTGCGTGTGCATAGACCTGTTCCATACGGCTAGATTCATACTCCCAGTCTGGTTCGCTGTCCTGAATAATGCAACTGCTAATGTGAGCTGGTATCCTATGTTCGAATTGGTTTATCACCTACAGCGAGTCAATCCATAAATAACGGATACGAAGACAACGAGTTACATGAATAGCATCGCGGAATGTCTTTGGCAGATTTTCTGCATCAATTCCCTTCTCCAAGTCCTGCTGTGTCTTCGAATTCAGCGTGTATGGCTTCGAATTTCCCCAACAATGCGAGAGGCAGACATATTCTTGACTACTGAACATCTTCGCGCTGCGGAGTATGATCGGGCTACCCTCATGGCCAACATCAAGGAGTCTTGATGGGTACTGGTTCAATTCTGCTGACTCTGGGGTACCGCATTGCACATGATCGGCACAACAGTCATGGTATTGCTTGAGAAGAAAGGGGAGAGCTTCGCGAGTATTTGAGGGCAGAGTGCGACCAATCGAAACATCGGTAGAGGCTATGGATGAATCAGCCATCGTCCACAGTTGTATTGACTAGACGGACTTGGAAGACGCTGAAGAACTAAACAGGCACTACTAATTCTCTTGTAATCGGGACCTAGATTCCAGAAACGCAAGGTTAGTGTGTCCTCCCATTTTCCATACAACAACACTGCTGTGACCCCTTGAAAGTCAGATTCCAGAGGACATTCCTTGGCGTTCAACCATGCCAAGGTACAGATCGAGCATGGCAGTTGCATAGCCTCTTTGTACGAGTCGAAATCGACGTGGTGATCGAAGGCTACAACGAACCGAGAATTGTAATCATCTCTCAACCGAAGGTCCCCAACTACGAACCTGCGGCACGGCTCACATAACTTTGTTTCTGTCATAGTTAGCTCGCATTCGGGGTATCGTCAGTTGTGAGATGTCAAGAGAGATATGGTGAAGTAAGAAAGTGAGGGGTAAGTATTCGGATCGTTGTTGCCTAGCAAGCTCAACCCCAAAGTATCATGACCATCTAAGCCACAGCATGCACACATGTCTGTGGCTGCAATACATCCCATCTCCAAGCTAACCAAAAAAATCATCAAAAAGAAAAAACATTACACACACTCCATCCACCAGCCACATCCAAAATTCGAAACCCCGAATCCCCAGTCCAAAGCCCAAAAGCCCAAAGCCTGGTTTCCAACCCTCACCATCCCGCGCGCCTACCTCATCACCCCCCATCTTCCCTCCGACCAGCGCCCGTACCCCTCCACCCCCCTCCAACTCACCATCACAACCCGAACGCGTAAACCCGACCGCTTCTGCGACCCATCACGTACACGAGACAATCAAAGGGGGGTGTTAGACACGGCACGTTGAACCGGCAAGGCATATGTGACAGCTTACGCATCCCGTCGGGCGAGACGCTGGCACATGTGGGAATCACGTGAAGAGCACGGCGAGAGAGCAAGAGGGGTGTAGCGGGTGGGTAATAACGCAGCTTTCCTTGCTCAAATCTCTTTTGGGAGAAAAAAAAAGAAGAATGCGGTGATGATTACCGACTGAGCTATTCCACTATTCCTCAAAGTTCATGTTGTATGTAGGGTATAACACCAGTGATACCAAACATCACACCAAGATTATCATGACAATGCACGTAGAAAAAAAAAGGTAAGAGAGGGAAAAAGTTCCAGTCTGCATTAGGTTCATTCTTCGCATTCCTGAAAACCATCCAGTTCCTCCCCTTTCATATCTCTATATATCGTCCATCTCATCAAGAAACAAAACGATACAAAAAAAGATATAAACCTGCGTTCAGAGAGAGCGGTGTGATGAGTTCGCCAATCTTTACTCGAGTTTGTGTAAATAAAAAAAAGGTATCAAGCGATAACAAGAAAATACAGATATATCGACCATTGGTTAGCGATAGTAAAGTGAGGACCAAGAACAAAGGGAAACAAGCTAAGCACAAGCCGGCCAAAGCCGGGGCTTTCGCATGAGGGACAAAAAAAATGTACACTCCAGGGTCAAAATCGCCGAAACCACGCCATGTGGATACGATGGACAGGTTTTTCTTTTGCGGGTTTGCCGGATGAGATAGAAGAGAAGAGAGAAACGACGAGGATGCGCGCTAAATCACAAAGATACCCAAAAACAACTTGCTTATCGTTGGCCGGTGACGGTCGGGCCAAAGTCAAAGCCAGCAGGTGCTTGTGGCTGCTGTTGCTGTGGTGGTGGGTATGAAGGTGATGCTAGCGGGGTGTATGCACCAGGAATGGGCACAGCGGCGTACTGCTGTTCGCCTGGTGCAGCAGCAACGTGATCGTTTCTCCTTTCTTGGAATGCTGGAGATGGAAGTGGTGGCGAAACGGTGTTTGTGCGAACAGGCGCCTCGAAGCCTTCCTGCTCAACCTTGGGAGTCGCACCAGTGACCTTGATAGGTGGTGCCTGGAGGGTGAAGGGCTGGGGCTGAGCGATTTCACGTGCATATGCGTATTGAACCTTATCGCTTTCGCCATTCTCAGCCGCAGAGTGTGGGTCCACGTACATTGGGTGGCCTGGTGGTGGGCGCCAGCCGCCGGAGCGAGGAGACATTGGGCCGAAACCAGGGGTGTTGGGAGCGGACTGGGAGCGCAGCTGAGCAAGGTAGAGATCCGAACGAGCGCGGTCGCGCATGGCCATGGACTTGCGGAGCTTGCGCTTGGACCAGAAGCGGTAGAAGACAATTCCGTAAATGGCAATGACGAGGACCTCGATGACGACTTCGATGATGCAGCAGACAAGAGCCCAGTTCTGACGCACTGTTAGTGGGTTGTAGAATGGAGGAATTTAGGGATGCATACCTGAAGACGGCAGACAAGGGCATAGGCAATGTCATCCTCAAAGAGATGTCGTCGCTTGTTGTCAACGCACGACCAACCCCACATGTCTTTGTTGTTGTTCTGCGCTTTACTTTGATTGAAGACGGCTGCACCAACGCCCCACATGATGATGCTGAAGATGAAGAATGCAACGGCGAAGACAGTGTAGTAGGCAGCGACCTTTTCGGCCCGATGGTGACCTCCTCTCCAATAGGCGATGATGACAAAGATGGACATGACCAGGGAAATGCAAGCAATGGTAAGCAGGAGAATCTGAGGCCAGGTTTTGGTGTTGTTAGCCCATGGAGGTAGACCGTTGCGAGGAGCCAGGGTTTTGGTAGCGTTGAAGATGGCAAATGCGGTTGCAACCATGGAGAGAACGATGAGAGAGCAGGCAAAGTTGACACCTCGGAGGAAGATCTTTGCTAATCGCACGCGTACTTTGATTTTCTAGTTGGTGTTAGTGAATGCACGTAGCATAGATGGCGATTTCATAAACATACCAGATCCTTTGCTTGCTCCTTTTCAGTCATGGCCTCGCGCTTCTCAAGCTGCTGCTCTTCCCTAAAGGTAGGGCTCATGATGGACATTGCGCCGGCTGGTGTCCGTGGGGGAGCGCCAGGCGACTTCAAGGCGCTCTTGAGAGGCGTCTTTGGCGTTGGGGGAGGAAGGTACCTTCGGTCGGTTTCCTCCATCTCGACTGATTGCATGTAGCCAAAGCCTGTGTCGGCGATCTGGGGTTGTGGCTTGTAGTGGTTCGTTGGATACTCGACTGGTGACCGAGGAGGGTCAATAGGCGAGTGAACTGATGTTGCCTCTGCGAAGCGGGCTGCACGTGGTGTCCTGACGTCGAGAGAGTCTTTGGAGCTTCGTCTTTCAATGGTGATATGGGTAAGCTTCTTGTCGTTGGCGGCCATACTAAGGATATGCGAGTTTTACTCGAGGGCAATGGGGAATGGCATCAAGTGGGGGCAAGAGAAGTAGAAAGAGAACAGTGCCACAACGTCGACGACTATAATCCAGCCCAGCTAAGACGAGTCGCGAGAAAGGCTACAAGAGATGGATGATAGAAGAAACACGACGAATTACAATAAGAGACCTGCTGGAGAAAAGGAAAAGGCGTGGCAAGTGGGCGAAGCGCTGGGCTTTTGTTGTCGGGGCGCTTGGAAAGCGGCAACGGGCGAGGATTGGATAGGTGGGGAGCACGGATAGTAGCAGGTGGGGAGAGAGAAGATGGCAAAGCGGGCGGGTACTTACAACGTTCTAAATGTATGGCGGCTAGAGGCAGGCAGCTGGCACGACTGCAGGTTCGCGTGTGATAGGCCGGCTGGGGAGACGAGGTGGATGCCAATGGCGCGCAGAGGAACGAGGCGAGTGGTGGCCCGAAATAGACGCCCGGGAGAAGTCGATAGAGGAGGTACAGATGATGCGGCCAGAAGCTTGGTTTATGGGCAGCTGTGATTGCAATGCCTCGTGCTTATCCTGTCGGTCAGCGTGGCAATATGCAACGCTGTCGCTCTAGATTGCGCTCTGTCTCTGTCTCTGTCTCTCTTTTCTTTTGTTGCCGACGTAAGATGGGTCAGAGGTTGAGGTAGTGGTGGGTGAATGTACCTCTGGCGTCTGGAGCGCCTTCAGACGTTAAGAGAGCATGGCCCAGGTCGAGGAAACACCGAGGAAACAGCCATGGGACGACGGGCGGCGGGGGCGAGTCGTCGGGAGCGCCTTGTGCCCATGATTCTGGTGCAGCGGGGCAGGGCATCGAAATGGCTGATACCCAATTACTGGTACACATTTGACGCCCGCAAAATGGGCAAAATGTAACATGGCGGTTGCAGCAGCTGAGTGGTTGGCCGACGCATGAGAGAAAAGCGCGCTAACCCTGTTTGGGCCTGCAAGCGCCGTCCCACTGCGTTAGCGGCCCACTTGGTTGAATCCAATTCACTGCCGCTGATGCTCTCGAGTCCATCCAGTCCACACACAACCACCATCAGCCCTGACAGCACTCGTCCATCACCGCTCGCTGCCTCACCAACACTCGACTCGCTGACTCCAGTCCTCGTACGCCCGCAGCTCGTCCGACATAAAGCTTCAAACTGCCCCAGTGCATACGTACGCAATTCCATCAGCACCCCAGCTCCACCCACGCCTTTGCGCCCTGCTTCTACTACACCTAGGCCTCGTCTATGCCGCTGCCAAGTCATGTGAGCGCTGCGGCATCCAGGCTCCCCAGGCCTGGCCTTACATGTGCTCGACTTACAAACATGTTTCCTGCACCCTCTGCTGCTTAGTCCCCGAGCCGCTTCGCCACCTTCCCGCAAAACGCTCTCCATCTGCACGTCGTCCGCGCACTAGCTGTCTTGCGGTAGTTTTGTTTCGTTTCTTGCTCACTGAATGCAGGCTTATTTTTGGCCCCCCGCTGTCAGCTGCATCGTGGGGTAGCACCAACGCGCTGATAGCTCAGCTATGACATGGTCGTGTGCGCTACTTCTAGTTGATGGGTTAACCCTACCTAAATATATCCCTTTGCGCACACTTTGTCGAATCCCAAATCCCATAATTAACAAACACTGGGGCCAGCCGTTCTCTCTGCATGCAGCGCGGATCCCCCAGCTGGCACGGCCGTGCAGCCCGTTTCGAAACAATTTTACCCTCTTTTAGCCTCGCGTCCTCGACTTTGGATATTTGCTCGTCTGAATCTTCCTTGTCCCTTGTCCCGTCGATATTAATCATGCAGGAAGATGTATATGTTTTCCATCCGATATATGTTTTTCCTTGGTTTTCTGGCTGCCTGAAAAATTGTGTCATCGTACGATGCTCAATGGAAACCCAACCAACATTTTGCCAATGCCAGCCCGTCGCAAAATCGCTTTTATAATTAGCAAACCATACATTGACGCGGAGTTTAGTAGCCCTTGCGCGAGAGAAATGATCTGCCATGGAAAGAGTCCAGGTCTGCTATAATGGCAGCTTTAGCTGCATATTGCAATCGGTCCTGGAGAGGGTGTTCGCGCGTGAAGAAACGCGATCCAATTAGCTTTCAATAACCAGCTATGTATGTGTTTCGTTGAGGCTAATTTTATAAGTCCTATTATGAAGAACTAGGGTTCTGTACTCCATATTTCTATATTATATAAGAAGGAATTCATGCAGTTCTCAAGCACATCACATGTAAGTACAATTGATGTTTAGGGCGGAAGCAAACCACTGCTATACAGGTATATACATGAACAGAAAGATGAAGATTAATTGCAGAGACTGCCTTTATACACTTTACATACAAAATCCCAGAACGCGGTCATTTTAGGACTCTCTAGGCATCGAAATCAACAACAAGGCGAGTGGTGACAGTTCACTACTTCCCACCAGAAATCTCATACGCATACGCGGTCGCATTAGTCGCCGGATCAACCGAAATAGTAATCTGTTCAGACGAAACATTAGCAATCTTCATATCCAGGTCCTTACCAGGGAGGGGAAAAAAAGAGGCAGAAGAAAGAAAAACATCACTCACCATCCCATCACTAACGTTCACTGTACTCGTACCCAACGCCACAGGCGCCCCAATCTCGCCCGCAGGCCCCGCCCAGTCAAAACGATACGTAGCAACACTAACCGCCACACCCTCTAATCCACTAATCTGAATATCATACTGACTCTCCACAATGCGCGTCCCCGCGATAACCTTGACAAGGCCGTCTGCAGATTTAGTCGCGAACACGTCAAACAAACTATCATCCGCGGCCTTTGTCGCAAGTCTCTCTCCCGTCATGCCAGCGTAGTACTTGTACAACTGCCACTCGCCATTCGGACGATACCCAGCGCCACTCTCTGGAAAAACCAGATTAGCGAGCGAATCGTGCAGGCCCGTTCCAGAGCCCCAGTTTGCGCGTAGACCGCGCAGGTTGTGCCGCTCGAGTTGGGCAATGTAGTACACGGAGCAGCCGGGGGTTTGCTCTTCTTTTGCTGCGTACTCGTTGATGTCGATGGGGCGTTCAGGGAGTTTGTTCGAGGAGCGCAGGGTGTTGAAGTCGGGGATTGTGGCGTCGGGTTGGCGGGACCAGCTGCCGATTTGGTGCCAGGAGTAGATATCCGGGACGGCGTTTTTGCTGGCGATGGTGCTGAGCCAGGTTTGCCAGTTTTCTGAGTTTGTGCTAGGGGAGGCGGCCATGGAAGGGCCGCTTAGCATGGTTGAAGGAAGGTTTTTTCTGGGTAGGGGAGGGGGTTGGTTAGCTTAATGGTCTAGGGAGAAGCTAGAAAGCGACATGTGTGTGGGAACTTGCCTGAGGAAGTTGTGCGCGTGGACGTAGTAATCGAGGAATTGGGGCCATGTACGAGCCCAGAATGAGTCAATATCAGGCTCATTCCAGATGTCGAGGATAAGGCCGTCGAGCATGTTGTTGGCCTTGATGTCTTTGACGAGCTGGGTCAAGAAGGCATCGGTTTCGGTATAGTTGCCATTGTCGCCGGGGAAGAGAGGGATGCTGCTACCGTCTGCTCCCCATAGGTCGTGGACGAGGAGTATAAACTCGCCATTGTATTTCCGAGTGGTACGGTAATTCGAAAGGGTGGACTTGAAGCGCGGAAGGTAGCTGTCGTAACCATCGACCCAGCCACGAGTCGAGGTTTGAGCACCGCCAGCTCGGCTGGCACCGAATTTGACGTCAGTAATATAATTTGCGGGAATCGAAGTGTCTACTTCTGTCCCGTTGTCGGGAAATCCGTAGATCCATCCTGAAGCAAGGGATTTTGCCTGGCCCGAAGTCTTGGAAAGGTCAACGGTTGCAACGCTCTTGGCTGCTCTTCGGATGCTGGCTGCTTCGAGGAGCGTGAGGCTCGAAAGCAGAATACTAGCAATTGTGGATGACCTCATCTTTTCTCGAGAATGAACCGGTCACAGGCCTAATAGCATGGCTCAATGAATGGTACATCAATCTCTTCTTATGTATGCACGTCTTTGGCAAGCTCCTACTAGCATTTTAAATTAATCCGGGAATTATTTTCCAGCGACATATTCTCAAAAGAATATTTGATTGACTGTGAAGAAGCAGTATTGTAGCTGTGGACGTCATGCGGGGTGACAATAGCGCGAAATTAAATTAATTGTTGCCAAATCTGTGTAGACCTAGTGGAAATTCCGGTGGAGAGGGAAGGGATGCCTGTAACCCCGCATAACCCATGTTGAGATACAATGTCTCCGGTGGGGTACAACAGGCTCAGCAACGTACAATGCTTGGATAAGTAGTTTTGTTGTATAGAACAGCAGCCGTTGTAAATGACTAGTTTTTTTGTGTTTCTAGGGTTATTTTTGGTCATATTCTTCTGAGATTTCAAGTGTTGAAATAGTCTTAAGCTATAAAGACTATCATGGCATAATAACAATCCGCTTAGAAAACGGGTTGAATTCTCTGGTGGAGAACACACTAGCCCGCTACTATTCGAGCGCCCCTTCCCCTCATGCTCCGGTGGAGGCGCGTGGAGACAAATCCTTCTCTCCCAACAACACGGGGAAAGTGTACTGTTCTTGCACGTACTGGTACACGAGCCTGGTGGACCCCGCTGATCTACATTAATGATGTTCTTTTGTCACGGTCTTGCAGCCGCAGCGCTTTGGCTTGCCTGTAAAGCTGTGCGCACGCATCTGATGCGTGGCTTCACTCGAACCGCTTTTCGATAGACGTTTCTAACTTAACCACGAACATACTTTTCTTAAGCTGAACGATGTTCCTCCAAGAGCACGGTCGTCTCGTATTTGCGTACGACGCAGAACGGCTATGGATCGAACCGTGGGGCCAAAACTCTCTCCGTGTTCGTGCGACCAAAGCCAGTAGCATGCCTACCGAAAACTGGGCGCTGCTTCAAGCCAAGCCCACAAAATCGGATGTTAACATCACAGATGAATGCGCTACCCTGGTGAACGGCCGTATCAACGCTACAGTAACGAAGCGGGGTAAAGTGACTGTCCGTGATGACAGTGGAAAAGTCCTGCTCGAGGAGTTTGCTCGGAACCGGCGAGAGCCTACAGATCCGAAATGTAGCGCTCTCGAGATTGAAGCTCGCGAGTTCAAACCAATCATTGGTGGTGATTATCATCTCACGGCCCGGTTCGAGAGCCTCGATCCAAAGGAGAAGCTCTATGGCATGGGGCAGTACCAACAGCCCTACCTGGATATCAAAGGAACTCAGATCGAACTTGCGCACCGCAACTCTCAGGCCAGCGTACCATTTGCGCTGTCTTCTCGTGGCTATGGCTTCCTGTGGAACAATCCGTCCGTTGGGACTGCGATCTTTGGCAAAAACATCATGAGCTTCGAGGCTCGGTCAACAACGGTCTTGGACTACTGGATCGTAGCAGGAGAGACGCCAGCACAGATTATTGAGGCATACGCCGAGGCCACTGGCAAGGTACCTATGATGCCAGAATATGGCCTCGGCTTCTGGCAATGCAAGTTGCGTTACCAGACCCAGGATGAGCTTCTCAATATAGCACGAGAGTACAAACGACTCCAACTGCCAATTGATTTGATCGTTATCGACTTCTTTGTGAGTTTCGGCAGACTGGAATCCCGTTCAGAACTTGTATTGACGAGCTTCAGCACTGGCCGAAACAGGGTGATTGGCGCTTTGATGAGACGTATTGGCCTGATCCAGACGGCATGGTCAAGGAGTTGCAAGATATGGGCATCGAACTCATGGTCTCCATCTGGCCGACAGTCGATCGCAAGTCCGAGAACTATGAAGAGATGCTGGAGAAGGGTTTGCTCATTCGCACAGAGCGTGGTGAGCGCATCGCTATGACATTCCAGGGCATCACTGTACATTTCGATCCAACCAATCCAGCATCGCGAAAGTACGTGTGGGGTAAGGTGAAGCAAAATTACTACTCAAAGGGCATCAAGGTTTTCTGGCTGGACGAAGCTGAGCCTGAGTACACGGTGTATGACTTCGACAACTACAGGTATCATCTTGGATCCAACCTGGCAATCGGCAACATCTTTCCACGAGAATACTCGCGTGCCTTTTACGAGGGCATGTTAGATGAGGGCCAGACTGGAGTTGTTAATCTTGTTCGTTGTGCTTGGGCAGGCAGTCAGAAGTACGGTGCCCTTGTATGGAGTGGCGATATTGCTTCCTCGTGGAGCAGCTTCCGAAACCAACTAGCGGCCGGGTTATCTATGGGCATCGCCGGTATTCCCTGGTGGACAACAGGTAACCTCCTTACAGTCCTGGCTTCAATTGAAGACTTACCTTGAACAACAGATATTGGTGGCTTCCATGGGGGTGATCCTAATGACCCTAAGTTCCGGGAGTTGTTCGTGCGATGGTTCCAGTGGGGAACGTTTTGCCCTGTTATGAGACTTCATGGCGATCGCGAGCCAAGGCAGGCGAAGGTCGGTAATACTGGAGGAGCATCATGTCGCAGCGGTGCAGCCAACGAGGTGTGGTCATACGGGCCGGAGGTGTTTGAGATCTGCAAAAGGTACATGCAGTTTCGTGAAGAGCTTCGACCTTACACGCGAAAGCTTATGAAGGAAGCTCACGAGCATGGCACCCCAGTCATGCGGACGCTCTTCTTCGAGTTTCCGGATGATGCCACTTGTTGGGAAGTCGATGAACAGTACATGTATGGCGACAAGTATCTCTGCTGCCCGGTTTTTTCGGAGGGTCAGACACAGACGACAGTGTATCTACCAAAGCTGAGTGATGGCAAGAAGTGGCAGAGGCTATGGAGCGAAGATACCTACGAGGGTGGCATCAACATTACTACCGCGTCTCCTTTGCAGGAAATGCCTGTATTTATCAGGCCGTAAACAACGACGTGCGATTTCTAATACACAAGTCTGGCAGAGATTAATGCCTCGGACAAAGATGTTGTGCAATGATATGCCCGAATATGTCTTCCCCCTTGCTCCCTCCCCTTGTTCCTGGCTGGTACCTACTAGTCTCAACACGAAAACCTGGTCAGCTGTCCAGACAACCCCGCACTGTCTTCCTGGTTCCCTTGACATCAGAAAGCCCACCTATCATACTCGCTACAAGAGATTTCGAACAATGCCACGGCCAAGGTGTTAGTGCTCTAGTTGTTTCTTCACCGGCCTGTGTGATACCAACTCAGTCGTTGCCAAAGATGCATATTAGCTGCTCTGTTTGTAACCAAACATTCCACAGGCCAGAGCATCTCACGCGTCATTTTCGCATACATACACACGAAAAGCCATACAGATGCTCCTTTTGCGAAAAACGGTTTTCCCGACTGTAAGTTATCTTCTAAGTATTGGAGATGACATCTAACCAAAATCGGTGATGTCTTGACCCGTCACAAGGCATCACATGAGCAGCAAAACGAAGTGTCAGCAACACCTGTTTCTTCCAGAGCATGTAAGCAGTGTGCGCTTGATCGCGTTCGCTGTTCACGGAGTTTACCATGCAAGAGATGCTCGAGTCGCAACTTGCCATGTTGCTACCCTGCCTCAGGTAGAGCAGTTTCACGAGGCAATACCAGCGAGCGGAGAGGAATGCAGTCGGCCGAACCCGAAAACTTGGGTTCAAGCGCCTTGCTAGAAATGGCCCATGAAACTGTTGCAGTCGACAGCGCAGTAGAGATTCCGTCAAGTGACGGTACTGCAATGCGTCGGGATGACGCAGCTCCTGGTGAACCTGGAGAGGAGAATGGCATCTGGGGTGCGTCATTGGGTGACGTTGTTACGCTTTACGACGTTGACCTTCCCGATCTTGGCCCATTAGGCATCAATTGGATCTCGCCTGGATATCAGTACGATATTGACTGGAACATGTTACCCAACAATGGCACTGGGAAGTCCCCACTTGACCCGCGCGGACAACAAACACCAGACGCCATTATCCAAACGACACATGACATGGATCACGGTTTCCGCCAGCAAACACACCAACCTACCTCTTTGGTGATTGAAACTTCAAGTTGCGACAGCGCGCAGAGCACGCAAACGCCTCTCAC
Organism: Bipolaris zeicola 26-R-13; assembly: GCF_000523435.1. NCBI lineage: Eukaryota > Fungi > Ascomycota > Dothideomycetes > Pleosporales > Pleosporaceae > Bipolaris > Bipolaris zeicola. Next base: position 236,731 of record NW_006912053.1, read on the forward strand.
AGCTAGTGCAGAATACTATGTTAACGGCGATGGCTCACGTGCGCCATTCAGAGGCCGATATCATGATCGTGGCTCACTTACTATTGATCAGACGCTACCGACCGGTCTCAAGATAAGCAATGCACCGGAAACAGTTTACCCATCCTGCTCATCTACACTATGCTCTGAAGAAGCGTACAGTATATTGCGTGACACGCTCAGACACCACGGGCTTGATTCGAACGAATCAGGCGTCGAATCGGCGGCATTCCCTACTTATTCGCAAATTGAGCGCTACGTGCAGCAGTACTTTGCCCGCTTCAACCCGGTCTTCCCTTTCTTGCGTAAAGCAACTTTCGAAGAAGGAAGTCCCCAGAGATGGCTGCTTCTCCTTGCTGTTGCTGCCATAGGGTCCAGATTCGTTCCCGGATCGCAAGATTCATATAATATCCTCTCGGGAAGGCTAGACGCTGCGCTTGATCATTGCAAAAATGGGAGTTACTTCGCATTCAACAATTTTATCGACAGTGATTTATACGTACCTAGTGGAAATCTGTTGGCAACCAGTCCCGCTGATATTCAAATTTTGCAAGCTGGTATACTGCACCTTGTTTGCCTATTGCAGTCAGGAAGGCAGGGATCCATGGACAAGGCACTAAGAGTGCGTCATGATCTTGTCAATAGCTGTCGCTCCCTAAAACTCCTCGAACCAAACTCCTCGAACAGTGGTGTCCTCTCTTCGTGCACGTCTCCTGGCTCACCAGGCTGGTTGAGAAACGAAGCGAGAATCCGGACTGGGATCTCGCTCTGGGTGTGTAGCATCAACTTTTCATCACTGATCTTATCAGCTGACTGAAGCAGTTGTTCGACTGTTCAATGATGTACGAATTTGGAATTCGACCTTTGTTGAACATTGATGATGTGAGAACCAAACTGCCATCATGCGAAGACATATGGCAGGGCAGCTTGCAGAATCGCCCAGAGCATGGGTTTCCCCAATCTATGACATTGAATGAGGCCCTTGAGGTTCTTTATATGGAGAAGAGATTACCCATGGGTCTTAACGATTTCAGTGTGGGACTACTGATACACGCAATCTACCGCCATACAAAGGATATGCTGACGGCAAGTCGACTGAGATCGTGGGTTCCTTCAGCGATGGCAGAACATCGAAGCGCCAGTCAACACAACCGTCCACCTTCGGACTGGCTCCCTTCGACTCAGATAGGTTCCAAGTGGCGCAACAGTGCTTGCGACTCCTTGGACATATTGCACTGGCATGCCAACAGCAAAGTAGCAACATCCTCTGGGTTTGAACACCACACAATCTTGCAACTGCACCTCGCACGTATCACAATACTCACGCCTACTGGTTGCATTCAATCTTTGGCAAGGAGTCTGACAGATATTACTCAGTACGGAGCTCAGACTGAAAGCCGGATATGTCTAGACCGCGCACGAAATGAGTTAATGCAGTGGGTCGTTGAAGATAGATATAAGACCAGACTTGCTGTGATTCACTGTGCTGCGCTTTACTGGCATGTACGAAGGTACAGTCGAGACAGTGTGCAAGAGCCCTACGCCATTTATATCGCAACCCTTACTTTGTGGTCGTTCTGCGTGACCATGCAACTACCAGAAGTTTCTGAGGCTATTTTCAACGACAGAGATGGTGTTCCAGAGCCAAACTTCTGCCACCTGGACCGACCCTTGGATGATGAACTGGTACAGCTGTTCGTACGCGTTGGCCATAGGATGTGTCCCAACATCTCGAGGGTTGGCAATATCCTCGATCCCCAAGCTGCCCCCAATATTCTTCGAGAAGGACGGAGCCTGCTTCTGGCAGGGTCACGAGCGTGTAGCAACACGGACTATACAGCGCCACAGTTTACATGGGGTGTTGAGGAGTGCTATGTAAAGTCATTGAGTGGGATACTCGAGACCATGTCGCGTGCGGAGAGGAATCGCACGAACCAGAGCTCTCTCATCTTCCCTTGGTGCTTGGCGATGGCCTGAGAATATTGGTCGTGCGCGTTCTTCCCCATTAGTACCGATGGATCAACATAAAGGTTAAATTCAGGCGCTGTTCTGACACAGACAAAAGTTTAAGTTCGAAGCCAACTTCCTTCGTAATCGAAACCCCAATGCATGGAGATCTTTTTCCTGCGCACTCGAAATCCCCGACAATTGTCTCGTAATCGAAATGAATTGCCATCCCATTAGTTCATACTGCCAAAAAGTGGAGACTGTATTGCGAAACTCTGGGCGGATTGCCCACCGGGGTTGGTCGGCCCCTCCGTAGCTCGTGTCACCTGGTTCGCCAACGTCTCCCCTGCTTCTCCACATGTAACCCCAGACGGGTTTTACCCCAGATTATCAGGCTTTTGCTCCGGTGGGGTGCCTGGGGTTAGATTGAAGAACGAGACTGCGCAATGTTACTCTCCCTCGATAACGCAACTATATACTCCTGCTTATCATTACTTGCATGGATTTCAAGTCGGTCATCTTCTCTGTTGTACTATACAGTTGCGCTCAACAACATTGAGTGTTCTCATGTCTACTCTAACTAAGAACGAAGTTATCCATGATGAGCACGATGAAGGATTTCATCAAGCCAGGCAGGCGGCTGAGGACGAGCATGATCTTACACCTTTGCAAGCCCTCCGCCTTCACCCCAAATCGGTGATGTGGTCCGTCTTATTATCGACCTGTATCATCATGGAAGGCTACGACATCGTCCTCATCTACTCGTTCTTCGCCCAGCCAGCCTTCGCTCGTCGTTACGGTCAATGCGATTCTAGCGGAGCCTGTCAGATTACGGCCTCCTGGCAAGCTGGACTTGGTAACGCTGTTGGGTGTGGGACTATCATCGGTGCTTTTGCCAATGGACACTTCTGCCACAGATATGGCTACCGCCCGGTCCTTCTCACTTCTTTGGCCTTCATCTGTGGTTTCATCGCCATCTCGTTCTCCGCGCCCAATTTGCCTGTTTTACTTGTAGGCCAATTTCTCTGCGGTATACCATGGGTAAGTGCTCATTCGAGAGAGCTTGAAGCTTTCACCAATGCTTACAGGGCGTTTTTGCAACTATGGCACCTGCCTATGCGAGCGAGGTTTGCCCCTTGGCCTTGCGGGGATATCTCGCCGTATATGTCAATCTCTGTTGGGGTCTCGGACAACTCATCTCTGCAGGTGTACAGTCGGCATTCTCTGGTGGTACCAGCCAATGGGCATATCGCATTCCGTTTGCCATTCAGTGGGTATGGCCCATTCCGCTCTTCCTGGTACTCTTCTTCGCTCCCGAGTCACCGTGGCACTACGTCCGTAAAGGCGACCTTGGAATGGCAGAAAAGATGTTGAAACGTCTTTCTTCACCGTCCCAGCTAGAATCAATCAAGCAGAAGGTCGCAATGATGGTCCGTACAAACGAGCTGGAAGTGTCGCTTAGCGAGGATACGTCTTACTTCCAATGCTTCAAGGGCATAGACCTGCGTCGAACCGAGATTGCTTGCATGGCTTTTGCCGCTCAGCCCTTCTGCGGCTCAGCCATGGGCGGCACCCCAACATACTTTTTCGTTCAGGCCGGTCTTCCCAGCAGCATTTCTTTCAAGATGTCTATTGGTGGTCTGGGCATTGCATCAATTGGCACAATCGCATCCTGGTTTCTCATGTCCTACTGCGGCCGTCGAACCATCTACCTTTGGGGCTTAGGTGGACTTACCGCGATTCTTGTAACTGTCGGCGCTATAAGTGCTGGCGACGGCAGATCATCACAAGGAAACTATGCTCAAGCTGGTCTGATGGTTGGGTGGCTCGCGATCTATTATCTCACCGTTGGACCAATGTGCTACGCCATCATCACCGAGGTATCATCCACTCGATTACGTAGCAAGAGTGTTTGCCTCAGCCGCATAGTCTACTACATCGCGCAGATCATCAGCAACGTCATCAATCCTTACATGCTCAACCCAACAGCTGGTAACTGGAAGGGGAAAACAGGATTTTTCTGGGGTGGCTTTGCATTCCTCTTCTTTATCTGGACCTTTTTCCGCCTACCTGAGACCAAAGGACGCACTTTCGAGGAGATCGACATATTGTTCGCACAAGGTGTCCGAGCTAGGGACTTCAAGAGCTATGAGGTAAATGCGTACACCGACACAGCCATTAAGAAGGACGCTTTGACCCAGCGACCCTGATCTCATATTCATCTGTCAACCTCAAACCAAAAATAGACCTTGGCCTTTCTCATATCTTGGTCATGCTGTAGTAAACTTTTTCTAATCGCCGCAAATGCTGAGACAGAGCTGCGTCATTCCCAGCTTCTTCTTACCGAAAATTCCTAGGATGAATGCAAACTGAATTTCTTTATTTCATTAACCGCACTGATCTGGTCAAAGCGCGAGTTAGAAAGAATGTGAAAGTTTGGAGAGAATTGCTGGGCAGCTTGGATGACGATCGCTATCTTGAAAGACCTCTTTCCCTCTAAGCATCCACGATAGCATTTCTGACTGGTTTTGGTATCATGAAACAGCGTTAATATGAACATATACGTGATGAGTGGTGACGGTGCACTATTCTGCGAACGTGACAGCACTTTGTTATTTAAGTCAAATTCTCGCAGCCCGAGGTAGCAGCTGGAATCAGGACTTTCTTGAAACTGCAGGGCGTGTCTGCGATTTCGTGCTAAATTACCTGGTTAATCAGAATTTAAATATGATATAGGATTTACAAAATAGTAAGAAAGAACGCTAAGTTAGAAATAGACGCGCTATATATCCCTATACCTACCTTCTATTTCCATAGACTTAGTCTCTGCTAAAAACTTAATAACATGAGTCCTAAGTAGTTCCCCGTCCCCTTGAAATGCCCTGACAAAGTACACGCCTAAACTTCCTAGGGTTTATATCCATGTTTTCATATACCAGCACCTAGACTGAAATAGAAGTGCACAACTCTCTGTGCAGCTGTTTATACACTTATTACGAGAGAAATCATGCCAAAGTTGCCCGAGCGCGTCATCATCGGATTGTTTCTCCGAAAAAGCACAGATATCAAGTATCACCTACCACGCAGCAGGGGAAGTATCGATAGTGGACCAGCTATACGAGCTTCTCCGGGAAATGTCGGCGTAACTTGAAATAGTTCTGTTCCAGCCCAGCAAATTCGCTCTCATCACCGGCCTGGCTATCATAATTGATACTCTAGATCTTCGAGTTTTACGTAGATAGGTTCAGTTCTAACCTTTACTACCGCTCTACTATGAATCTTCTTGTACCAATGGATAAGGGTAACACTAGAATTCTATGGTAGCTCCGCGATAGTATCGCGGAGTTATCTGAGGGGTGTTTATCTTCCTATAAGAGCAGCTGGCCTTTTACGTAACTCTAGTGTTATCATCATCGAGTAATGTAGGGACATGGTTTCTCCATATTTACCTAAATCAAAACCAAGTAATCTCACGGCTCTGATGTTCATAGAGATATTTGACACCCCATTTCTATAGGGAAGTCCCAAATCCTTACATAGCCTTCACCCCATCTACCAGCCTATACTTAAACCACGAATGATGACATGAATAGATGTATATCACTTGGGTTATAGGTACTTAAGTTTAGCTAAAGGAGAAAATCACGCAACAACATGAACTATCGCAGAAGACCCGAGTTTAACAATAAGCAGAAACTCATGACATGCACTCTCTCGAGTCCCCAACACTATAAGGACCCATTCTTGCTCTCACTCTAAACGTCCTCTCTACCAAACCATCACCATCACTACTATCAACTTCACCTCTCTTCCACTCCAACCAAACCCGTCTCTTTTACATTTTTCAAGAATGCGCTTCCTCGCCCTCTCCCTCACCCTCGCCTCCACCGCCCCCACCGCACACGAACAGCCGGAACAACACCTCCAACAAGAATCAAGGAACGTCAACGACCCCAGATACGTCATGGGCTGCGATGCGGGATACTGTGGCTGCTACAAGAATTGCTGGTCGACAAAGTGTATTGTGGACTGCAGATGGGGATTTTGTGCGAAGACGTGGCCGAGGGGGACGAAATATCCGCCAGTGTGCACGGGTTTGGGGCGATGATGACGGGGAGATGGGGGTTTGCGATACGGATGCATCGAGAAGGAGGGCTGGAGGTGGTGTGTTGAGGTGGTTTTGATACGGATTAATACAAATACTTATCAGTGTCTTCTTGTTTGATTGTTATCCTGCTTGTCGCGTGGAATGAACATGACCATTGAACGTGGTTTTGTCATAGAAGGAATTCGACATGTTCACCTTCAAGACACCAGGTCCAGCAGTAACCCTTGTTCTGCTTACCAGGAGATAGCCTTGAGCATACGAGAACGATTTTAATGCTTATTAGGTTTGAGATATAGGGGCCATCAAATAAGGTTGATTGGTTTGAACGCCAATGTTGTTTCAGTGGTGTACTGGACCCCTCACTGAATACCGTACACTCCTGAACGGATAGCGGAACGATAAGTAACGCCTGTACATACTTTTGGAAAGCGACACTAGAGTGGAACATTGAGGTTACTTTCTTCCACAACGTTATCAATACTGATCATATAGCGGATACATCATTGGTTGAGTAAAGCAGACAATGTGCTGATTGAAATGAAATGAAGGGTCAGGGTGAAATTTTGGGGCACCCAAGATGTGAGAAGAATTTGACAACTTTTTATAGATTGAACATCATGGTTTGAATGCAGTATGAAATATGATTTGAATTAACTGAAATGTATTGACGATTTAAGGTAGTATATAGGTAGGGATAGGGGCATGGTAGGGTTGCCAAGCGTTGGGTAGAGGTAGGGTAGGGGTTGGACTTATGTAAGACTCTACTTTACCTCTACCCAACGCTTGGCAACCCTACCATGCCCCTACCCGCTGCCCGCGCGACCACTACCATATCCTTACCATACCTCGTGGTAGGGAGTACTCATTCACTAGCGCATGTCGATTATCAGTAAGGTGATTTAACAGAAGACTCAGTCATACTATCTGATGAGGAGTGGAATCACAAGCCTTCTCAAGCTATACTAGCTGACTTTGTGAAGTTTGTTATTCGCAATATCTGTCGGCTGACCCATGGGAGCCCCACCAGATCGTGTGGACCATCATTTGTGGTTATGTTTAATTCATCATCCCAAGTTTTGATAGGATCAACAAAAAGAAACACAGGTACTGTTAAGCTTTCTCTTCATACGCGTAGGGCTCATGGATTGAGAATTCGTTTATCCGAGTAAACTAAAAGAACTATCTAGCCTCACGAAGCGTAATAAAAGTAATCATACGTCAGTCTCTATAATACTCTTCACGCGACTATTCAGGTGTAAGCACCGTGGTCACGATGCAAGCTGGACTGACAGGTAACAACCATTATAGTACGGAAAATCATGCAATATGTTATATATGCGTCATGGAAGTAGCTGTCTTCATTTTTTTGACATGGGTATGCTGGCAAACGCTGCTTTGATCCCATTATTTCAACGCAGAGAGCGAGATATCCACTGTCTCAGAAATGTATATCCTCATACATACATTGCCTTACTCTTCTTCATTATAAATTGGGAGGAGAATAACTAGGTGTGAAGTTTTCAAAACGAGGAAATTGAAGGAAAAAAACAGCTCGAGTTGATGATGGGTCTGATTGTGGGGCTCCTTACAGGTATGTATGTATACGCGATGAGTACCGTGCGTTCGGAAAAGAGAATACTTTCGCTTTCGTCAAAGGTGTCCACCGATCATCCCGGAGATAAACAGAAATGCCGTTGCCAAGTAGAACATCCATGACATCCGGTACAATCTATACCGTGAGATCTCAACATGTATATAATCACCACGTGCTTTCTGCGTCAGTTACCTGGATGCCGGTACTGGGGTCCGCCAATCATCATCTCTAGATACATACGCAGAAGCATTTCAACCAACTTCTCAAAAATACGAACAGTGAAGTCGGTACTCGCCCCTCGTGTTGTGTTGTGGGGTTGGTCCCCTGTATGCGGGAATACGCGTTAGCCTTGGCGTGCATGGGGTTTCCTGACGCCATTCTTGAGAAATTGACGTGAACACCACACCCCCATCAATAACGCCGCCTTCCAGCAACTAATGAAGACTCTAATCAAGCCCATCCAGGAAAACATGTCCAGCTTGTATCCCACAATTGTGGTCCTGCATTGCGCTATCTCGGGGGGTTACCTTGAGTGGCTAGCAGATTGTGGTGGTTACAGTGTAGGGTATACATATGGAGGGTTTAGTTCGGTATTGAAGCCACCGACCCCATAGCACCGGCGTCTCTTGAGCTGCCAGACTGCTGCCGAGCCGTGCGTGACGCCATGACTGTCACTGAATGGCAGATCTCGGTTCTGAAGGCAGTAGATTCACAGATAAGAACGACGATGCCCAATCACAGTCCTTCTTGTGTCACTTGGGTACACTTTTCCGGCGCTCCTTGGCCGATTGTAGCTTCGGCAAAGTGATACGTCTGGATCGCTCGAACATGTTGTCAATTCCTGTTGATGTTGCGACATCGTGGCGGCGTCTTGAAGAGAAATGTTTTCGTGTAGGTTAAATACAGTGCCCCGGAGATGCTCGGAGACACCAGATGTGAGTCCCAGAACCCTGATTTCTGTTTGTCAATTGTATTCAGCTGCATCTCTTTTTGGTTACTTTTTCTTAGCCAACGGGCACGATGGCGGAACTAGGTGACGGCAAGAAGCAGGTACCCGTGCCCAAACACACTGATTCGGGATCTTCAGATGCGGATTCCAGGGACATTGAGGAGCCATACGGAGACAATGGCGACAACCATGTCTTCAGTGATCCCGTTGTTGCAGAGCATTGGCGAGAAGTCTACGAGCGAAACAAATACGAGAACCGACATCGATTTGATCCAAACTACAAGTGGACATCTGAAGAGGAGAAGCGCCTCGTCCGTAAAGTAAGCAAGGACAACTCATGAGAGTCAGGAAATAAAACGCTGACGCCTTGGCAGCTCGATTTCAGGATTACGTTCTGGGCTTGGCTGATGTTTTGCGCACTGGACTTGAACAGGAAAAATATCAATCGCGCTATCTCCGACAACATGGTAAGCTTGCTTTCTACTCATCCAATTAAAATCACCTAGCTAATAATGCTTGTAGTTGGAAGAATTGAGTAAGTGAGAGAATGAGAGAAACGCACCGCAAGTAGCTTACTTTGTTCCAGACATGACCACTAATGACTTCAATTATGGACAAACGGTATCTATCACATTTTCCATCTATTTAATCGTAATTCTAATGCTATATAGATATTCCTCGCTTCGTTCCTTGCAGCGGAGCTTCCGAGTGGCCTCATTAGTAAGGCAATCGGCGCCGATCGATGGATTCCTTTCATCATCTGCGCGTGGTCAATTGTCAGCGCATCTCAGGCAGCAATGAAGTCAAAAGCGGTATACTATGTAATCCGTGGATTGCTAGGATTAGCAATGGGTGGCTTTATCCCCGACATCGTGCTATGGCTTACTTACTACTTCGTACGTGTACGATTGGTGTCACTCGATAGACGTATTCTAACATTACCCTAGAAATCCAATGAACTCCCGAAGCGTCTGGCTTTCTTCTGGACCGCTCTTAGTACTTGCCAAATTGCTGGATCATTGATTGCAGCTGGTGTCCTGCAAATGCGAGGAATCAACGGCTGGTCAGGGTGGCAATATTTGTATGTTACTAGATCTAATTGTGAGAGCCGATGCTGAGTGGTATGCTAGGTTTCTTATCGAGGGCGTCATCACCTGCTTCATTGGTTTGCTGTCCTGGGGTTTAATGCCTCCTGGTCCCACTCAAACGAAGCACTGGTTCCGAGGCAAGAACGGATGGTTCACTGATCATGAGGAATACATTCTCGTCAACAGAGTCCTCCGTGATGAGTAAGTGGCATAATACGTACCTTTGCTACAGTGCTGACTCTAGTAGCCCTTCCAAAGGTGACATGAACAACCGTCAAGCCGTTGGCATCGGCCATCTTTTGAAATCCTGCTTCGATTGGGAACAGTGGCCGCTCTACATTATTGGCTTGACGGCATACATTCCTCCTGCTCCGCCGAACACATATCTCTCGTACATCCTGCGACAGCTCGGCTTTTCCGTCTTTAAAGCCAACTTGCTCACCATTCCGTCGCAATTCCTGTTTGCCGTGCAACTGCTCATCCTTACCTGGCTTTCCGAGAGAGTAAAGGAGCGAGCCATCATCAGCAGTATTAGTAACATCTGGATTTTCCCGTGGCTGGTTGGCTTAGTAACTTTGCCTGCAAGCGCCAGTCCTTGGATTCGATACGCACTGCTTACTGGACTCCTAAGCTATCCATATTGCCACGCTATCCTTGTGGGCTGGAACGCCAAGAACAGCAATGCAGTCCGGACCCGCGCTGTTTCTGCTGCTCTTTACAACATGTTTGTCCAATCAGGAAACATCATCGCAACGAACATCTACCGCGATGATGATAAGCCACTGTATCGACGCGGCAACAAGATATTGCTTGCGATTTGCTCCTTCAACATCATTTTGTTCTACTTGGTGAAGCTATTCTACATCTGGAGGAATAAAGTCAGAGACAGGAAATGGAATGCGATGACAAAGGAGGAGCAGCAAGATTATTTGTTATCGACAAAAGATGAGGGTATGAAGAGGTTGGATTTCAGATTCGCACATTGATTGGGTGGTATGCAATTATTAATCTCTCACTTCAAGCAATTCCGAGTTTCCGTTCTCGGGTTTGATGTGTGCGAAGCAACAGGTGGCGATCTGAGTTTTTCATAGGGAGAGTCGCAAGCTTAAACTTGCGACGACGTCCAGCCAGGTTTATGAGACTTAATAGTCTTTGAATCAAAATAAATAGCCAGGTAGCAACGATGCTGGTTTTTTTGGCACTAGCTCCACGTATCAAGCCCTTCATTCCCTACACCCTGACACATAAAGCTAGCATCCGAATTCTTTCTTCGTCGACTTACACACATAACTCCATCGAGCTTCTCCCTCGCACTCTGCTTAATAAACTCACTAGCTTCAAATACAGATTCGACAAAAGCATCTCGCCAGTGTATTGGGGGTGCATGGTCACGTACCACCACGGGTTTTATGTTTGCCTTCATATCCGCGGCGTTGATCGAATATGTGGGACCATACGCTGGAACGTGCAAAGGTAGTGAGAGTGTTTTCTCTACATTGGGCTTTGCACTGGATGTGGTTTCAGATGGATATGGGCCTAGAAGGGCGTTGGTGTGCTTGATTGGGAGGGAGACAACATTTGCAGAGCTGCTAATGCCGTCGCATTCTACAGCAATGTTTTTAATTGAGCCGTTTTTGGAAGCTGTGAGTAGGCCTGGGAATGAAATCTTGGATTTGAGGGTTACTTGGGGAACTGTCAAGTGAAGTCCCTTCCACCGCGGAGAACTCTGGTCAGTCTTGGACTTGAGTTTCTTGGACAAAGTCTTGATATTCTGGGGGCATGTGATGGGGCGAGGTGAAGAAGGAACACCTGCCTTCGGACCCGGCCTTGATGCTGGTTTAATACGTGGTACTGGAGGTAGTGGCTTGTTCGTATTAATAGCTTTTTCAATGGATATTGGTAATCCCGCGTAGGAATGTACAACCCCAGAGTCTCTTCTTGTAAGCGTGTTCATGGTTTCATTTTCATTTTCCTCATGCTGTTTATGAGCTGTTCCTGGTAGGGATACCGGAAAAACTACTGCATGCCGATGTGAACGTAGTGTATGGTCAGATGCCGGAGATACTGGATACAGGCTTGATACGTCCTGATCAGTTAGCCGATAAAGAGTGTATTCCCTATGCTCTTGTTCATGCATTTTCCATGTTGCCCATGTGGGTTGGTTTTCGCCTTCTGGCCCAGAGTTATATATGTTCTTTACAGAGTAATACCGTGGCATAGAACTGTCCCAGGCTTTTTCCTCCTCACTTCTACCTTGTCGCTTCTCCATAGCGGGAGTAAGAATTTCTAGATCATGGAAATAAAATTCCTCTTGATTACCACAGTTGAATGATGAGTTTGTAATCTGCTTCTCACAAGTTTCATGATTTGCTTGTTTTCTTGTCGCATTGTCGCCTTCATCTGACCACTTGGTGTTTGGCGTGTTTTGCTTGATATTGCTGTCATTTTTTGTTGAGGAATCCATGATCTTCTTGAAGCTGACCATGCTTGTGTATTGGGCTTGCCCGACTGTGATATTAAGAATGTTACAAATTCGTGTCGTGGGCGTGCCTTTGATCTATCGACAATCTTACTCGCGAGGGCCAAACTGCATAATGATCAGTAGAGCGGTATGATATTGTATAGGAACTGGAATAGAAAAGCAAGATTTCTTCCTCACAAGATGATCTAAGCGTGAATGACGCTGTGAAGTTTGAGACAAAGGGCCGCATGATGAAACCCCGCCGCAAGCCAACCGGATTCTGTTCAATTTGGTGGCAAAAACAACGAGACAAAGATTTTTCAAATGGTGAATGTAACCTTTTGTGGCCCACACTGGATGCTTTTCACTGTGAAGTCTAGCTCGAACGCACACTTCGGAGTCAGAAAAAATGCAGAAGTCTAATCGCTCAGAAATATCTACTTGGACGAGCAATAATTCCTGCAGTCGCTTCATGTGCATCTTCCGAAGCTATACACAACACCAGCGTCTCACAACAGATTCAGTCGTGCCTGCTCTATATTGTAGAAAGAGTAAAATTGTTACCAGTGCCCATCTGGGAATCGATTCATATAAGCCGCCACACGCCTTCCATTCTAAGAAAAGATAAAAGGAAAACAAACAGTTTCGATCCCTAGTGCAGCGCAAAGGTCTTCGTTTCACTTATTGCTTCCTTACCCTTCTCCAGATACGTGAGCTAAGGAAATAGACCACGTCTTAGTTGGTCAGCACTCATCAATAGTGAATGTCACATTGACGGTTGACAAACGCCTGAACTGGCTATACCCACACGTGATGCCAAGCCCATCTTTGCTGTCAAGTCTTTTCCTACGTTCATCGCCCCTTCAGCTGCGGCGGGCGGAACATACACCAGGCATACATTGAAATGGCAGCCTCAAGGTCGCTCAATCTAGTTGGCTCAACTGGGCGATCTTACATATTCAAAAAGCTGATTCAGGAAAGACCACATGTTGGTCGCGTTTGGCTAGCGTCGTTGGAGCCACCTCCCATATCGTACTTGCTCTGATAACTAATGCCTCTAAAGGTCCAGGAATGAAAACTTCATACTGAAGGACATACCTAAAAACATGATTTCGGGCTTCAACGAGGAAATCCGACCGAGGCTTCCTCACACTCCTCGCGTACGACTGCCAGTAGATACCATACCAGATCGACCCATACTCGTGTACGAATACCTAGATAAAGACCTCATAAATCAGGTTCAAGGTCAGGCATCGCTACGAGCTCGAAAAGAAATTCTCAAAGCCATCTTGGAAGGTATTGCGGATTTGCACGACCGCGACATTGTCCATTTAGGTAAGCATCAAACTTGCTTTCTAGGAGCACAACAATGAAGGATCGGAATGAGGAAGTTGCTAAGGCAGCGATCGATACTAACCTGTGGATATCTGGGTGCAGGAAAGTATCAGGTGATCTAACTGGAAGGGCACAAGTAGGGGATTCCTTTTCTTTTCTTTACTCACCTTCCATCAGATTGCCCAGAAGTTGACTTATTAAGTGTTATGCGGCCCCAAGTTCATCCCTGTATCTTCGCTGTCTTTTTCACAAACTGCTCCATTGTAATTCACCTCAATCAGCTTTAAATACCACTCCTTTCATCCTTCAGGTCAAGGCTAACTAGGATACCAAGATCCTTATTCCTGACTAGGGCTAAATCATGTGATGAACATCAGTCTTTGCGTATAGCCAATGCAGAGAAAGGGATAATTATGTGAGGTTCGATTGTTCCTGTTAAGTGATATTATGTCGAGAGATGAACCAAGTTTAGCGGTCCACGGACCAACAGAGTAGTAACACTACTAAGTACTGCCACGGTAGGTCCGCGGTACATCATATATCTGGAAACATTTGCAATTTGTCAATAGGTTTGTCATTGAATACCGTTGTTCAACTAATAAAGTGGGATGAAGCGCATGTTAAGTGGCTGAGCCTGCCATCTGCAGGGTGGCATCACGCCACATTTCGCATGCCTAGCTCTTGGCAACGTAGAACAACGGACGACTACACGAGCCTACCTACGGGAAGTGTATATAACATTCAGATTCTTTCCCTCGCTCTTCTTGCTTATATCCCTTTTACCTGCCATACCCGGACCTAGAAAAACAACGTATATTTGCTTTTTCCCACAACCACTACAGGCCTCTTGCCAATTCCTACTCCAAACCAATAAAGAGCACCACGACCATCAACAACACCAACTCAACATCCAAAAAGAGACGATAAAACAATGACCCAACCCAAACTCAAAACCACAATCGCCATCCTCGGCTGCGGCGACGTAGGCTCCACCCTCGCCTACACCCTCATCCTGCAACCCATCTGCTCCGAAGTCCTCCTCGTAGACCTCAAGCAATCCCTCCTCGAAGCCCAAGTCCGTGACCTCTCCGACGCCACCTACCGCGGCGGCAGCGGCGTCCGCGTGCGTGCCGCCACGCACGCCGAAGCCGGGCAAGCAGATATTGTCGTCATTACCGCTGGCGCCAAGCAGAAGACCGGTGAATCGCGCCTCTCACTCTTGAGTCGCAACCTGCACATCTTAGAAAGCATATTTGGCGCCATGGCACCGATGAATCCGCATACGATTCTGCTGCTTGTGGCGAATCCCGTGGATATTCTGACGTATTTTGCGAGGAAGATGAGTGGGTTGCCTGAGAGCCAGGTGTTGGGGACGGGGACGAGTCTAGATTCGGCGAGGTTAAGGGGAGTGCTGGCGGAGAAGGCGGAGGTCGCGCCGAATAGTATTGATGCGTATGTTCTGGGGGAGCATGGGGATAGTCAGTTTGTGAGTTTCTTCATTCTTCTTCTTCTTTCTTACTTTGGCCACTATCAAAAGCAAAAAACTACTCAATCATCACCATCACGTCCCTTACCCGGTTACAAGAACGAGTACTAGATTTTTTGGAAGCGAAAAGGATGCTAGGATATAAAACGATACTAACTTCCAACAGATCGCCTGGTCCTCCGCCACAATCGGCACAACACCTCTCGCCCTCGCCCTTCCCCCCTCAACCCTAACTGAAGAATTCAAAGCCAGCATCTCAGACCACACACGCGGTGCGGCGGGTACCATCATCGCTGCAAAAGGCTGCACCGCTTTCGGCATCGGCAACATCGCCGCTAGCATCTGCAAGTACATCTTATTCGACTCACGTTCCGTGCGCCCACTGTCATTCTACCAGCCAGATCTAGGCTGCTGTCTTAGCATGCCGGCGGTGATAGGTAGAAAAGGCATTATACGCGCGATGCCGATCGAGCTGGACGATGATGAGCGAGAGAAGTTAGCGGCGTGCGCAAAGGGCTTGAGAAGAGTGATTGACGGGGCCGAGAAGGAAGTAAGTGCGGATCGGGCGTTGGAGGAGGCGTTGAAGCAGGATAAGGGGGCTTGAACAATTCTATGCCTCGAAAATCCCCAAAATTGTATGTATTTCTAGATACAAAGAAGAAAGGGGTGTTTACAACAATGAATCAACAACATGCTACTAAACCCCCAAATGTCCTCTTAGCTTCTCCAAAACCCCAGCAACGACCTTCTCATTCTTGCCCTCCTGTCTCTTACTCTCCCGCGTAGCTACCTTTTCGAGCTGCTTCGCAACATCCTTGTTCCCTGCATCCATCCAGTACGCTTCGGAACGCTCTACAAATCGCACAAAAGCCTCAAGCACAACTTCCTTGCCATCCCAACTCTTCCCACTGAGTGCCTTATCCAACACAGGCCAGATCGTCTTCGCAGTCGCAGCATCAATCTTTTCGCTACCAACCGCATTCGTAATTTGCAGCACGCAATCCGCGACCGTCTTGGCAGCCGTGTGCTTGATAGCCCACTGTCGACTCTCGAGATGCGTGTCTGAAAGTGCGAGGATTTCCTTTAGGTACAAAGCTACAGCGCGGGGTCCAGCGACATGGTCGTCCCATGTTTCGCCGAAGCTCTTACGAATTTGCTCTTCCGAGTCGTGTTTAGCGAGGAAGATGAAAGGCAGGAAGTCTGCGGCGAAAGAGTTGAAGCGATCGGTTGCGTGGGTGCTTATGGCGCGCATTATGTCTGCGGCTAGTAAACGGTTTCTGTCGCTGTTTTCCTCAGACTCGAAGTAGAGTTTGTTGACGAAGGCGAAGGTGGAGAGAATTTGCTTGTCGGATGCTAGGCGTGCGAGATAACCTGCTGCTGCTGCGTACGACGAGCTGACTGTTTCGTTGCGGTCGTGGATTTGCTTCTGGATTAGCTTGAGGAATCCGTCGGCGTAGGGGTTGAAAAGGAAGCGATGGCGAGTGGCGAGTGTGACGAGTACTCGTGAGCATCCTACTTTTGATGGAAGACCGACTGCGTTCTTCATGGCGGCTTCGATACGTGGGACTAGTGCAGCCATAGTGTCTGCATCTGCAAGGTCGAGACAGCGCTCTACAGATTCTGTCAATGGCGACTGGCGTACGCTGGCGAGGCGCATGTCGTCAATTTTTTGCTCTGTAAGGTTGTATTTGCTGGCGTTGAGATGAACGTAGTTGACTGCTTCTGGTTCCAGACTGCTGAGCAAGCCGAGTAGGCGCTCGACTAGTTCAGGTACATGTGGATTGAGTGTCTTTGCGTTGCTCTTCTTCACAATTTGAAGGAGAGTGTGTACGGAGAAGAGACGAACTTCCTCAGCCGACGACTCCAGACCGGAGTTTGAAAAGAGGAAAGGTATGACACGCTCAAGCTGAACGGTCGCAGACTTCAATGATGAATCTCCGGCTTCCAAAGAGCGGGTTAAAATACCAGTAAGGACACGAGCAAGGGACGCTGCAGCCACACGGACCGTTTCTTTGATATCGTCCAGGACCTTGAATGTCTTTTCCCAGATGGCGTCAAGGTACTTCTCGTACTGCAAAATATTGTTAGCTTAGGCACCACAATAGATATGAATGCTCACCTTGTCAATACTGCGTCCTTGTACCAGATCTGCAATGGCTGCACAAGAAGCCTGGCGAACTCGCCACTCTTTTGTGAGGATGCTGACAAGAAGATCGTCCATGATTGCATCAAAATGCTTGTCTATCGTTGCCGAAGAGTCCTTGACAAGGGCATTCCAGATGTCGTTCATCGAACGTTGCACATTAGTGTTGGGATCGAACCTAGATATTGGTCAGCAGCACTTCTTCATAGTTGTCTCTCACAGTTCATACCTATATCGATAGAGCTTCGGGTATAGTTTCGGATTTGATGCAAGGTAGCCATCGACGCTTGAGTCCGAGAAAATGTTGCTTAGTCCAAATCGTCCAAACGCAGCTCGACTAGACCAGATGGAATTGTTTGAAGCCATAGACATGAAGCGGTAAACCAAGCTCGAGTCACCCACTTCGGCTGCCAAGTTCAAGATATCCTTGTAGGTTGTAATAGAGCCGTCGCCAGTGGGTAATGCGCCGGGCTCGAAGAGCTGCGTGTCATCTGTGACGGTACCCGCCATCTTCGACTTGTTGTCTGAAAATGAACCGACCAAGTCACGGACAAGGTCATCCTTCAGCTGCCGGTCTCCCTTTTCATAGACCAATCCAAGTCCTCGCGAGGCCGCCTCTTGTACAATCTCATCGCGGTCAGAAAGACAGTTTTTGAATGCGACCTGGCATTGCCCAAGATAACCCTGCATCTCAGGCTTGTGTCCGCAGTACTGGAGTAGACACAGTAACCATATCACCGACGCTTTCTTGAGGGATGGTTTCGTCTGCACACAGCCCTTCAAGGTCTTTTCCAGTACCACTCCAAGTGTCTTTTCCCGTTTGGGTCCAGATGGCGTTTTGAGGGGTGCATCCCATGGCTCTACGGGCTGGTTCGGATCCAAGACATCTAGCTCGGCAGTCAAAGCTTTCGATTCCCAGCCGCTTGCGAGACAGCTCAACGCCTCGCCTACCGAGAAGTGAACCTCTGGTTGACGCACCTCATGAAGCTCGTACAATTTGTCTTGTATGGCCTTGTAATCGGATGCATCATCCGAGCCGGGCTCTGCTTCCTCAGTGATCATAGACAAATGACCCAATGCCAGTATCGCACTGGTGGTGCCTGTCTTAGCAGAGTCATAAATATGCTGGGCGATATCTTCAACTTTGGCGTGTTTAGAAAGCAGTGATGGGGTGATCACGTAGAAGAGACTAAGCTGATCGATGCAACTAAAGGCTGCATTCTTCAGTGTCGCATCTCGAGACTCCTGCATGATGGCAACCAGGGAGCGAACCAGCTGATGGACAGGATGATCATCCGTGATGACTGGGGATGCGGCGTTCTCCCTCCAAAATCTTCTACTGTAGTAGTAACCGAGTGCCAGGATAATGCCACTGATTTGATTGATATCAGCACCAATCGCTGTCTTCCAAGTGTCCAACTTTTCAAAGAAGGCGACTTGCTCACTTTGTAGTGCAGTTTGATCAGCACTCTCATGTGACGCTAACAGGCCGTATGCGTGCGCAGCAGCAAGACGCCGTGCTGGATTATTTGACATGATAGATCGTCGCAGTTCACGGAAGTCCTGAACAACCTTTGCTTGCACCCAATGTTTCTGTGGGAGCAAGGAAAGTATTCGCACAAACGTGGTGCCTATATCTCCAATGTCGCTGACATCGTCTCGTGTGAGCCTATCGAAGCTAGCGCGCAATAACACTGCCAGAGAGCGGGCGTGGGCGTCGTTTGCTGCGTATGCCCGAAATGCTTGCCGAGCGCGCATATCTGTAGTCATCTGCGTATCAAGCTTTCTCTCCCAATCTTCTGGGATATCCTGATCTATACCTTTCTCAACCAAAGCAGATTGCATAGCGACGCTAGAGCAAAAGCTGATGACGGTCGGGAGGGTACTTGGGAATTCTTGTTGGAAGTATCTAACTTGGACAAGAGGGTCTTCTGACGGGTCGATTTCCATCGCGTCGGCATCTTGCCCTTGTTGCGCAATGACAAAGTTGACCAGTTTGTCAAAGTCTGGAAAAACCAATTTGGTCTGCTCGCGCTCACCTGGTGGAGTGTTGGACATTCTGAACCAATAGGGGTCAAGGCCTCGCCTTCCTTCCTCTATCAATTCGTGTCGATCGTTTGGACCCCCGCTAACAGCAAGGATATCTATCCATCGCGCAAGGACGTCTGCGTAGGGAAGGCAGCGATTCGCGAAACGTGTGGCGACATAACGAGTACTTCTCGTGAATCTGTCCGAGGCTGGTGTATTTTCCTGATCTATAGTAGCATATCGGAGCAGTATCTGTCTGAACCTGGGCATAATTGAAGCATCGAACGGTTTTGAGAACGCTCCAAGCACAGAAGAAAGGGCCTCTTCTATACTAACCGCCACATCTTTGCCAGCTGAATCTTCACGTAATGATCGAAACAGAAACTCCAGAAGATCAAGCGATGGCTCCAATAGTATTTTTTCTGGGGCAGCTTTGGCCAAGAGTCCAATAGTTTCATAGCCGTAGCCCCGAAGCTCCATATCTTGGTCGCGGTCTGGGGTTGGCCAGCCTTGGTCTTGAATGAAAGCCCTCAGATTTCCAACAAGACTCTCAGCAACTTGAGATAAATCCGATACTGCTCCATGTCGGGCGACAAAGTTGACAAGAGAAAATATAGCTGAGCGGAACTTCGAAGCTTCTCTTCCAGCGGTTTTGTTGGTCGCATTCAACTCGGGCGAGAGGAGGCCTTCTTCAACAATCCTTGCTATTTGTCGTGGGTACGTTGTGCATTTCACAGACTTGGAGAGCACAGTTAAGATCTTGATGCGCAACGGTGTCTTTACGGGAAGCGACCCGCCAGCTGAACTAGAGCCGAAGTAGAGTTCGAATAAACTCTCTACAAGTTCCGGTTGTTCCATATCTTTGGATAACATGACGCGCTTCAAAGTATCCTCGCCAACCTCAGATATCCGGGAGTTGGTATCAGCAGATGCAAATAGTGCCGGCAAGAACTTTTCGTCATCATTGAACAACCCACTTGCCATGAGTCGCGCAACTAAGGCTTTTGATTCAGGCAGATTCAGACCGGCATCTGCACTAGGATCCCAAGCATCTGGCTTTCCTTGAAGTGTAAGGAACTTGTATTCTTCAGACGAAAGCCCAGGACACTTTAAAGATGCGGTATCTTGCGGGTTGCTTGTTCGAACAATAGTCAACAAAAGTAGTTTTCCAAACCACTTGGATAAAAATTGCGCGTCATCATCGGAGAGACCCAATTTGGCTCTCAGCTCGTCGTCTTCTTTACTACCTCGGAGAGGTAATTTGAAGAGGACCAAAAGGCGCAGAATAAGATGAAACAGTTGAGAGGTATGTTGTTCAGATTTCTCGTAATCCTTGGCGATACCTTGAAGTAATACCGGGAGAAGTTCCAGCCGTTCAGCTACGGAAAGACGCGATATGCCCTGTTGAATGTACAGGATGTCGAAATGCCGAATGAGGGCGACATGCCCATGTTCTTTGTACTGCTTTAGAAGAGCACTCACTGGGAGCTTGATATCTCTGTATGATTGTGTCAGCTGAAAGATCTCGGCGATTATATTGAACAAGAGATGCGTACTGTGATTTGATGCGCGTATTGATGTGTTGGCAAATGGAAATGACCTAGGAAACCCGCTATCAGCGGCGACCAAGGGAAACAGGGGCCACAGAATGTGTTCATGATCAAGTCTCTTACCTTATTGCGCACAGCAGCACTTTCCGACCCGAGCTTCAATAGCAGCGGTGGAAGATAGGTCTTGAGCAAGTCTTCAAGTTTCTTGTCTGAGCTGGCAAGTGCTATGCGCATCTCAACCTTTCCCACCAGCGAAAGCTCTTTGGCTTCTGGAGTTAGCTCTGCCGCCATGTTGAAAATCGGCTGGCGTGTGGTAGTGGTGATGCAGACGCAAATGGCTTTTTTGGCGATCAAACCAGAGGCCTAAATATGGCAAAGACGACAGGCAGAAACGGAGGACGTGTCCTGTCGGCTGGCGAGAAAGACGGACGACCCGACGGGGATAGAGGCCAAGAGGGGCGTAGTGTATTCGCGGTGATTGCCACATGTCGTGTATCGGACATTCACCAGTGAGGCGACAGGGGTCTGCCGCACGGGGCCCCGAATGACGCACTCGCCGCTGCCTGCATTAGTTGTGGACAAACGCACCGCGTCTTCGACGTGATTCTCTTACAGTCGACGTCTCTTACTCTAATTCCCTCCTACAACCACATCCAGAACTGCAATTCGCCTCCTTTGGTGACAGTTTGCCCCGCGACGGTTTCTGTGTACCGGAACAGCCAAACAAGCCGAGCTTGTGCCTGTCACCATCCGCCCAGCAGTCATATCGACACGCACCGCACACAAACCTCACCTTGTGCAGTGCATCCGCTCTTATCGAAGGATCTCCTTTACTTGTACATTATCACCCCTTTGCGTGGGAACAGGGTGTCCGGTTATTGTTGATCAGAAAGTTTGAAAGGTACATAGTACTCTGCCCCGCCACGGTTTACTTGCACCTCAATCGCAACCGCCACACGGAATTTCTCAGCGCCCTCCTTTGTAACCTCACACTCCAGACCCAAGCAGCCTCCGCGGAATAGCTTTCCGTACTCGCAAAGCATTTCGTTTATTGCGCCAGACGCTCAGACACACGGCCCTACGCCCGGTACTTCTCGTTAGACGTAATCACTGGCGAGCAAAACGCAAACACGCGCCCAAGATGGATGAGGAATCCGTGCTCAATTTCTGCAGCATCACTTCGTGTGATCCTGAAAAGGCTTCGCAGTATCTGCGTTTGACCGATGGCAACTTTGAGCAGGCTATACAACTCTTCTTCGATGCCCCGGGGCTCGACTTCACTCCATCCGCACCATCACAACCTGCCCCAGCCGCCACCGCACAGAATCCTATAAATATCGATTCCGACGATGACATGGACTTCGATGCCACTCCTTCGGGCACAAACCAGCCTTCAAGAAGTCAACCTGGTGTTGAGGACGACGAGGCCATGGCGCGGCGGTTACAAGAGGAGATGTACGGCGGTGGTGGACCTGGAGGAGCTGGTGTCGACGAAGTTCGCGCGCCTATGCAACGGACGACAGAGACCCTGGTCGGTCCTGGCTCCAATTGGGGCCCTGCCGACGAAGAGGAGGACATAGATGCTCTAGTGCAAGAACAGCTGGCTCGTCGCCGAACTGGTATGCCGCACTTCTCGCATGCCACTTTCACAATTGACTGACCCATTCAAATTTAGGCCGCGCTGGTATCTTCAACCAACACACAACCCACACGAACGTCTGGGACGCTAGCACAGATTCGAGCACGCGGCGACGAGAACTCGCGACCGCAACGGGAGGTGCGTCCGAGCAGTCTTCTAAGATGAACATGCTCGCAGAGCTATTCCGGCCACCATTTGAAATAATGTATCAGGGCTCGTGGGAGAAGGCACGCGACATGGGCAAGGATGAAGAGAAGTGGCTCCTCGTTAACATTCAGGATCCTGCAATCTTCGACTGCCAGCGACTGAACAGAGACATCTGGAAGAACGAAGACATCAAAGCGACTGTCCGCGAGAACTTCATCTTCCTGCAGTACGCAAAGGACGATCAGCGTGGACAACAGTACATGAACTACTACTTCCACGCTCGCGACAGCTCAGATGCTTACCCACACATCGCCATTGTCGACCCTCGAACTGGTGAACAGGTCAAAGTATGGTCAGGCCCACCGATACCCGAGGCCGTCGAGTTCCACGCCCAGCTTCACGAGTTCCTCGACCGCTACAGCTTGAATGTCAATGCGAAGAACCCAGTGGCGAAGCGAAAGTCAGAGTCGAAGAAAAAGGACGTCAACCGCATGACTGAGGAGGAGATGTTAGAGATGGCACTGCAAAACAGCTTGGAGAATGGCAAAGGCCCACAGGAAGACGATCCGGATGCTCTCACTAAATCGACCGACAACATCAAGGGCAAGGGCAAGGCCGAAGAAGCTGCACCAGAGCCAGAGCCAGAGGCTGCTCCGTCAAATCCAGCCTTTGCCGCCATTTCCGCACAAGCTCCTCACACAGAGCCTACAGTTACCGACCCAAAGGTAACCACACGCATCCAGTTCCGAGGCCCATCAGGTCGACCCATTGTCCGCCGATTCAACCTCGCAGATCCTGTACGCCGCGTGTACGAATGGATCAAGTCTGATGTACCCTGGGAGGGCAAGCAAGGCGCCGAGTTTGATCTTTCTTTCATGGGCAAGAACCTTATCGAGCATCTGGACGAAACGGTCGAAGCTGCTGGTCTTAAGGGCGCAAGTGTCATGGTTGAGTTCATGGACAGCGAGTAAGGGGCTCTGTTGAGAGACGACTTGCGTATAGGAATGGATTTCACTATGCACAGGAATATGCTCTCAGGTTGAAGAAATGGAGGACATTGGGACGACAGACGAGACGCAATTAGAGCCTTATCCTATGGCTCTTGTTCCAAACATACCTACATTACTGGCGCGGTCTCCCCCTGTATAGATTCTTTTTTGATGATTCACTACCGATACGTAGTCAATACCCGTGCATTGTTTGCAAATACAGCTACCTCTTTCTGTACCCATCAATGGAACCAGTGCTTCGGACTGCTATCATGGTGATTATCGTGACAATGATGAGGCAATGCATCGGACGAAAATACACGTTCATATGAAACCCTTTGATTTCACGTCTAGAAAAATGACTAGACTCGCGCAATGGATGCCCTAAGACTATTGCTAACCACGTCTCTAACAGACCTCACTAAATCATCATCAACTCATCGACTCTGCCCTGATCCTCCTTCTCTTTGCCTACTTCTCCTTCATTCTCTTTCTTCTCGGCCCCCTGCCCCTCGCCCTGATACTCTTCCCTACCTCGCTCGACCTCACTCTCCTTTTCATCATCCATCCCGATCTCAGTATCACCAGCTGACTCTCCCTCCTCTTCTTCCTCTTCTTCCTCCTCGTCCATACCCTCGTCCAAATCCAACTCCTCATCACTAAACGTTCCATCCCACGCATCCTCCTCCTCGGAAACAAACAACTTCCTCCTCTTCTCTATCTCATCCGCCGTCCTCTCCCGTTCCGGTCCCATCCCACGCTTCCCTCTCTCTCCCTCCTCTTCCTCCTCAACCTGCTCTATTTCTTCCCCCTTTGCTGTCTCTTCCACCTGCTCAGTCTCTTCCACCTGCCCCTCCTCTTCCAATTGCCCCTCCTGTTCTAACTCCTCAGTTTCAGCAGCCTCATTGCTCACCTCACCCGGCGCGACTTCGACGCCACCGCCGAGGTTAAACCGGACCCTCATGTAGAGTTTCTTGGGCTGTGATAGATCTCTTAACGCGGGGGTTATGGTGAGTTCATCTTGGCCTTCATCGCCGCTGACAGGAGAGTTGACCCGCGTGTCTCCTTCTAGGCTGCGAATCACCGAGTCTGCCTCATCGCCGATTACAGAGTCTACTTCATCGCCTGTTCCGGAAATGTCGTTGACAGTTCTATCGAGGGCTTCGACATGCGCGAGCTACGCGGCTTTGACTTTTTTCACGACTTCCTGTGCTTCCTTTGCTTCTTGGGCGAGAATGACATCTATGATGGCCTGGATGTCGTCGGTTGGGTCTTCTTCTTCGAAGAAAACGGCATTGTCATCTCCTTCGTCGTCGGATACTTCTTGTACAAAAGGTGGTGGACATCGTTCTCTTGTCGGTATGCCGCGATGAGGGTCGTCGGAGGGAATGGCTTCGTGTCCGTAATGTTGGATTTGGAGACGGCGTCGCATTTGGAGGTATTGTTGGTATGGTGTGCCTTGGAAGCCGGCGCAGGAAATGACGTTGTCTGCAGCATCGAGCCATAGAGGTTGGCCAGAGTGAGACAGGCCTTTTCGCATTCTGGGTTTTCTTTTCTTTGTGGTATCTAGCTTGTTCGCTGGTGCAGTGTATGCAGCTTCAATCTGTGACAAGCCTGAGTCAGTTTCCCCAATTACCTCTTCTACTCTTATTTTACTGCCGGCACGTTCAAACTCCTCGTTTTGTGGGTATCCAGCGGCGATCTGCTCTTTGGCATGCTGCAACTTGATCCTAAGTGCCGCGATCAAGTTGACGCTCTCTTGCGGTCCCAGAGCCCGTCTTTTTGCACCATCACTCGATCCCACCGATACATGCTGTACGGGCCTATCCTGAATGAATTTGATAAAGGCATCACTTTGATCATTTGTAAGGCCTCCAGTACTCGAAGCGAGTCGGTCTTCTTCAAGGTATGATAGAGCGAGTTCCAGATCCCAGTGGGTTGCGGATAAACACTGCTCAGCTCGATGATATGATGCGCCGGTCAAATCGGCAAGGCCACATATGATCCCCATTTCGTCATCCGTATACTGTGCCTCGAAACTTTCGGTTGTGTCCAAGATCTCTGGCTCTTCGAGAATAATTGTTTCCGGAGAAGATGATGATTCGACATCCACGCGCATGACTATAGGTTTATCGAGCTGCTCGAGGACTTGCTGAATGACTTCGTCTCTTTGAGATATCAAATATGCTTCTTCCTCAGCATCAACCATTTCTTCGCTCCCATTTTCAAAGTCGCTATCCCCACCATAGAGCAAGTTGAAATCACTGGCGTTGCTTCTGAGTCTTTCCACAATATCATGTTGCTCTGCTGTGATTTCGTCATCTCCCTGGCGTTCGCTCCGAGCATATAGCTCCGCCACGAGATATTTGAAAATCCTACGGTGATGGTCCTCCTTGGTCTTGAATATCTCCACATTCTGTCGAATGGCAGCTCTTTGCCCTTCGAAGTTCGCTTTCCCTGCACTGACGGGTTTGAATGGTAGCGGGCGTTTCTTAGGAGCCATGATATTGATGTTAGTAAGATTATGATGTTATATCAAACGATGGTATGACTGTGACGCGGTTGACGATAACGATGACGATGGTACAAGTATAGAGTGTATTGTGCGTGGTTATCAGAAGCTGTCTGTAGACGAAAGGACCAGAGAGAAGGCGCAGTGTCGTCACGCACGTGGCCGTCAACACGAACTTTCTAAGAGAGGTAACACGCCTCGACGTCCTTCGCTTGCAGGATACCAAGGCAAGAGAGCTTCGATGGTAATTCTCCCTTCGAGAAAAAGATCTTGTCATCATAATCAATGCTCCTGCATAATTTTCTCATCACCAATCCTCTGGGTAAAGGTCACCGTCCTGTTCGTGATTCTCCAAATTCCGCTCGCACCGCGCACACCTAGAATCGCGGGTGTTAATAAGCACATGGTTCATACTGATTTGTTTGGAAGAAATGCTTACCCTCGTGATTATCATTTTCTGCCTTCAGCAGCATCACGTTGTCGATATACTTGCCGTATGCGCACAGCATCTTGCCCTCATGTGGGCCCTGTCCAAACTACGTACACGAACTGTAAGCGAAAGGTGTTTTGAAGGCAGCAGATCGGCATTTTGAGAGAATATCTCAACCATCACTTACATGCACTCCCTGGAAGTATGTCTCCACTTGCGCCGTGCGCGCATCAGGCCTGAAAGTGATGGTTTGCGTTGTAAGGCTATGGTGTGTGCGGACTGGTCCGAGACTAAGACAGTTAGATCCTGACATACTACACAATCACAAAGAGGGTCGAAGTAATACCGGTTCTTGATAGCGTCTTTCACTTCGCTCACGCTCTTCATGCTGTTGTTGAAGGGATAGTTCGCGTCAACATCTGGAACGAACACCCTGTCTAACATATCGAAGTCTTTCGAGTCAAGTGCTTGGCAGTAACGTGATACCACATTCTTTATGGCCAACACATCGAGCGGATTGATCTCAGTCATAGCGGATAGCTTGAGGACAAGATATGCCTCTGCGGGGTAAAAGGCTTATATGCTTACTCTCCCGGAACCCCACTTTTCGGAGCCGAAACTGTAGATGTCAATGTGAGATAGAGGTGAGCTTTTCTATCCCAATACACCCTACGTGTGAATAACTTTGATGGCGTCATACCTGTTTTAAAGTTAGCCGACTAGTTCCACATATCTCACCGAAACACAATATGCCACCAAGCTATACATGTTCAAGATTATCGACTTTGTAGCCAAATAGCAATTGGAATGAAGTTAATATACTCGGACCGCGCAGCTTTGATTTTGAGATTCAATAGAGGTACCACTTCAGAAACAAACGCCATTCTTTGAATTACTTATGTCGCAGCTGATATCGCTTCTGGGAAACTGAACCCCCGGCCTCTTCCACCATACTACTTACTCTCTGACAACCCGTCTCCAAGTACTGTTTGCAATTTCCATCCATTCACTCAAAATTTCTTGTGGAACTTCAGTGCAAGTAGGACGTTTGTTTCGTATATCACAGCTGAGCTACATGGATCATTGAAACCCACATGAATATTCTCATGTATCGTTAATTTACCAATACATCGTAGCGGTCTCAGCAATATGGAAGAAATTATTCAGGGAAAATGGGCAAAAGTGATTGTAGTGTGCAAGTCGAGCACCTTGGCAATGAGAACAATCTGTCGCTATTCCATTTTTTTTTTAGGAAGTTCGTCCATTTGCAGCATCGCAATTGGAAGATCAGCACTCAAAAAGAAAGCTTGATATGAGAGAAGCAGAGAAGTTCTTGATAAATCAGTTTATTCGTACAGTGCATTGGTACATCCAAGCATATGAATAATACTGAGTGAATTCAATTGGTAGCTAACTACGTGGAGTAGCTGCAAAGGCTGCTGGAGGTGTTTGTAGCGCCTACGAGCCTAAGCCAAGAATAACTGAGCACATTTCTAGCCGAAAGCCCGGTTGGCCGAAAGCTAGGCAAGTGTGCTGGCTCCTATTATCAAAAGTCCGCGTTAAACATGATGCAATACCCACTTCGGCTCGGCTTCAAAGACTGATAGGCTCTAAAGCTCGGGACGCCTCCCGGGACTGACAGACCTGAACGAGACTTGGCGAACGATTCATCGCAACACATGATAGCAAGTCGTGTCCCAACCAGTCATTCACATGTCGATGTATCCAATCAAACGACAAAATGTCAGCCTTGAGATCCTTCAGCGAGATGGTGGCTTCACATGTTTCCTGACAGGGCAAATTACTACACCCTCTTTATTCGTTCATTTGTCGTCATCCTATACCCGTACACCAGGATAGACAATACGCATATGCATGTATGTTCGGCATTGCTGTCTAAGCGCTCACTGACCAGAGAACCAAGCCTTGGATACATCTCAACGCTACGGGCCAGTCCGGCGTGATGCGCACCTTTGGAATCCTCCCACATATCTTGCATATAATCCCTGTATAGGTGCTGGCAAATCAGCGACGGTGGATGCAGTGTTCAACATGCTAACCGATGTGGCCAAACAGAAGTGGATCTCGATGGCATGGAATATCCCATTTGGAAAGTCTCCGTCCCCAAGTTTGGCAAGTTGCTGTATGTCAGGCCCCTTGTACGACGCGAGTCGACCTATCAACTGGACGTCTACATGTGCGCAGCGGGCCTTGAAACTGAACAACTTACATAGCTGAATCAGCACTTTGTGGGGAAAAGATATCCATATCCACAAATCACAATATGCAGGTGTAAGTAGTAGGTGCGCCTTTTAAGTGAGGAGTAACCCAGATTATAAGTTCAAGCTGCGTTTGATTCTTGATCTCACTCAGAAACCCCAGGAACACCGAAATAGTACCTGAAGGCACTTCTGAACTCTAAATATCTACATCTCAACAAACATGGCGATGTTAGCGTTGGCGGAGTTCGCTGGAAACCCGCTCAACCTTGGGCTTTTATCGCTTGGGATAATGGTTACAGCAACACTATGGCGCATCTTCTACATGCAAAAGCTCCATCCCCTTTCGAAGTTCCATGGGCCATGGTATGCGACTTCATTCTCTATCGTGGGTGCCATGATCTCGATTCTTCGCAAGGAACCCGAGTGGATTGCGCATCTTGAAAAAGTGTACGGAAGTAAGGTGACTCCCAGGTCCCACACGGTAACAAAGGTCTAACATACCACAGCGGAACACCCTATTCGCATATCTCCTTATGTGCTCCTCTTCTGCCGACCATCTTCGATGAAAGACATCTATCGAGATAACCAGATGAATATCAAGGGTGGAGTCTATCAATCCGGAGCACTAGGTTAGTGTAGGTGTGAACCATACACCATTCACGTATTAACTTTGCGTACCGAAGGCCCCCCGAACCTGGTCTCGATTGTAGACGGCGAAGAACATCGCGCGTTGCGAAAAGCTTTGTCGAATGGTCCGTGGACTATTGGTCCGCTGAAGAACGCATGGGAGTCACGCTTCGACGAACTCATTACACTCTTTATCACCAAGCTGCATGAACATGCCGAGGCCAAAAGCATCATATGTTTATCCGACAAGATGACCGAGTTTGCAGCTGACATTCTCGGCATGATATCGTTCTCGGAGCCCTTTGGCAGCATCAAAAACCAGCGCGATGAGAGGGGATTGATTGGAAACTTTCGCAAGGGTCTTCCCATCTTCGGCTTCACAGGAAGATTCAAGTTTCTCCGAGAGAAGCTGTTGCCTCTTCCTATTATGGGGAAACTGCTTCTTCCATCTACCGCTGACGAGGCAGGAATGGGCTGGCTTATGGGAGAGGCAGAAAGGCAGGTGGCTGCTCGTGAGAAGCTGATTGCCGAGGAGAAATTCCAGGGAAAGCCAGACTTCTTGCAACAGTAAGTCGTATATGAAGATTGCGTATAGAGCAGCCTACTAAGCATAATTAGCTGCCTAGAGGCTCGCTTCTCGGATGGCTCTCCATTGACCCCACTTCAGAAGCTCAGTCATGTCACACTGCTTATCCTAGCTGGAGCTGACACGACGGGCACAGCAATGGGTATGACGCTTCAGTTCATGCTCACCAACCCTTCGGTCCTAGCAAGAGCACAAGCAGAGATTGAAGCAGCTGATTCAAAGGGCCTTCTTTCCACGCCAATCCGTTACGATGAGATGAAGCAGCGTCTCCCGTACTTTGGAGCAATTATCAAGGAGAGTCTACGTCTTGGGCCTCCAGCCGTTAACCTGTTCTCCAGAGAAGTTCCAAAGGGTGGGAAAGTCATCGACGGCCACTTTGTGCCCGGCGGTACTGACGTTACGAACTTTGCGTACACGATTCAGCGAAACAAGGAATTCTACGGAGAAGACGCCAACGAATTTAAACCAGAGAGGTGGCTAGAAAGCCAGCAAAGGAGTTTCGACATGGAAGCAGTTCAATTTACATTTGGGACAGGACCACGGGTTTGCCTGGGTAAAGACGTGGCAATACTGGAGTCGCATAAATTGCTGCCAGAGGTACGTTGCAAGGCAGATGATGCCTCACATATACGAATACTAACTGATGAAGATTATCCGCCGGTTCGACTTTGACATCAAACAGCTCGGTAAATATACGGTTACTGGCGGTGTAGCCAGTCTTCAAGGCCTGATGGTTTGCCCCAAATCCAAGGCGTAAAAAGCTAGCAGGGTTGCAAACAAGCCTTTCGCTGTTGTTTTCCATAACGGTTCCTTGCAGACGTACGGCTATGGTGCTGGGCGAGATAGCAGCGGATAAAGAGGCTAAAAGCCAGGGCTAAAGCTTTGCCCTTTCCCCGCACTACTATGAGTTGGATACCAAGCCCATCGGTTGTTTTTCAGACGCATCTTTTAATATGTCCGAAAAGACCCATGTGACGCCTTGCCCGATGCAAAACACACTACCCCATATACTCACACTTACACGATGCCTGCAATCATAATTGCCCAACCAATAACAGAAAGTTGTCGAACGTCTTCCATGCCAACCAGAACGCGTCCCTGTCTTTAGCACAGCTATATTTTCGGGTCTGCGTTATACGTGGCAATCTTAAGAGCTGTAGACAGTGGTTACAGTTGGCTCAATTCTCCTGACTCTGGGGATTTATGGGTCTAAATAAGGGTGACTGGCTGGGCAAAATACGATTGGAGACATGGTGTATCCACACCTAGTCTAAGCACTGTGATCGCCGTTATGTAAAACGGTCATATGGGGAACTCCACTCTCGTATTCATGACAAGACGGTTATTCAGATCGAGTCGGGTAACGTGTAGATGAAGAGTTACTAGAAACCAAGAGTTCGCCCACCATCATGTGTGATGAGTACGTTTGTATAAATAGGAAAACGATGCCACAAAGTGAAAGGACAGAACTTCACCGAGTTTCAGTCAACGATGCATTTCTCAATTCTTACCACCGCCCTGGCGCTCGCCAGTGTTGCCTCTAGCACACCTCTTTCAGTCAGGCAAACAGCCAACGCTCTCGATGCTGCTTTCCGTGCTCGAGGCCGCTCTTACATCGGCACCTCATTGACCATCCGCAACGACAATACGGAGCAAAACATCATCCGCAGCTCGGAATTCGGCTCCATCACGCCTGAGAACGCTATGAAGTGGGATGCTACTGAGCCCAACCGCAACCAATTTAACTGGGGCAATGCCGATGCCATTGCAAACTTTGCCACGCAGAATGGCAAGCAAATGCGATGCCACACGCTGGTCTGGTACAGCCAGCTCCCAAACTGGGTCAACCAGATCAACAACAACGCTACGCTCATGAGCGTGATGGAGAACCACATCAAGCAGGTAATGGGCCGATACCGTGGCAAGTGCACTCACTGGGATGTAGTCAACGAAGGTAACTTCCATCTTTTCTCCCTTTCAACCCCCAACAACTTTGACCGTCTGCACAAAATCTCACACAGACATACGCAGCCCTCAACGAAGACGGCACAAACCGCAACAACGTCTTCCTCCGCCTCATCGGCGAACAATACATGCCCATTGCCTTCCGCATGGCCGCTGCCGCCGACCCATCCGCAAAGCTCTACTACAACGACTACAACCTCGAGTACGGCACGGCCAAGCACGCCGGCGCCCTCCGCATCGTCAAGCTGATCCAGTCCTGGGGCGTCCGCATCGACGGCGTCGGTCTGCAGGGCCACTTGGTGTCTGAGCCTACGAACACGGCTAGCGACGTGACGCCCAGCGTCCAGGTCCTGACCAAGGTGCTGCAGGATTACGCTGATTTGAATGTCGATGTTGCGTACACCGAGTTGGATATCCGATCAAAGAACCCGAGTAACAGCCAGAAACTTGCGGATGCAGCGGCGGCGTGGGCGAGAGTCGCGCAGAGCTGTATTAATGTGCAGAGGTGTATTGGCATGACTATTTGGGTACGTCTGATTCCCTTTTTCCTCCTGCCTTTCTATTTCTCTTTTACACGGATCCGCCTTTTCTGGGCGCGGTAAAAGAGAAGAGTTTTTTGTGATTGAAACTGGAATGCTGACGAGTACTAGGGAATTGCTGACAAGTACTCTTGGGTTCCTGGCACGTTCAACGGCGAGGGCTCGGCTTTGCTGTGGAACGACAACTTCCAGAAGAAGCCCGCCTATACGGCTTTCTTGGACGTGCTCAACGGCAAGAACGTCACCACCGTCTAGATCTCCGTTGTGTTGCGAAATGGTGGAATTCGGCAACAGTGGTGTTGTTGGAAAAGGACCGGGTCCAGAAACGTGTGACACAATAAGCGCAACATCTCTTCTGCCTTCTCTTGTAAATATTCAGAATCGCAATGTCTCCATGTACATAACCTCTTCCAAAGCAATCCACACAAAAAAAAACCCCCAAGTAAACGAATGAATCAATTCTTCTCGCCAACATCTCGCTCCACCTTCTCTCCCACCACCCCCAATATTTCCCCATCAAGCAATTTTGCACAACTCCCATCGATCGCTGTGAGCCTCAAGGCATCATCCATGAACAGCCCCGTATTCCTCTTGGCCTCGCCTCTCTCCTGCACCCACCCTCGGCGTTGTCACACAGCCATTGGCCCGTACGGCGAGGTCCCTCCGCCAGCAAGGAGGATATGCAATGCGCAACACCGGACCCTTAGCCCGTGTGGGTATCGCGTAGCCAGGGCGTATCCTCTGGGGGGATATTCCCTGTTTTGAAGGGTGGGCTTGGGGAGCGGCATGACTTGTGGTTTAAAGTGAATTGTGTGCAGGAGACTAATGGGGCGGGCTCGCCGTTGGTGGGGGGGCGCAGGCTGCCGGTTGTGTGTGTGTGGGTGATGGCGGCATTGGATTAGCACGTGCCGGCGCGCGCAGGCCGGGCAAATGGCTTTCCGCAGGCTGGCGGCTTGCGGAGGCGCCCGGCGTAGAGGGTGTGGGCGCATGCATCTGCATTTGTATCTACCGGGTATGTGTGGGTTTGGCCCGTAGTGTTGCCGTGTGCGTGGAATCTTGCTTTGCCGTAGGGTGTGTCTTTTGTTATGCCCGTCATATGTGGGGTGGAATGGTACTTGTGCACATGTAACTTACAGTAAAGTCTTGTTGGATGGTTGTAAACCTTCCGTTTTATTACTAAGATGCATGTTGACCTGTAGGAGATAGATGAAGGAGTCGGCTTTGGTAAAGGAAAAAAGGAAAAAAAACATAACGTCATGTATTAATGCCTTCGAAAAAGGTTGCACACACACACTCACATGGTAACTGCACGCTTCGGCGTAGCTCCGCCTCAACTACCCTCCTCTCGTACATGCATGTAAGAAGCAAAACCTTCATCTGAAAAGACCAACAGAAAAAAAACTTTCCCACACATCTCCAGTAACACTCCCTTCTCACGCCAAACTCCCTATTCAAACCCAGTCCCACCCCAACCTCCACACACGCAAGCGGTTAGCACCGCAACCCCCCTCCTCGCACCAGACCCACGACCTGCACTTCCAAGGGTCAATATTTTTTCTTCTATCAATCTCCGGTTAGCACCACATGCTAGTTACGCACCAACAACCCCCTCCAAGCCGGCCGCATAGATGGTGGCCCGCCGCCCCCGTTCCACAGCAGCCGACCGGTCCCCTCCACCCCCTAGCCCAGCAAACCAATGACGTCGTACCCTTTCCCCCCTCCCGCCCGCTTGGGGAGCTGGCTAGCTATGCTTGCATGCCCTTTTACGGCCCTTAGTATGGTGTTTGCAGCCGTTCCAGGAATCAATGGTTGTTATGCTGCATTTACCGCATGAGGAAATTGAACGTGTTGGGTTGGAGACTTGGTAGTAGTGTGTGCATGTGCGTAGGCTAGACCAATCACTTACTACTGGGATGTGGGTTTCTTGAGGGAGTTTTGGTACTATTACTACTGCTATTGGTTGCGCTGGGTTCTGGTTTTCTTTCTCGGTAAGCGTTATTGAGAGGTTGCGGCTCTTGGGGTTGTTGTGTAGCCTTTTTGCTTCAGCGAGCTACCAGTGAGTCCACATGACTCGTGGTTTTGAGTGGTTTCTTGGTAGTTGCTCTTGTGCGACAACGATTTTATGATCCAGAGGATTGTATTCTCTTGACTGGCTCGAGATTTGTCCTGGAATATAGATACCGAAGCCTCATTTAGACATCTCTTGAATTATGTCTTCTGGCTTCGAAGGTATTTTGGCAAGTAGTTCGTTGGACGGCTTTCTCTACATACCACTCAATGTCTCATCTAAGATCCGCTCTATTTCACCTCATGCCTTATTCTGGTGGAGAAAAAATGATACGCTTTAGGAGGAGAACGGCTGTGGGATCAGCGCTGCGCTCCATCGGAACAGCCCGTGTCGGTGCATTGCATATCCCATGTTGATCACACCATAATCCAAAATTGGCATACAGGACTCGTCGCATCCAAGGTATTTCTTTGTCGTATGACATTCCACTTGTCGTTACAAATAAAAGATAACCAGTCACCGAACTCCAGGCTTGAGTTTCTTTGCCCACCAATGAAGCACCAAGCGGCAAGCCCCTCAATGCAACTATTCCTAAGCTTCGACTACGGCGCCGACAGCATCGCTACTGGCCATCATCCGAAAAGTATCTTGCGCCACTTGAATGTTATACGAGGCAGCCACTACTTAGCGCCGGCAGTATGCTGATCTCTCAATGCCGCCGGTAACAAGACATGCCATTAATCGAAAGAATAACGAAAATACCAAAGAAAATCCAAAGATTTATACCTAAGATCCAATTCAACACATCAATCTAAATCGACCGCGCCATTAACCCCCCTCAAACCATCTAAACCCCTCGTCCAGCTTCGTATGCAGGTGCAAACCCCCAGAACCTCGGTAGTACTACATCTCCAATTTCTTCCCCGCCCTATTACAAACCACCCTCAGAAAACCTCACCATCCACCCGTCAATTTTAGTCCGCAATATAATATCGCCATCAACATCCGCACACGTAAATCAAGCCGAACCCCCTTCTCCACCAAATTTCTCCTCCCACTCCCAATTCAAACCGTAAAACGCCAACAACCAAATAACAGCGCCAAGCTTTTTTTTTCTCACTTCACTTCAGCAATCACCAACAAAAACCATCGCAACAATCGCCCAATAGAACCTAAACACAAACCATGGCCCCCAAATCTCTCAACAACACCTACATCTTCCCACCCGCCCCCCAACGCAACAAAATCATCTTCGCCGGCGTGGTAATGGTCCTCGCCGCCCTCCCCACCCCTTCCTTCCTTCTCCCTTCCTCAACCGTCCTTCCAGCGACAGTGGCGCGGTACCTGCGTTACACGAAAAACTTCGTCTACTACTTCCTGTACATTGCGCATGCAGCCGAAACCGCGTGGTTTACTACACAACTGGCCAAGTACGGGGTTAGTTTCGGGAGCAGCGCGTGGTGGAAGTGGATGGGGACCAGTTTTCTCGGAGGCATATATTGCTTTGATTATTTTGGGAAGGCGGTTGGGGAGAAGATTATCTGAGGTGCGGAAGATGGGGGGAGGGTTTAAGTTGGGCGAGATGAGGTAGTGGAGTTTGCAGAGGAATTGCTGGTGTGAGGGAGGGGTTGGGTCTTTTTTGTAGGAGTCTTCGAGGATGTGGAGAAGAGGGCGAGGACGCAGTTTATTTGGAGGGCGGTGGAGGTGTGGAAGCTGCGGGTTTCGTGGCTGGCTGATAAGGTGCGGAAAGAAGGGAGTTCCGAAGCGTCGAAGTAGGGGCGCATGGTGGAGTTTTGGTCTTTGTTGTTTTGGCGCGTTTTGATATTTAAGTAGTTGTATTGTGTTTCGTAAAAAGGAGGATTTTCAGGAGAATGTTAGGAGATGCATAGTAGCGGATACAGACCAGTGAATAGCGAACAAGTCCGGACAGTGAAGAGAGTAGACACTGATGTTGAAAATGGAGAGATCGAGTGAAAGAGAAGAGAGAATTATATGTTTGATCCGAGTACTTGAAAACAAGAGAAAGGCCAATCAGGTTGAAAGTCAAAGTGATGGTGTGGCGAGGTATGGACGGGAGAACAATAGTAACTCGAAGAGGGGTGTTTAAGCAAGGGA
This sequence comes from Bipolaris zeicola 26-R-13, assembly GCF_000523435.1. NCBI lineage: Eukaryota > Fungi > Ascomycota > Dothideomycetes > Pleosporales > Pleosporaceae > Bipolaris > Bipolaris zeicola. Next base: position 273,217 of record NW_006912053.1, read on the forward strand.
TGGAACAATGTGCAATCCTATGTGGAGATTTTATTGCGCATCTCACACGAGTAGCATCAGACTAGGAATTTTCGGGTTTCCACTAACTCTGCATTTTCTCTAGCCATCGAACTTCTCACATAAAACACTCGTTTAACTCATTCAAAACATGAATGAATAGGGGTTGTATTGGCATATACATAGTTATCACTGAAGTAGCTAGATACACTGTATTTTTGTCTCTGAAATTGGTGCAGGAGTCCTAGTAAGGAGAAGATAACAAGAAAGCTTCTACGGCACCAAGGCCTGGAAAGCTCCTTCCTACAATCGGTGTATCAAAAAAAAGATTGGTTTAAACAACTGAATTGGCTTCAGATTTCGGATGTTGCGTTTAGTTGGTAGAGAGGCGGGGGGAAACATGAATACCAATGACAAATTCCCTTCAATACCCAATATCACACATCGTGACATCCTCCACAAAATGCTTCTCGCGATACCCCCTCGTCCACCAAAGATACCACGGTACAACGTTCATCTTAATCTTATGCCCCAACCACGGCGTATCCTGAACTGTCTTCACCACACTCTGACTCTCATCAAACGCTACATCGATCCTCGCACGCCTCAGACTCTCATACGCATCAAACGCTTCCTTAACCGGCGCACCCTCCTCCCGTCTCGTCTGCATCCACTTTGCCAAACACCTCGAGAACAACACTCCATCTTCAAAAACAATGCCTGTCGATTCTCCCTGCGGTGGCATCGCATGTGCCGAGTCACCAATAAGCATAACCCGCTCCGTCGCCCACCTCCCCCCCTTGGTAAGCGTGAAAACAGGCCAAAGAAACAACCCCTCCGCATCCTCAATCCAATGTGCAATCTGCGGATTCGCAGCCCCAGAGTAGCGTTCTAGCATCTCATCCCGTGTTTTCTGGGCATCGGCGCCCGCGGCTTTCCAGCCGTTGCGGTCGGCGATCTCAGGTACTTGCATGAGAGCGCCAACATAGATGCTTTCTTGGGCGCGGTCGTGGAAGGAGGTTAGGAGCATGCCGCGGCGCCCAAAGTTCATGCCGCTGATGCTGAAATGCGTGGGTTCGAAGGTGCCGGTGCTGGGGTCTTTGCGACGGGGAGCAAAGCCAAAGGCGTTGCAGATGCCGCTGTAAATGGCTTTGCGCTCGGGCTCGACGTGCTTGAGGCGGGTAACGCTGTGGATGCCATCGCAGCCTATTAGGATGTCGGCTCTTGCATTTCCTCCGTCTTCGAATTCGATGCTTACGCTGGTGGAGTCTTCGTCGATTTTGGTGGTCTTTTTTCCGCAGATGAGCTTGATGTTTGAGTGCTTTTCGATGGCGGCAAGGACGCCTTTTAAGGCTTCGCCTCGTGTTATTCTCAGTGCTGTAAAGGGTGGGTTTCCTAATCCTTTTCCTTCGGGGCCTTTGAAAGACGATTCGGCAATTTTTACGTTGGTGTATAGGTCGAAGACTTCTACGGCAAGACACTCTGCGCCATAGTCCTGGGCACGGATTTCGTCAAGCGCTCCTAGGTGTGACAGAAGACGAAGAGCATTTGGCGTCAGGTTCACGGCACCGCCGATGGTTGCGGGTTCAGGTCGGATCTCGTAGATGGTGATGTTTGGTGTCTGAGAAGCTGGTGCGAACTTGGTGAGAGAAAGAGCAGTGGTTAGGCCGGCTATACCACCCCCCAGAATGATGATATCCATAGGTTTTTCTGAAGCCATAATGAGGTGCCTGATTAAAATTTCTTGATTGATGAGTGCTGGAGGACTAAAAGAATAAAGGTGTGCAAAGAGATATCGAGTTATAGCCAACGCGATGATGCCCTAGTTGCCATCCAAGTCACAATTCAAGCAAAACCAAAGTGCACCCCGCTAGGCGGGACGACACTTATACATCAGTGTCATACATAGGGTTGTTTTCCTGAAACGAGTGCTCACCGTCATTGTGAGTGGTGCGGATGGGATGAAGTCTCGGCAAAGTTGGGGAACCGACTAGACATGATCCTTACCTCAGAGTTCCCGAACGGCCCGCCCTTGTGCAAGTCGTATGGCTCCATAAGCAAGTGTGGTAGCAATGGAAGCACGACGCGCAATGCTGTCCGACGGTGTAAATGGTGAAACACGGTATGCACGGCTTAGACATCTGTGAGGTTGCAATCAAATCCAACGGGTAAGGCAAAAACTAGTTGTGTCAAGCTTGGTATTTCCCTACTAATCCAAAATCCATACAAACGCCGGCAGCCCATGCTTACTAACGCACAAATCGTACAAGATACACTGACAAGTTCGCTCCCGAGTCTGACACCGTCTACTGCTTCTTCTGGGCATTAGGACCCATCTCCTTGCTAAAGGCAAAGTACGAAACTTCGAGACTGGTAAGGGCTCGGATTCCGACGAGCAGGATCAGGAAGAGCGGGACGATGGCAGCAAAGCCCATGAAGATGCCGGGTGTGAAGTACTGGTATCTCTCAAACAGGCCGTTGTTGGTCGAGTTGGCGCGCTTAGCGTGGGAGGAGAGGTCGCGCTTGAGTTCCATCTGGACAGCGTCTGGGAAAGGCATGTCCATCTCGTATTGTTGTTGTTGGATAGACTCCTTTGCTTGCGACTCGGTCTGAGGTGTGGTGATGTAAATGACGGTGTAGTCGTCAGCCTTGGCGTCATTGACAATGAATTGCTCGAGTGTCGCATCTACACAGGTCAGTTTTGGCGCTGCATGTCAGCCATGTGGAAACAAACCATCGGATTGGAGCTGCTCGATGCGAAGCGCCTTGGACGTAGGCGGCGCCGCGAATGTCTTCCTCTCGAACCACACGTCGTCATCGTCGTAGCCCTTTCCGCACTTGGCCACAAGGTGCTCCGTGATGGCTTTCGTGTCGACGCTGCCAGCAATGTCGGGGATAGCGACAGTCGATTTGACCTCGGCATGCTTGCCAGCCATGTATCTGCTCAGCTGGGGTGCAGCGCGGCCATCAGCGTAGTCGGCAGCGGCGACGCCCCTCTGCTCAACAACGAGGTAGGATTTGGTGGGGCAGTGCTCGAGAGCTTTGAGAACGTCGGCGGTGACGTCTGATGATGCAGCGATGGCGGCGTCATTGTTTGGGACCAGCAAGCTGCATGGTGGTTAGCTTGGAGACGTGAGGATGCACGGGAAGTTGGCAGGCGTACTCGGCTGTAGAGAAGAGGAAGAATGGCGACGTGTTGCGGAATGCGAGGGCCGATGGCAGGGCCGCAAGGGCGAGGGCGCCGGCGAGAGTCTTGACCATGATGATATCGGGGGATGGCGGGTTGATGGGGTCTGGTTGCTTGTCCGCGATGTTCACTGAAGCTCAAACGCGATGCGGCAGCCATGCATCGGCATTAGCCACACCTTTCAGCCACAGCTGCTCACTAGCCACAGTGGCGGCCAGGCCCTATGACGCGCTTGCTCCCCATGCATGCAACAAATGACAATGGAAATTCGGCAAGCGCCATAAATTATTCACACGCCCTCGATCACCCATCCACAAAAGGCTACGCGCATCCACACTGACTGCGCCACCCGATTGTTCATACTGTAGAGTCGCACTGCCGCAGTTGTGCCTGGCTGCCTGGCCTGGCCTGGCCGAGGAATGAGTGCGACTTGACTCATCTCGGTGGCTGCGTCTTCTCGAAACGGCCATCCTAGCGTACCTGCGCCCGCCGTTTCTGCAATATAAACTGCTCGCCACTGCAAACTTCCCCGGCATTACACCCCAAAAGCTGTCTTTTTTTCTTGTTCGTTTCCTTTCCCAGTTCAGCAGGCCGTACAAATACCAGAGCTTGCTATTGTACTCAGTTTTCTTTCTTTTCCGCCCCGAGGCCTTTGTATGATCACTATTCTGTCAACCACCAGCGCAATCACTTCTGAACCACAAAATATGTCGACTCCCACAGTTGCTTTCCAGCCGCCGGCGTCGGCCCCAGAAAATGTCCCAAGAGCACCACAAAGGCGACGAGGTGGACGGAATCGAAACACAAATGCGAATGCCAGCACAGACACACCCGCACAGCCAGAGCAGCAACAGGCACAACCAGGACAGCAGTCACAAAGAGGCGGCGGTCGAGGCGGCAGGGGCCGTGGTCGAGGAGGCCGCAATGGTCCAGCAGCCCATGCGCAGCCTAATGCTGCACTTGAGCTAGTACCTACCTTTGAGCTAGTACCTGCCTCTGTACAGGAAGCGGCACACCGGGGTGGAAGAGGTGGACGTGGAGGACGAGGCAGTGGTCGCGGAAGAGGTGGCTCACAGCATCCACCCCAGCGAATAGCTGCTGGTGGCCGTCAGTTCGGTGGACAGTTGACTGTTGAGGATGACACTGCATCCGTGTCCTCAGAGACGCCCCAAGGGCTACAAGCAGACGCACCTGCCTTTCAACCAGGCAAACCGATTCCTACCCGTAAGCCACGACCGCCGAAACAAAAGCAACCACAAGCCCCAAAGTCGACGGCCCCCGATATCGCCACTAGAACACACGAGGACATCGACAACGGTCATTACGAGTGCGCCATCTGTACAGAGGACATTACGAGACGAACGCGGGGCGTCTGGTCGTGTAGGACATGCTGGACAGTATTCCACCTGGGATGCATCAAGAAATGGTCAACCAACGAGGGCTCAGCAGCGGCGCGGCAGCAAGCCCAAGACGGAGAGACGCCCCCACCGAGACAATGGCGTTGTCCAGGATGCAATTTGCCAAAGGATGTTTTGCCAAAGAATTTCCACTGTTGGTGTGAGAAGGAGCTGGACCCTCGTTCCACACCTGGTATACCCCCATTCTCGTGTGGTCAGTCTTGCTCACGACCACGAGTGCTTCCCAAGCCTTGTCCACATCCCTGTGGTTCGACGTGCCACGCTGGGCCCTGTCCGCCTTGTAGTTTGATGGGACCTACGCAGCACTGCTTCTGTGGCAAGAAGTCAGTGACACGTCGTTGCGTTGATACCGATTACGAGCACGGTTGGAGCTGTGGTAGCGTCTGCGGAGAACTCATGTCTTGCGGACAGCATCGGTGCGAACGACCGTGTCATGAGGGTCCTTGTGGTGCTTGTGAAGAGAGGGTACCAGCGCGTTGCTACTGTGGTCAGGTTCAGAAGGACATTCTGTGTCATGACCGAGAAATCGAAAAGAATAGCAGCCAGTTGCATGTCGCTGCAGACGGCACTAGTACGGCAGAGAACTGGGTCGGCTCGTTTCAATGCCCTAACAGGTGTGGTCGTTCCTTTGATTGTGGAAAGCACACTTGCGAACAGGCGTGTCATCCACAGAATCTGGAAGCACCTCACTGTCCACGATCTCCAGATGTAGTCACCCACTGCCCTTGTGGCAAGACTGCACTGCGCGACATGTCAAGTGAATCTCGGAAGACCTGCGAAGACCCGATACCTAACTGCGATAAACCATGTGGGCAGATGCTGGCATGCGGACATAAATGCCGGCAACACTGCCATCAGGGCGAGTGTCGACCATGCCTGGAGAAAGTCAACATTTCGTGCAGATGCGGCCGTACGTCTTCCCAGACGATATGCCACCAGGGAACCGAAGAGCCTCCTCAGTGTATGCGCGTCTGCCGTGTCTCGTTGAACTGTGGACGACACGAGTGTGGCGAACGCTGCTGTGCTGGCGAGAAAAAGGCTGCCGAGCGGCAATCCAACCGTCGCAAGCCGAGACCACTGGACTCAGTTCCTCGTCGGCCCCTTGAAAACTTTGAATCAGAGCATATTTGTACCCGCAGTTGTGGCCGCCAGTTGAAATGCGGCAATCCTGAGCACCGTTGCCAGGAACTTTGTCACAAAGGCCCTTGCGGAACATGTCGTGATGCCATCTTCGACGAACTCAGTTGCAATTGCGGACGCACTGTCTTGCAGCCTCCTTTACCGTGTGGTACCAAGCCACCCCCTTGCCGATTCAAGTGCGAACGGCCCAAGGAATGTGGCCATCCTCAGCTGGACCACAGCTGCCATCAGGACGACCAAGCTTGCCCCAAATGTGCGTTCTTGACTACGAAACCATGTTTGTGCGGCAAAAGTGTTCTTAAGAATCAGCCATGTTGGCTAAACGAAGTTCGCTGTGGCCAGGTGTGTGGTCGTACTCTCAAGTGCGGCACACATAAGTGCCAGAAGCAATGTCACCGACCTGGGGAATGTGAAGAGCCTTGCACTCAGGCCTGTGGAAAGGAGCTCAACACCTGTGGTCATCCTTGCTTGGCTCCATGCCATTTTCCACATCCATGTACAGAGGAGAAGCCTTGCCCACACAAAATTTTCGTCACCTGCGATTGCCAGAGAATCAAGCAAGAGGCCAAATGTAACGCTTCAAAGAATAGCGATGGTAATCTGAAAAAGAATCTCAAGTGTGACGACGAATGCGCACGCTTAGAGCGAAACCGAGTTCTAGCACTTGCTCTCAACGTCGATCCAGCCCACCAAAACGACCATATCCCCTATTCCGATGCCACGTTGAACATGTATCAACAAAATTCTACTTGGGCAGCCACGCAAGAAAAGCAACTACGACTTTTCGCAGCTAATCCGGAGGAGAAACGCCTCCGTTTCAAGCCCATGCCTCGCAACCAGCGCGCCTTCATACACTCACTTGCAGAGGACTTTGGCATGGATTCTGAGAGTATGGACCCAGAGCCTCATCGCCATGTGGCCATTTTCAAAACTCCGAAGTTTGTCATGGCACCAATGCGAACACTTGCAGAATGTGCACGCACTCGCCAGGTCCAACAGCGTATTGCTCCTGCACCGGCTTCAGCTGCCTCTTCATCTGCAACGCCACGTCCTAAGGCCAGCACTACGAATACTGATCCATATAACGCGTTCCTTATCCTCAATCCTCGCTTCGCCCTCACTATAGAGGAACTCGCTCCTATCATCAAGAGTGTACTGGCAACTACATCGTTCCGCTGCGAACTGGAAATTACATTTCTCTTGAACGAGTCAGTTGCATTGAAGCCGCCTCTAGCAGCACGTCTTAGCATCCCAGAACCCGACATGCAAGCTATGCTCGAATCCATCCGAGCACCGCTATCCCAAGCTCTCAACGCGCAAAGCATTGGCAAAATCCAGCTCGCACGCCTTGACTCGACTCTGACAGTTCTCCGCAAAGAATCCGACGTCGGACCTGGATCTGGATGGAGCCAAGTCGCAGCATCAAAGGGTATTCCTACCCGACAGTTGCAGAAGAGCACGCCGTTTGGCAACAAGGGCGGCTTTGCAGTCTTGAGTCTGAGCAGCAAGAAAAAGAAGAAGGAGACGCCTGTTGAGGTGGCTGAAGATTGGGAGGCAGCTGAGGAAGAGGAGGAGCAGAAGGAGAAGACTAGTAGTTCTAGCAGTGAGATTATAAGGGAGGACGAGGGTGCTACGCCAACGGATGCACCCGAAGCTTCGGAGTCTGTGGCTGTGGGTGAAGGGGATAAGACTGTGGCTTCGGAGCAGGAGGTGCCTCTGGCGACTAGACCTACATCGGGTCGATGGTCTGATCTTGAGGATGGGGAGTAGATAAACTTATATCCTTCCTCTTTGTTCGCCTCTGGAACAGGGTATCAGGAGAGTATGGTCAAAAGTATATGTCAGGCATAACAAAATAAACTGCATGAACGGACACGATATACATTTCTGGTCGTGATGTGTCGCAAACATAGATAAAATGACCATTTGGCTGTTAGGAGTGATATCTTCGAAATGTTAACAACAAGTAATACTCGCTCCCCTTTTCTCAACCACGAGTCACAATCTCACAGCAATCACATCACAAAATCCACTTCGCAAGCTCGACAATACGCACAAGGTGATATATTTCATTCTTCGATAAAATTCGTATTGCCCCTAAAGCCATCATCGCCAAAAACGCCATAAATCGTGAATCGCAGCATTCACCTTCCATGAGAAAACGCCTTTCCATGCCACCTCTCCCCCTTTTCTAGAAATTATTCTGCTCCCTCATCGCCCTCTCCGCCTCACCCTCACTCACAATCCTCTTTCCAATCCACTCGGTCTGAAAACTATCATTCAACTTGCTCAAATCGGCAATGACCTCCCTGCACGTCTTCATGACTGCTTCCTTGGGGGTAATGGATCCGTCAGTCTGGACGCGCAGCTCAAAGGTGGCGAAGAGCGGGTGCGGCACTTTGTAGGCGGCGAACATGATGGCGGGGTTTTTGAGGAGGCGCTGCGAGAGGAGGTTGCCGAGGGTGTGGTCTTCTTTGTTGAAGGTGAAGACGGCGGTGTTGGGGACGCCTGGGAGGGGGGTGTTAGATGGGGGGAAAGGGAAGGGGGGGAAGGGAGGGACGTACGGGTTTCCGCCTTTTCCTCGACTTTTTCTTGGCCTTCGTCGAGGAGGAAGAGCTCGAATCTGGGGGAAAGAAGATGTGGTTAGCTTTGTGCTGGCGTAATATGTGTATGGTTTAGGGTAAATTGGTTATGCGCCAGTCGTGTAAGCTCAAGAGTTTGCGCTGTCCAGGAGTTTGCGCGAGCTGGGGGTTAATCCACGTCGCATAGTCGTTGCGGTGCATCGTCCGCGCCGAGGAGCACAGGATTGCGGATCGCGCAGACGGAGGATGACTGTGTGTATTGAAGCAGAAATAGAAAGCATCGATACGTACCTGTCTGGCGCGTTCATGGTACTGGTGTCGTCTTCTTAAATCTACTCTTCTTGGTCGTGTATGTACACGCGATTGCCTGGGACTTGCGCGGCGAAGAGGCAAACTTCTCTATTCGAGCGGTGGTAAATACTTGAATCCAAAGGATTGAGCAAGGCGACTGGTCCGAAACGGTAGGTTGACCACAGGTAAAAACTGCGACAGAGTGTAGTGGCTGTGGGTGGAGATGTTCGGAGGTGAAGTTGTTAGTCCGCACTTCATGTTCTTTGTGCCCTCTCTCACCGCCCTGACGGTGAACGTGCGTCCCCACACGAAGGCCCGAGTTCTTGACCACGTTCATTCAAAGAGACTACCCAACATCAAGACGTAATAGTACAAAACCAAGAGAAATACAATCAATAATGAATGATTCTATCAGTTACATACTCAATCATACTTCACATAAACAGTAATGCCAGGCAAGAAACATTGGTTAAGATAATTGTCCTCGACAGTATGCTCGAGTTGTTTGATATTCAGAAGGTTCTACGGGCTTTTTCTACAAGCCTCGTTGACAGGAAGCGCAATGTAGCTAGCAAAAGCTGGAAAAGACCAATTCCTCCTCACCTGTCCACAGTCCCACTGCCCAAAACACCTTGCCTCTACAATTCGCAATAGCGCCGCCAAACGCCAATAACACCATGCTTTCTCAACTAGGCATTTCCTCCACTGTGCACCATGAAACAGATTTCTCACGCTTTAGAAGAACAATGCTAAACAAGCAACATTAAAAGTATATACAGGGCAATGATGAGGAGGCGTTTTCGCACGAGGCCCCTACTGCCAATCGGGACACCTAGGTCCGGTTGATCTGCGCTTGCTGCATGCCCGGACTCTGTTGCATTTGCGGGTTTTGCGGCGTCGCGCTTCGACTGGGCGGTCGGCCATTCAGTCCTGGACTACCGGCTTGCTGTCTGGCCATCAGCCGCTGTTGCTGAACAAGTTGCTGCTGATAGTTCTGTACCGCATTTGGCTGAGAAGTGTTGGCCATGCCACCATTCTGCTGGAAGTACTGGTTGTTCGCCATTTGCGGACCAGGTGATACGCCAGGTGATCCAGCTGCTGCGTTCATTGCCTGTGTACGTTGCTTAGCCAGGAAACGGGAGAGGTGGTCGGAGGCCTGTTTTGTGACTTGTTCTGGGGTCCAGTCCGGATGCTGTACCTTTAGTTGATTTTGGAATTGGAGGAGTTGAGGCATGTGCCCGCTGGATAAGGGACGTGCAGGGGTTTGCATGTTTCCGTTGCCCTGGTTGATCCGTGGAGATCCGGCGTTGTTCGACATTCCATTCATCGCACTGTTCATGGTTCCATTCATGGCGCCATTCATGTTTTGATTCGGCATGGATGCCATCATGTTCGCGTTTGGCATGCCGTTCATACCCATGCCCTGGGACAGATTGGTAGCCATGTTGATTTGTTGTTGCTGGAGTTGGAATTGATGTTGTTGGTTAGCGTTGAACTGGCCTCTTTGCATTGCCATACGCATCTGTTCCGGCGGGCCCATACGTTGTCCGTTCTGCATGTTACCCTGCATCTGGGCCTGGGGAACACCTGGCGTGCCCATGGGGACACCAGACATGTTACCATTTCCGAAATTAGCTGGTATGCCCTGCTGGGATTGATGCCCCCTGGCAGCCATTGTCGGGCCGTTCTGACCCTGCTGCATAGACGCATTAGCCATTTGTGGAGGAACATTGTTGTTGCCCCCAGGCGTGCCATTACGTTGCATTTGGTTGCTGACACCGTTCGTCATCCCTGCTTGTGCCTGCATCTGTGCCTGCTGCCGTTGTGCTGCCATTTGTTGCTGTGGGGTGTCAGAAGCGTACAAACGTTCGAAAAAGGGGTATCTTACTCTAGCCATCATCTCCTGCGCCATTTGCCGTTGCTTCAGCTTCTCTTCGCGTTCCCACTTGAGACGACTGAACTCTTGAGGCGTGTGAACGGTGTTCTTTGGTGGCGCAGGTTCGTGTGCCTTGCGAAGCGCCGCGGCCTTTTGGGACTCGGCTTGCTTGTGGGCAGCAGATTCGCGTTTTCTGGCTAACTTGCGCATGCCATCAATAATGGCGAGATGGCGGTTCTCCCTTCTCCTCTCAACTCTGATCGGCGTGGTTGTGGGTCTTCTTCGTGGCTGGCCTGGTGTCTGTCCCTGTTGTTGCTGTTGCTGCTGTTGGGCCTGGAACTGAGCAAACACAGTCTTGTTGGCTTGCTCCAACCGACCCTGGTAGGTGCGGAAGTACTGTGTCTTTGACATTTCTGCTGGCAGTCCCTCAAGCTGCACCCAACGTTCGAAGCATTCCCAGGGTGTCCGGCGACCTGATCCAGATACAAACAGCGATGGTAAAGACAGTTGCTGAGAGACCAGAGACCAGTTGAAGGTATACTCCTTGACCAACGCTCGCAGTTTTTGGTCTTCCTCCCATAACCACTGCGACGGAGTCCGGTTCTCGAAGAAAGACACAGTAGGCATATTGAACTCTGTTGGCGGCCTGAACTGGTGGGCGGCTTGCAAACGGTCACGGACATGCTTGTTCTCAGCATTAAACAATGCAACATTGGTCATCTCTGGTGGAAGATCATTGCGGCAGAACAGTCTGCGGCCTGGAGTAGATGGCATCGAATGTTCTGCTGAGGTTCCACATCGACTCGGCGGTGTCGAAGGCTCATCTTCAGAGTCGTAGTCGTATCTACTTCGCTTCTTTGGTGGGCCTTGGATTTGTGAAACGAGCTTTCCAGTGACAAACTTCGAAACAGGAAGAATAGGGGGTTCCGTTAAAGAAAATGGATTGGTGTCGCTGGAGCCCTCGAACATAGGATCATAAAGCGGTAGTTCCCGGAACATGGTATCGCTGGCAGGCGTGCGATTGATCTTCATGACGACATCGTTGTATCCTAGGGAAAAGAGACCAGCAGGAGGGTTGGCGTTGACGGGTGTGAGAACATCATCATCGTCGCCATAAGACTCACTCTCTGTCTCATGCGTACTAGAATGGACGAGGTCTGGCGTGGGGGCATCATTCATATCTTCGTCGTTGCTTGTGCGCCTTGCAGTCTTCGGGATGTATGCATTGACCCGTAGGCTTGCTCTCTCTTCCGGTGAGCAACTCACGTACTCAGCACACCACTCTGCAAACGTAGCAGCAAGAGCCTTCTTCCATTTCCTTTCTTCTTTGAAATCCGTCTGCATCCACTTCATTTCGAGGAGCAGCTGGTCTTGGTGGGTAAAGGGACGTTCGGGTTCGGCTGCCTTTTGAAGTTGTCGTAAAGACCACCGGTTGGCGTTTTGTAGCTGATACACTCTCTTGAGGATTTTGTAGTCTTGATGTTCACGAATCATTGCAAGTGCTCCTGCTGTCGACACCGTCTTTCTTGCAGATGCAACAAGGTCCTGTAAGGGTACAGACCGCGGAGGGTGATGAGCCTGGTATTTGAACAGTCCCTCCAGGTAATCTCGACTGGAATCTTCCGAAGCACCCTGAAGAGAGGCATAGTCCTCATTATATGATTGCAGGGCTTTCGATGCTCGCGTTGGGGTCTTCTTTGCAAACACAATAGTCGAGACTTGCTGGGATTTGCGCTGGGTAGTCCTCGCTCGAGGAGGACTGGTGGAAGCCGACAGGTTGCTCGAACGAGGTGTGAGGATCGACTTGTGAGCCGCCTTGTCTGAGATGATTTCGGAAACAGATTTTTGTCGAATTGCTCCAGAAGCGACGCGGGTGGTCATACGGTCGTTGTGAGAGTTGTGCCGTTGGGGTGAGGTTGCACCCCGCGTGTCTGTCGCCGGTGCATCACGCATCTCGGTATCCACGTCAGCAGGGGGTGTGGGGTGATCAACAGTAGCGGAAATAGGTTGCGATTGGCTGTTTCTGCGATCGGCATTGTCACGGTCCAGGGCCGAAGGTTCCGCAGCGACCGTAGCTGGCGTTGGCAACGAGTCAACCGCATTGTCTTGGGCAGTCTTCCACTCAGTCGACTGGTCCGTGTCTGGAACATTATTGCGTGAAACATGGTCGATACCCTCGGTCAACGAATGCACGTCGCTTCCGGGCTGTGATTCGCCTAAGCGGCTCTTTCCGTCTCTCGCTATGCGTATTGCTTGCTCATCTTCTAGCTGCTTTTCGATGTCGGGTGTGGGAGAGTCCTCTTCACGTGCTCGAGCATGTTTCCTTGCTTCCGTCATTCGTTTCTGCAGCGCACGCTCATGGTCTTCCTTGACTTGTTGAGCAGCGGGGTCGAGGACATCGTCGTCTGGTAGCGGTACATTGTTGCGTTCCTTGTAGGCTTCCATGTCTGGGCTGGTGTCGGGAGAGTGATGTTGAGCATGTGGTGTTGCTTGAGAGTACGGTCCGACAGTTGATGATGGCGAGGACACATCAATGGATGTATGTGTGGGGAGGTTGGCAAGGCGTTCTTCTTCCTTTCGTTCCTTTTCAGCAGCCTTGCTCAGCCTCTTTTCCGTATCCTGCAGCCTGGCTTCTTGCTCCTCTTTCGGTGGCAGATGTACGACCTGTGGTGACTTGGGCTGGTCTTCGGTTGCCGAAGCATCTACATCTTCGTCCATTGGCGGGGCGACATCCTTGGGGTCTGCAGCAGGGCTATCGGCGGCAGAATCGTTCTGATCTCGTGCATCCTGGACAGCATCGGCTGCTTCAAGGTTGACCTTTTTCGTTTCCTCCTCTTCCGCAGGGGGCGTTTTTACATGCGGTGTCTTTACCCGAGGAACAACATTAATAGTGTCGCTTGGCATTGATGCGTCGACTATGTTCTTGGGTTGGATTGCATCAGAGGGCGAGGCAGAGGCAGCGCGCAGTTGATCCTCAAGGCCAGGGGTACCGACGGCTGAGGACGGCGATGATTTTGCGAAGACTGATTTGGTGGGATTCAGGAATGGTAGTGTGCTAGAGGGCGTTGTTTGAGTATCCGTGTGGGCCACGGGGTAGGGTAAAGATGCATCGTTGAAGCGTCGACCTCTAGAGACGCGACCGTGTTAGCAGATTGGGGGGCAGCAGCGACGACGCGAACAACAACAGTAACTGTAGCGACAGTACAGCGACAATGCAGGGGGAGAGGCATCTTACTTTGAAATGTCGTTTTCTTCGAGAAAACGCAGTTCGTCTTCGTCTGGTTCGTTGTAGACGAAGTCCTCTGGTCTGGGCTGGTGCCCGTTCAGAGTGGCATTGCAGCAGCCTGTTACCTTCCAGAGAGCCCGGAAATGGCGCTGCAACGTCGTGGATGCGAGTCTGGAAACATGACATTAGCACCACACCACAACAACGCGCTATCAAAATAAACGGAGCGATTTTTCGGTGTCGCATTGCCGCATTTGATCGATATTATCGCTCAAATGGCAAACGCGATGCACAGTTGTCGAGCATGACTTACGCGGCTTCATTTGTCTTCTCCTGGCGTAGGGTTTCCCGTAAACTGTCGAGGGACATATGAAGGCCGACTAACGGAGGCCGACATCCGTTATCCACGAGTGCCGCCGTTGTGATGAATTATGGGGGATGGTGGTCGCGTTGGTTGATGAAAAGGTGGTATGCGATATACTGGGCTTGATGCGCGGGACTTGCGAGAACGTGAGGGAAAGAGCACCCGCTTTCGCTGTTGCGCGCCGCATTGCAGGGTTGGGGCGATAAGCCCTGCCTAGCTTAGGCCCAATAGGTCTCCGCGGATGGCACCATGCTGTTTTGGGACTAGCCCGGCTTGCTGCATCAAAAAACTTCTGGATCTTGGACACCAGCGCGCGGAGAAGCAACAACAACAGCAACGCCAGCAAAAGAAACACATAATCCACAATGGTCAAGAGGAAGAGAGAGAACGGCGAGACCGCTGCTGCTGCCAAGGCCTTGAAGAGCAGGAAAAACGATGTTGCATCCAAATTCAAGGAGCTTGCAGTAGAGGAAGCCACCGAAGTGCAGACCGTTGCAGAGAATGGCAATGCGATTCCAGACACAACAACCATCCAAGTAATTACTGGGTCTTACGAAAGAGTTCTCCATGGCTTTGCAGCGTCTATCCCAAGTACCCTCCTTACTGGCCAAGACGATGCCTCAGCCCCAGAATCCGACGCTCCAAAAGTTGACTTTACCGACACTTTTCTCTTCAACGCCCATGCATCCGCCATCCGCTGCATGGCGCTCTCTCCCCTGTCCGACGAAACCTCCAAAATCACGCTCGCAACCGGCAGCACAGACGAGCGCATAAATTTGTACTCAATTTCAACAGCACCGCCTTCAAAAAACCGACCCAAACTCCCTTCCCTCAACGGCGGCTCCATCACCGAGAACCCCAAAAACAAGGAACTCGGATCCCTCCTCCACCACTCCTCTAACATTACAGCACTCTACTTCCCCACAAGAAGCAAGCTCCTGAGCTCAGCCGAAGACAGCACCATTGCTATTACAAGAACACGTGACTGGACCGCTCTCTCAACCATCAAAGCCCCAATACCCAAACCCCAAGGCCGACCCAGCGGCGACACCGCGGGCCCTGGCGAAGTTCCCTCCGGTATCAACGACTTTGCCGTGCACCCCAGCATGAAACTCATGCTCAGCGTCGGCAAAGGCGAAAAATGCATGCGCCTATGGAATCTTGTTACCGGCAAAAAAGCCGGCGTCCTTAACTTTGACCGCAACATCCTGGGTGCCGTAGGCGAAGGTCGCTTTTCCTCTGGCGAAGCCCGACGCGTACTGTGGGATCCAGAAGGCGAGGAATTCGCAGTCGGATTCGACCGCGCACTCGTCGTTTTCACCATCGATTCCAAACCCAAGGCCAAAATCGCACCAGAGCCCAGATCAAAAATTCACCAGATAATGTATCTGCCTAAGACGATGCAGAGAGAAAGTATTCTCCTCGTTTCCACGGAAGACGGCCGCGTACTCGTCTACGACACCAGCAAAACTACCTCCAACGAAGACGATGCCAAAGCAGGGAAACCAAAGCAAGATATCCCAGAAGCCAAACTCCTCGCCCAAATCGGTGGTCCAGCCGCAGGACTAACGGGACGAGTAAAAGACTTTGAAATCTTACCACTTTCACAATCTACCTGTGTCATCGTCACCGCGTCCAGCGATGGCACAGTGCGTCTCTGGGCACTAAACACCTCCGATCTCGACAGCCAGGCCGAGCAAGACGGAGAAAGTAAAAAGGGCTTCTCAGCACCCCAGGTTGGAAAACTACTAGGCTCGTATTCTACAGGCACGCGAATCACGTGTTTAAAAGCTTTTCCCATGACGGGTACACCGGATGATGACGACGACGAAGTCGAAGAGGAGGAAAAGAAAGAAGATTCAAGTAGTGATGATAGCGAGTAGCCCCTCAAAAAAATAATATCTCTTTTTACTTTCCCCGCACATCAAGGGGGATATGCAGCAAAAATTAAAATAACCATTTAATCCCATACTACGTTTTCACACCCCCAAAACTCCTCCTCTCTCCCGCAGCAGTTTCTTCACAAATTCATAGTAACAGTCATACTATTACTATGCACCAAAAGCGTAGGCGGCAACCCCTGACACAAGACTTCCAAATCACTAATATACTTTACGCTTTCCGCTTCACTTTCACACGTGCCTTGTAGTGGACTCGGCAGCGTTGTGAAAATAACAGCTGTATTCGAACTATGGCGTTGCATGAGTTCGTTTAGGATGAGGTGCTGGGCGCGGCAAGGGAGGTCGTTGAAGGATAGGGGTAGGGATTGGTGGGTTGGGAAGCCTGAGGCGAGAGAGGGGGTTGTGCTGGTGCCGGGTTGGGTAGGGGGTGGTTGGCAGGTGGATGCGGGGTGGGTGGAGGAAGGGGGTGGGAGGGTGCTTGTTTGGACGGCGGAAGAAGAGGTTGTGTCGAGTGGGTTTTCGGTGGGTGCTAAGTTGGGTTTGGGGGTATCGACGAACATGATGGAGGGGCCTCGGGCGTCTTCTTCTGTGGAGACGGCGGCGCGGGGGGTGGGGTTCGATGTGAATTTTGGGAGAGATTGGCGGCGGATGGGGGGAGCGATGGTTGGAGGGTTTGGGTGGGAGGAGCCAGAGATCTGGGAGGAGGAGCTGGCTACGCTGTGGGATTTTGGATGCTTTTCAGCTCGGAGGATGGCGGTATCGGAAGCGCTGGCGTTGGAATGGGGTTTGAGAGGCGTTACAGATTGTGAGGTTGGTCTGTCTTCGCCTTGTGAAGAGGCGTCTTTGCGGTTGCCTTTCCAGATAGCCTTGCGGAGGTCGAGCTGGCGGGAGAAGAATGAAGTGCTTGGTGCTGTTTTTCTGCGTCGCAGCGACGTGGTAGGGCCATCTTGATTGTCCTCGTCACTTGATGCGTCCAGATCGTATTCGTCGAAGTTACTGCCGCTGACCACGGCTTCGCTATCTGACGCTACGCCCTCGTCATCAGCATCGTCATCTTCTCGCTCAAGTTCTGCATTGATGGATGGTTGCGTATCACTGTCACTGTCCTCAAGTAGAGCGGCAGGCAACCTCTGACTCCGCATTGTAAATCTACCACTTTCTCCAACTGACGACCTGCGCTTAGCCTTTCGTAACATCTTTCTTAGTGCAGAGAAGCGTTTCGGGTTAGCATCTTGCCTGCCATGTTGAAACGAAGCAATTGGCCAGCTTGTGACAGCTTCAAGAATGTCGACCGTCTGCTCCAATTCCTGACTGGCAGTCAGACCCTCCGGTTGGCGAAGCCGCTTGATGTCTTGCCACCAGCGCTCATCTTCGAGAGAGTAATCGATATCTCGCCCAGTCTGGTCAAAGTCTCCTTCGTCGCGCCCGTTGATGATGACCTCGTACATTCCCAAGTCTCCAGATGATAGCCAAAAGACGTGGACCTCGGCCTCGATACGTAGATTGCGCAACAAGGTGGAAACACGCCCTCGCTCCTCTTCCACATCTGTCTCATATTCGACGAAGACACATACCCTCAGCTTGTATATGCGTTTCCACGACGGCACAGTGTGTAAGATACAACCTAGCTGGAGGATGAGTGTATATGTGTCAAAGTTGGTTGTTAGAACGTTCTTCCGAAGCGGTTCATCGCCAGTAGTGGCAATCTCTGCTGACATCTGGATCGGCCAAAGATCAATGTATTCCTTGGACGGGTCGTCAATATCAATTTCACCCAAGCCGAGCAAATTGAGCGTTTTTTGCTTTGTTGTTGGCTTTGCGGGTGGTACCTCAAGCTCTTGAAAGCCCTTGGCTATGGCAACGTTTGCTTGGAGCCTCGTAATGAGGTCTTCTATGATGGTGACATAGCTGCGAATTGCAATTGCATTTTCTGGCTTCATGGCGTCAGTAGGGAGCGCACTGTGTGTGTTACCAGTCACACGGCATCTGGCTGCTGCTTGTATAGCCTTCCGAGATATGGGGTGGTTTGCAGCCTTGCTAGTAGGTCGTGAGGGCTGAGGTGATGGGATTCCCACTGATGGCTGTGCTTGCCTCAGCTCGGGCAAATTGTAGAAACCCATGACGACAATGTTTGGTCTCATGCCACCCAAACCTGCACCGAGTACAATGTTGCGAGCACCCCACTCTATGGTAGGTGAGATAGTGATATTCACAAACGCTTTGATCCTGGAGAAATCAATATACTTTGTCCAAGACTGTTGTTGCCGTCTGGCCTCGGGCACAGCTTCGCCAAAGTTATCGGAGACAATGACATGTCCTAGGACAAAGAGGCCTCCTTTCTTCAGAGAGTTGCAAAACTGAATCAATTTATACTGCCGCCTTGGATCATTGACTAGGAGCAGAATTTGTGGTCTCCAGAACTTGACATGTTCTTGACGCAGACGGAGTAGGTATTTTCGAACCTGATGGAAGATGAGATTTTGACTGACGTCTCCCCAGGGCTTTGGAGGCGTTGTGTAATGGATCAAGAGGAAAAGGACCATCAACAGACCTACGCAGCCGGAAGCATAGAAGCCATCAACAAAGAACATAGTTGCTCCGCATGCAACAGTTCCCATCGCAGCTGTCTGCCAGCTGAAATGGTGAAACGAAGGCCGAAAATTTGGGGCAGATCCAATTCTAAGCAAGAAACAAGCCAAGTTGGTGACAAGGAATGTCATGAGATACTAGAGATGATTAGGTTATGAAACTAGAAGTATAAGATATATTCGTAAGCAGACATACTGTCATTGTGATGAAGGATGCAATTTGGTTGATGTCGGCAAACATGGTGATTTGGGCAATGACATAGGTGATTACGATAGCGTAGATTGGCTGTGATGGGTTAGATATCAGGAGTATATGTTCGTTGTCCAAGTGGGAGAACGTACTTCATCCGATTTCTTGGTACCTTGACCAAACAATGAAAGTCCTGGAATAAGATGATCTCGAGAAAGAGCTTGCAAGAGCTTGGAGGAACCAATAACACCCATGAGTACTGAAAACAATGATGTCGCCATCTCGCCAGCAAGAATGACGGCACCAGAAATGTTGGTTAGTTGAATAACATTGGTATTACTGTAGAGGGTCTCGCGGGTTACGGATGCCGCCATGGCAAAAATGACAAGGGTGTATAGGACAAAGGTCAACCCTATGCCGTACAGGGTGCCCTTTGGGATGGCTTTACTGGGGTGCTTCAAGTCTCCGCTCATGCTCGCACCAGCGAGAATGCCTCCTGTGGCAGGGAAGAGAATACCGAAGAGGTCTTGGAAATTTTCACGGTGATGGATTACACTGCCTGCCGCGCCGCGGGTGAAGTGAGGAAGCAGGTTCTGACGAAAGGTGTCCATACTAAGGCCTGTAAACACAACATGCTCCTTGGGCTCAGCAAACGGAGGCAAGGCTACGGCTGAGAGGGGAATGCTGATGGTCGCGATAAGCAGAACGACTAGCAGTCCATTGCTACAACGTGCAAACAGCCCACTACCAGCTAGACAAATGATGGTAGATGCGACTAAGACGATGGTAGCCCATAAGAACTGCCACCAATAGCTCTGGGGCATCCACTCTGCCATGTTACCTCCATGGGTCCCAAAGTTCTCAATGAGACAGTCGATCAAGCCGACGGCGTTTAGAGAGGTATTGAAGACGGAGCCAAGGTAGTAGACGATACCGATACTTCCCCCAAACTCTGGTCCCAGACTTCTCGAGATGAGGTAGTAGGCGCCTCCGCCCCTGACGGTGCCGTTGGTAGCGATTGCAGAAATGCTCAGGGTAGTCAAGAGATTTATGGCATAAGCGGCAATCAACATGGCCATTATGCCAACGAGTCCAGCCTGACCCAGGAGGAAGCCAAATCGCAGAAACATCAAAATGGACAAGACATTGAGGGTGACGGGGACGAAGACGCCGGCAAAGGTGCCTAGCTTGTCTGTGCCTCCAACGGGTCTGGGGAAAGCCCCAGGCCGTGGTTTGGAGGACTCGGTCATGGGGGGTGTCTTGCCATGACTTGCGGGTTCCTGGCCAGAGGCTTTTCGAGATGCAGTGAACAAGTTAGAGAACCATCCGCCTACACCTCGCTGTTGATGTTCAGTCTCTTGCGAGCCATCCAAGCTATTGGCATGCTGCTGTCCGCTGCCGGCTAGGAGCGGAGTGCCCTCAGTCGGTGGTGATGCCGGGGGTGACTGCTGGGCAAAAGAGCGGCGATGCAGTCGCTCCGTGTCGTCACGGGCAGTACGAGCAGCAAAGTTTGAGCGTGCCCTGGGCAATGGGCGTCTAGTCAGTTCGTTGTTGGCATTGTCTGCATCGGTCATGGTCCAGGCATGTGTAAAACCTGGTTCCGGGCACGTGTGGATGGTTACGTCGACGGGGGTCAGAGCGCAGGCGCGGGATCCGCCGATGGTGCTCTTGTAGGTATGTATCGTCACAAGACTGTTGAGACGACCAGACGGGAAGACTGCCGGACGGAAAGGAGCAGCGGTGGCTAGGCTGGAAGAGTGCTGATAGCGCAACTATGTATGTTCGCAGAAAACAAAGCCAGCCAGCGGGCGTAGGATGCAAGCATGAAGTCATTGGCCATGGGGGAGGAATGCGTAGCCTCAGTTAGCGCCTTAGCCTCATTCACCGTTGGGGAACATGCAGGGAGGCCGTGATATGGTCATCCCGCGCCCCACGCCTCGGCCAAATGACCTCAGCCTCCCGCTCGGCATAGACAATCACCGTCGGACCAGTCCGTCCTTCTGAGTCCTCTCGTTGTGCTGGCGTGCCTCTTGTCTTGCTGTCTTGCCCTCCGTCTCGTCCACATCGACTCGACACTTTTCGCGTTTTGCCTGCAATTCACGCGCAGACACGCATCCAAAGTCCGTCTGCATCGCCAAGGTACATCTGCAGGTCCCCTGTATCGCGGCCTTGCATACTTGCACCAGAAGAGGCAGATAAGCGAAGCTTCCTACTTTTGTTATCGCAACCCGTTCTGCCTCGATCCTCTCTCGATACACGACGCGACCCAAAATGGCGGCAGACCGTTCCTCGTCCTCGAATCCGCCCGCAGCGTCGTCGTCTTCTGCACGAGCATCTCGCCAAAGCTCTCCAGCCGAGGCCCAATCCATTCGCGCAAGCTCGACGGCAAGGCTGGGTTCATCGATTCCCTCTCTGCCCAACGGCTCGCCAGCCATACGCCAAATACCCACGCCCTCGCAGACTGCAAACTCGCCGTCAATACAAACACCTCTGCCTGGACGCGCAGACCCGCACTCGTCGCTTCCTGGGCCATCCGAGTCGAACCTCTCGTCGGCACTGAGGGAATCGTTGGGCAACTCTCCTCCACGATTCGGCACGCCTCCGATACGTCCCCTCTCTCCCGCCCAGGAAGCCGCCCCTCGCGGCCCTCCTAGTCACTATGGCTCGTTCGACGGCCGTGGCCGCTCCCCTGTTCCCTACGAAGACCCCGAGATTGTCCGTCGCCATCTCGTCGGACACTATGCCTCGCCTAGCCGCTCCAACCGCGGCCAGATAGGCGACGACGATGCACAGTCGACCGGCATGCGACCTGAAGATGACGAGGAGCAGTTTTCCAGTCTGCAGCTTCAGGGCGGTGATATTACGCGACAGATCTACAGGTGGAGCGAGCAGCAGCAGGCCGAGGAGCAGGGCAAGATGCAGCGCAGCAAGAGCTTCCACGGGCCTCGTCGCAGGCCTGAGGACGAGGCGCTCGACATTGACTCGATCCGACAGCCAGGTGGTTTCCGACGCAACTACATTCGCAGAGCCGCGGGTAGCCCTTCGCCCGCACCCGGCCCGGCTGGATACGGTACTGTCCAGCAGTCTCGGCAGCAGCCCCCAGTCTTTACCAGCAACTTTCTCGAGTTCCTTACTCTGTACGGCCACTTTGCTGGTGAGTCTTTGGAAGAGGACGACGAGGTGCTAGGACCTGATGAGTACTTTTCGTCTGATGCTCTGGACTCTGGTGCGCAGAGCGAGGACGAAGACAGAGAGTATGGCGAGTCGAGTGCCCTTCTTACGCCAGGGAAGCGCAGGAGACGCAAGCCCAAGAAGACCGGTACAGGTTCTCCCACCGGTGCGGCTTTGCTTCTCCTCAAGTCGTTTGTCGGTACCGGTGTACTCTTCCTGCCACGAGCCTTCCTCAACGGTGGCATGGTCTTCTCCAACCTCGTACTTCTCGCAGTAGCCGGTCTCTCCTACACGTGCTTCGTTCTTCTCGTCTCTACCCGTCTCGCCGTCGAACACTCTTTCGGAGACATGGGCTTCCATCTGTACGGCAACTGGATGCGCAACATGATCAACTCCTCCCTCGTCGTCTCACAAATCGGTTTCTCCTCCGCCTACATTGTCTTCGTATCCGAGAACCTGCAAGCCTTTGTCCTCGCCGTGTCAAACTGTAAAACCTTCATCGACATCAAATACATGATCATGATGCAAATGGCCATTTTCCTGCCCTTGTCTCTTTACCGCAACATCAATCACATCCAGAAACTAGCGCTGGTGGCCGACCTCTTCATCCTCATGGGTCTCGTATACCTCTACTACTACGATATCTTTACCATTGTGGATCAAGGTGGCATCTCCGACATTGCCAACTTCAACGCCAAGGACTGGACTTTGTTCATCGGCACGGCAATCTTCACCTTTGAAGGCATCGGTCTCATCATCCCCATCCAGACTGGCATGAAGGATCCCAAGAAATTCCCCAAGGTACTCGGTGGCGTCATGATCATCATCACCGTTGTGTTCCTCAGCGCCGGTGCCCTTTCCTATGCCGCGTTCGGTTCCAAGACGAAGACTGTCGTCCTGCTGAATATGCCCCAAGACAACAAATTCGTCAATGGCGTGCAGTTTATCTACTCGCTGGCTATCTTGCTTTCCACCCCGCTGCAAATCTACCCTGCGATTGAAATCACCAGTCAACAATTGTTCAGTCGCACCGGCAAGTACAACCCCTATGTCAAGTGGAAGAAGAATTTTTTCCGCTTCTTCATGGTGCTCGTTTGTGCGACGCTGGCGTGGGCTGGTGCGGGCGATCTGGATAAGTTTGTTAGTCTTGTAGGCAGCTTTGCGTGTATCCCGCTTGTGTTTATTTATCCTGTAAGTTCTTCCCTTCTAAAGTACACTGCATCTTGTCAGAGGTTCTTGACTAACGAAACAATACAGCCTATGCTTCATTACCGTGCCGTCGCCCGCACAACTACCGCTCGCGCTTTGGATGTCCTGCTCTGCATCGTCGGTGCAATCAGCATGGTATACACAACCACCCTTACCGTCGAGAGTTGGATCCAGGGTGGAGCACCCAAGGCCCCTGGGTACTGTGATAGCAAGTAGTTGACTGCCACTGTTTCCAACTCTTTTTTTTCACACTGTTTTTTTTTTGCTACCCGCCACGTTATTCTTTACCCTTGCTTTTTTTCCCTTTGAGAACGAAGTTCAAGTTTTGCATCACGCGTCATGGCATTTACAGCGATACGGGGAACATGCAAATTTTGAGGTTCTCATGCAAAGGTGGAAGGGGGAGTTTGTTGGGGTTTGATAAGGGATTATTTTGTATGTAACGATAAATTGGTATGTGTGCATTTTTGTATGGATAGAGTGACAGAGTTATATGTGGATTGGCTCTTTTTTTTGGCTATTGGTAATTAGGATGCGAATGTGGCAGTCTCATCGACTTGTTCTTTTCCTCCGTTTTGTGTATTCATTGGATAAAGTCTCACGTTCCATTCCCATAGAAGGAGAAGATACTCGTACATCGTATTCACAAAACCAGTCACGTGCAAGCAGCCAAACTTTCCAACCAAGCAAACAAACCAAAAAGTCACGTGGTAGTCATCTTATTATCCCACCTTATACTACTACACTTTTTATCCCTCGTCCGAGGAATATTCCGTCCGAGTATATCCCGACTTGAACCTACAAGGCTACACTAACAAAACCCCCCCAGCCTCACTCTCTCATATCTCTTACTCATGGAATAGTAAGAAAAACCGGCTCATGAGAAAAGGGCAATAAAAAATACGAGGATTTAGCGGGGAAGGGGGTTTTTTTCTGGTAAAAGTGGGGAGGGGGAAGGGTTTAAAGTAGCAAACAGCATGGCAGGAAAAGATCGAAGATGATGAATAATAATAATAATAAAAATAAGATCGAAGATGTTAGATTTTAAATACATATAGGAACGTGAGTTGAAGGGGAGGGGAGGGGGAGGAGAAGAATCAGGATTGCTAAACTTTATTGAGAAAGAAGGCTTGCACTTGCAAGGCTGAGACTAAAAGGTTGGGTGCCAAGAAAAAAATGATGGGTGAGATAGAGTGAGATAGAGTGAGCGAAGCATGTGAGATTGAGAAATGGCGTGCGGCTGAAAAGTATGAATTGCGCCACTGGTTTTTCTGACGAAAAGATGGATTGTAAGATGGGTAAGAGAGAGAGAGAGAGGGAGAGAGGCGAAACTGGGCTGGGGCTGGCTGGCGGGGCGGGGCGGGGGTGGTCAAAGGCGGTCAGTCAGAGGAAAGAAAAAGAAGAAAGAAGGGAAATGTGGCCTCTTTGGCAAAGCCAGGCTTTGCTGGATCAATAGTATTTTGCGAAGCACAAAGGGGAAACGATCTGATTGAGTGGATGGGGGGGGGGGGGAAGAGCAGAGACACGCCCGCTGGTTCTGGTTGGGACCATGTGGAAAAAGAGCCGGTCTGGCATTTCCCCCTCCTCCTCCTCCTCCCCCCTCCCCATCCGCTCCCCTCGCAACCTATTCTCCTCCCCCCACCTCACCCGGCACGCCTTCCTCGTCTAGCTCATCGCATACACTCGTGCAGCGGACTTTGCTAGCAGCGCTAGACGCGAAGAGGCAACTTTGAGATTGTTGGCAATATGGGCAAAAAGTCGCCAATTTCTCACCGTGTTTGCTGCCAAAACTGGGCTCAACGGGGGAAATGGGTTGGGTTGGGTTCAGCTGGGGGGCACGTTGAGGGTCGGAGCTGATGATTCGACCCTGTGGCGGGGTAAGACAATAACGCCCAGTGGCGTTTTTTTCTCTTTGCAAGTCTTGCAGTACGTGGTGCTGTTTTTTTTTGCTTTTGGGGGTTTGTTTTACGGCTTCTGGTTCGCGCGCGGCTTGCCGGCCGGACATGCAGGGTGCTGGAGAGGCAGATGGGTTGGTGGTTTTCTCTTCACCGTCTGATGGACGTACATACTTACTATCCAAAACAGTCATGGGTGAGTGGAGAGCTCTGGAGCGCGGGTAGAGCTCCGCCGTTAGTGGGACATGAAGCCTGAGGGCAGTTCCCACTTTGTTTATTTGCTTGCATTGGGCTTTTTTGTTTTGTTGTTTGTTTATGTTTTTTCTGTACGCATATACCGTACATACATATACATATGTAGGTAGGTATGCACGCGGTACCAGCACAGCACACAGAGTCTCGAGCAAACAAAGAATCAAACGTGATTGACAGGCCGATTGATGCGTCGTGCTTAGCTCTGTGTCGGGAGCTGCAACCCGGTACTGCTGACGTAGCATGTAGGAGTCGTGTATAGGGGGGGTTGTATTGGCGAGCAATTGCCTTACTACAGGATTAGAAATGCTTCCCGTAAGCAGTCCCCAGTTTGGGGGATTGGCCACGGACAGAATGTATTGAGTAGCATTGAGCAGAGAATTTACCAGCATATCGATTTACAAAATGGTCGAGTGTTGAGTTAGTGTTTCTATTTTGGAGGTGCTGCGCCTCGCGGTCCCTGAGCAGCGATGGGTATGGCGGGCGATCGATCCAGGAACGGCAACGGGGTGACTGTGCACCCATTGGCCGCTGCAACCATCGCGGAACCCGATGGGACAGGGCCCATGACGGGCGACGAGGGACGGGCGTGCATCGTCAGTCCGTTGCGCAAGGCTCGTCGAGTATACGAGCTTCAGGCGTGGTAGAGCGGCGCTACGGGTGGGTGCGATACGCTGCATTGGCGAGACTAGCCAGGTGGAGTGGACAAGGGCGCCGCTGGGGGCATGCTGCTCAGTGCTTGGCTTGAGACGTATAAGTCAAACACACCACCGCTCTTTTCTCTCCTCACATATCCTGTCCATACCATCCCCTTCCCCCCTCCCCGTTATCTTGTCCCTGCTGCCAATTCACCCCCACCGACAACCCTACAATCGCTTCCCATTTGTAATCGACTCCCCTCTTTCGTTTCTTCGCCATGTGGTAAGTTCCCACTGCCCCCGCCCTGCAGCTGTAGACCACCACAGCACACGCACACGCAGAGAATACACACAGAGAGAGAGACCATATCGATGGAATCAATGCAACATTGCCCGCTGACCACTCTACCCTCAACAGCGGAATCTTCGGTTACATCAACTACCTGGTGGAGAAGGACAGGAAGTACATTCTCGACACACTGATCAATGGTAAGTGGCACACCCAATTCACTGTCCTCACTAGCTCTCTGCCTACGGGTCTGGTTCTGTTGAGGACGGCGGGGTTTCACAATGACGACAGCTGACCTTTTGCTTTTTTCCTCCCTGTCCAGGTCTGCAACGCCTAGAATACCGCGGCTACGACTCCGCCGGTCTCGCTGTCGACGGTGACAAGAAGAACGAGGTCTACGCCGTCAAGGAGGTTGGCAAGGTCGCCTCTCTCAAGAAGCTCGTCGAGGAGCAGAACTTCGACCTCGGAAAGGTCTTTGACTCGCACGCCGGTATCGCCCACACACGATGGGCGACCCACGGTCCCCCCTCGCGTGTCAACTGCCATCCCCACAGGTATGTTTGTCTTGTCTGGCTGCTCAATGCACCCCTTTCAGGCCCGCCACTACACTCTGCTCGTGCTGACGCCCCCACCTCCAGGTCTGACCCCAACTGGGAGTTCTCCGTCGTCCACAACGGTATCATCACAAACTACAAGGAACTCAAGACCCTGCTCGAGAGCAAGGGCTTCAAGTTCGAGACGGAGACGGATACTGAGGCTATTGCCAAGCTCACAAAGTACATCTACAACGAGCACCCAGACCTGAGCTTCCCATCGCTCGTCAAGGCTGTCATCAAGGAGCTCCAGGGTGCTTTTGGTCTCCTTGTCAAGTCTGTCCACTACCCCCATGAGGTTGTGGCTGCCCGCAAGGGTTCTCCCCTTGTCATTGGTGTACGGACACAGAAGAAGATGAAGGTCGACTTTGTCGATGTCGAGTACAACGACGAGGGTGCTGCTCTCCCCGCCGAGAGCGCTGCCCACAACGTTGCCTTGAAGAAGTCGAACAACTTGCTCGCTCCCCCAGACAAGTCGCTCCTCCACCGATCGCAATCTCGCGCTTTCCTCTCGGACGACGGTGCCCCAATGCCCACCGAGTTCTTCCTCTCCTCCGACCCATCTTCCATTGTCGAGCACACCAAGAAGGTCCTGTACCTCGAGGATGACGACATTGCACACATCCACGAGGGCTCGCTGAACATTCACCGCCTGCACAAGGATGACGGATCCTCCAACGTCCGTACCATTCAGACCCTCGAGATCCAGCTCCAGGAGATCATGAAGGGCCGCTTCGACCATTTCATGCAAAAGGAGATTTTCGAGCAGCCCGAGTCTGTCGTTAACGCCATGCGTGGACGTCTCGACCCTGTCAACAAGACCGTCACACTTGGTGGTCTCCGCCAGTACATCTCCACCATCAGGCGATGCAGGAGGATCATTTTCATTGCCTGCGGTACTTCTTACCACTCCTGTATGGCTGTTCGTGGTGTCTTTGAGGAGCTTACCGAGATCCCCATTGCCGTTGAGTTGGCCTCTGACTTCCTCGACCGCCAAGCACCCGTCTTCCGTGACGACACTTGCGTCTTCGTCTCGCAATCCGGTGAGACTGCCGACTCGCTCGGTGCTCTCCGCTACTGCTTGGAGCGTGGTGCCCTGACTGTTGGTATTGTCAACACTGTCGGTTCCTCCATCTCCCTCCTCACCCACTGCGGTGTCCACATCAACGCCGGTCCCGAAATCGGTGTTGCCTCCACCAAGGCCTACACCTCGCAGTTCGTCTGCATGGTCATGTTTGCCCTATCGCTCAGTGAGGACCGTGCCTCGAAGCAGAAGAGGCGGGAGGAGATTGTCGAGGGTCTTGGCAAGATCTCTGACCAGTTCAAGGAGGTGCTCAAGCTCGACCAGCCTATCAAGAAGCTCTGCGAGAGGTTCAAGAACCAGAAGTCTCTGCTCCTGCTCGGACGTGGCTCTCAGCACGCCACCGCGCTTGAGGGTGCCCTGAAGATCAAGGAAATCTCATACCTCCACTGCGAGGCTGTCATGTCTGGAGAGCTCAAGCACGGTGTCTTGGCTCTGGTCGACGAGAACCTCCCCATTGTCATGATCCTGACCCGAGACGACATCTTTGCCAAGTCGCTCAACGCATACCAGCAAGTCATTGCCCGTAGCGGTCGTCCAATCATCATCTGCAACGAGAACGATCCCGAGTTCCCTGCTGACAAGACTGACAAGATTGAGGTACCCAAGAACGTCGATGTTCTTCAGGGTCTCATCAACGTCATTCCTCTGCAACTCATGTCATACTGGATGGCAGTTGCCGAGGGCGTCAACGTTGACATGCCCCGTAACCTTGCCAAGTCTGTGACTGTCGAGTAAGCAAGCGTTTGTGTAGTTTACATGGCGTTCTCTGGGCTTAGAGAAGCTATGTATCATTTGGGATTTGGACTAGATGTGGGATTTATGAATGGAAGCTCTGGACGCAGCTCATGTGTATGGCATTGAATTTTACGATATCTAGGATGCAGAGCGATGCGTTTTGCGCAGCTTGTGGTACTAGACGAAATGAACACAATATCTCTTCATTACTTGTATTCCTTTTGCTCATATGTGGTACCACATGGTATTGATTGCGTGTATGGGAGGGTGATGTGGGTGCCCGCATGGGTCGGTGAGGGTCTAGTCACATCGCGGCGTTTCACCCCCCTGGTCCGATGACAGCATTGTCAGAATTGGGGATCCCTGTCTCTCGGTTGCGGGGCAGCCTCATGGTAGTGCGCCGGTTCCTGCATCCTTGAACCCGCTCTCAAGGCCAAGCTTACGATACCCCGACGGTTCCAGAGCTACCTGCGCATACTTCTTCCTCCTCTAAACTTCTGCTGCATACAATCGGATATATACGGAATTTTACCATGGCATCCCTCAAAGGTCCCGGCGCGCCAAAGACATACGATGGTCCGTATCTCTCGAATGCCAATGCCAACCCCGCCCCCACCACCACTACATCCTTCACCCGCCCTCAGGAGCTCCATGCTGACGAGATACGAACAGGTTCTGGACTGCGCATTGGTATCGTTCACGCACGATGGAACACCAAGATTATTGATGCACTGCTCGAGGGCACAAGGAAGAAGCTGAGGGAAGCGGGTGTCAAGGATGAGAATATCGTTGTGCAGGATGTGCCTGGGAGCTACGAGCTGCCGTATGCTGTTAAGCAGTATGTGGATCATGGAGAAAAAAAAGGAAGGAAAGTTGAAGCTAACAGTCAAATCAACAGACTATACTCAGCATCCCAGATCCAATCCTCCAACACAGGCGTCGTAGGCGCAGCAGCCGACCTTCTTGGCTCGACATCCGATCTGACGGCGCTCACCGGACAGTCAGCTGCCAAAGTATCCAACCAGCCGTTTGACGCTATAATCGCCATTGGCGTGCTTATCAAGGGAGAGACTATGCACTTTGAGTACATTGCCGACGCAGTCAGCCACGGACTCATGAGGCTGCAACTGGACAACAACGTGCCCGTCATCTTTGGGCTGCTGACGCTATTGAGCGACGAGCAAGGACTCATGAGAGCGGGAATTGGCGGAAGCGACGGCAAGTCTGGACATAACCATGGAGAAGACTGGGGGAGCGCAGCAGTCGAGCTAGGTGTTAAGAGGAAGGGGTGGGTCGAGGGTAAATTTGTCGAATAAAGTATTGTGAATGGAAAAGATGCGCATAGCTTGTGAGAGCTGGACGCACGCAGAGACAGTTTCTGCTAGTATATACTACAAAAAAATCCAAGAGTCATTTGTGACACAAGCATGGACATTTCTCAATTGCTGACAGACAAGGTCAAACTCTATTGTAGCAATTGCGCATATTACGTTCTGACACAATGCGAGCATTGGATTTGCCCTAGGATCATGTTCCAGTAGCCTCCGATATGCTAGTTTTGGTCTTAGCGGTTTTTTTTCTACACCTGCGCCCTTCTGGTCAAAGTAAGAACCACGCCACGTTAGTACATGGAGAGTCACGAGCCAGCCTTCATAAACTACGCGCATGTAGCGTCAAGGTATCTTCCCTCCAGCCTTAGACTGCTTCTTCTGTGCTGCGCAGTTTTGGTATCTTCCAGCCGGGCTGTGCATATATGTGGCAGTGCTAGTGTGGCAACCGGCGCAAGGCGATGGCGATGACGCTGTCAGAGTTGGCAACGGGCGGGACGTGCTTTGGCACAGTTTGGTGCGCAGATGCGAAATTCAGTGTCTGGGTAGTATTTTCAGGCGATTTCTGATGCTGGAGTTTATGCGACCGTGATGGCTGTGCCGTAAAGGTGCATTGTCAGAGGGCAGTCGGGTTGATGAAGGATGGTTGGCAACAAGAGCACTCTCCTTTTCTCCTATGGGCCGCTAGCTTGGCAGCCGGGATCCGCAACCTCACCTCGCAACCTCATATTCCTCAAAGACTGCCTTCACTCAATACAAGCCCCATCTGTGTGAGCGGAGCGCCGTGGACTGGATCGCCCATCTCGTCCGTTTGCCTTTTCCATCTCTTTTCCTCTTTACCGCCCCTGTCCGGCCCTCCTGACACGTCCTCAGTACGCGGGTGCGCGTTGTCCCATACAACCCTGTTGCAGACTTGCAGCTGCACCGAGTACACCCAACTCGCAGCGCCTCAACCCACCTTTCGTCCATCACTCACCGTCACACCAGCATGGGGGGAGCATACACGTGCTGATATACAAAGTCGATTGGGATTGAGGTGCGCTCTTGCGGCGTGACCACAAACTGCTTCTCGATACTAGGTCTATGCTAGTAGTCCTACGCGGCGAAAAAGACGACAGGTGACTGCGGCAGCTAGTTTTGTGCCGCTTGCTCACTTATTTTCTTACTTCCCGCCTTCGAGCACCGTGGCGACGACCGTGGGGGACACGCGCGGCCTTGGGGACAAGAATACAGATTTGCCCAGAAACAATGCGCAGCGCCCAAGCTATCTGCTAGACGACGTTGACTCGAATCCCTCCACCCCTACGCTTACCTCGTCCATACCCTCCGCCCCCTAGACCATGTCGCGCTCTGGTCACAACAATTCACTGCACGCCCTCACACCCTTGACCAGCTCAGATTCTTCTCCGCCTGGCAAGTTGCCCAGCCCGCGGTCTTCCAAGCTCTCACATGAGACGATGCACGCGACCTCATCCTCCCTACGCGCCGCCCCATCAAGCGCATCCAACAATGTCGCCGACACCATTACACCCATAAACACTCCGCCCGAGTCACGCAGATCCGTCTTCCCGGCCGACGGCGTGCTGGGCCAGCGCTCCACCTACGATGCACAGCTTGACCCAAAACTCGATAGACGGGCGAGGGCGAAGGGAACGGCGAAATATAGTACAATACTGGACAAGGTACGTGAAGGCTACATATACATACACACATAGATGTGGTCGCCCTGTGACGCTAAGGCTAACTTGACTTGTGTTACAGGGCGACGCATCTCCTCCTCCCGACCCGCGCCTGGCCATTGCCGGCTATACCACCGGGAACTATGTCATTAAGACTTCTTTCACAGGTGCCCCGAAATCGAAACTCAGGATAGCGCCCTATGTAGCCAAGCCCTACTCTTTCGACCAGCGCATATCATGTGGTCCAGGACCTGCGACCCAAGTGGTCGTCACAGGATTTGATCCTCTGACTCCAGATGTCCAGCTCCGCAGTTTCTTCTCCGCCTACGGTGAGGTAGAGACTGTGCACAACCAAGTACACCCCGACAATGGCAGTCCACTTGGGATATGTTTGGTCAAATTTCGCGACACTCCGCCCGGTCGTGGCACTACTGGCATGAAAGCCAGTACCTCGGCAAAAAGAGCTGAGCGAGAAGGCACCAACCAGCGTCTTGCTCAGCACACGATCAAGGTACAATCGGATCGCGAAGGTCGAAGATGTTCAAAATTGGTGGATGTAGCAGTGCAGCAAAGCCGCAAGGAAGAAGAGAAGCTACGAGCCAAGCATGCTACGAAAACAGCCGCGCCCACCGCTCCTGCAAACTTTGACCTGCCAGCCAATGTTCCAAAGGGACCCTCTGGGAAGGGCGCTCGTCCACCGATGCCGATGATGCGGGAACCGTTGACACGAAAAGCAGCGCTTTCGTACCTCATCGAGCGAGAGCCGATCAAACCCACGCTGAAACGAAAGCCTTATATCTTCATCGCACACGCATACGTACCTGTCCTCAGCACCACGATTGAACATTTGAAGAAGCGATTGAAGAACTTCCGGTGGTCTTCGGTACGATGCGACCAAACAGGTTATTATGTGACATTTGAAGAATCGAAGCGCGGCGAGGACGAGACGGTTCGATGCTACAAGGAGTGCCACATGCAGGCTCTGTTCACCTATGTCATGAACATGGAATGTAACCAATATGGCGATCCCAACTATGAACGAAGTCCTAGTCCCGAGCGTGTAATTGCCGACAAAAAGCGAAAGGCCATGGAAAAGCGAATAGAAGAGGAAGAGGCAGAGGACCTGGAGTGGGAAAAGAAGCAGAGGGCAGACTCACTGGACCCTGTACGAGCTGCGTTGGACGTTCTGAAGCAGGAGTTGCAGGAAAAGCTTCTTGGAGACATCAAGACTAAACTTGCCGCGCCTACGATACTCGAACTACTGGACCCTGAGTTGCACGTCGAGAAGCGCCGAAAGTACAACATCCCGGGTCCGCCAAAGAAGGACGAGGATGTTCGGCCCCCAGCGCTGCTCGCCCCAGGCTTTGATGCTTTCGGTGCAGGTACTCCGAGAGGTCGCAATGGAGGCCTTGGTGGCCGTGGTGGTCGTAGAGGATTTGGTGCTTATGACCCCAGCACGAGACGTGGAAAGAAACCTCCGAAGGTTGTCAATGCGTTTGCCGACGAACGAAGAAAGGCATCTGCGCCCAAGCCTCGTGTGGCTCGTGGTTTGCATCGCCAAATGCTTGAAATGTTTGAACCAGAAGAATCGGATGACGAAAACCGCAGCCAGTTGACACGCGGCACCGAGGAGCAAGAGAGCAGACCTATTAGCCGAGCTCCTTCTACGGACATCGAAGATGAAGTGGAAGAGTCGTCGAGAGCTCATCGTGCCAAGCGACGTCGCATTGAGACTGGCTGGGGTGAAGAGAGTGATGAGGAGATGGACGATTCGCACGCGAGAAGTTTGCTTGCTCACTGTATTCACAAAGACCCTGAAAACATGGCGGAGAAAGAGCTGGAACAAGTTCTCGCAATTCTCCCACGCTCATCGCCAATCTGGAAGAAGGCCGACAAAGCGCTCAAGGGTTTCAGAAGGCTGCGGAAGATTGAACAAGAGGCAGACGTCATCTTTGGTGTCGAAGGAAGCCCGATGGACAAGACGGAGCCCGAAGTAATTGTCACTCAAGATGAAGAGGCCAACAAGTCTATCGAGACTACAGAACTTCCCGAAACACTGACATCGCTCAAGAAGAAGGCTGCCAAGCCAAAGAGAAAGACCAAGAAGCAACTTCAGGAAGAAGCAAAGGCTGCAAAGGTGGAAGTTACGGAGATTGAAGTACCTGCGGAAGAGGAGGCACCTGAAGTCAAGGAGGTTGCGGAGATCGCTGAAGAGGCAGTGGTTGAGGAAACTACTCCAGAGCAAGATGAGCGGGCCTCTTCTGTCTGCTGGAGCATATCCCATGACATACCTCGCAAGACAGTTGATGATGACTTTAGCGTTGTCATGGACATTGATGGTTGGCAACATCTGCTCAAGGATGAAGAAGATTTGCGTCTTCTCAAGCAAGCCGTTGAATCTATCGCTCCCGCCAGTATCGGAGACGCTCAATCGTGGGCCTGGAAGCAAAAGTCCATTAAGCATCTCAACCGTAATGGCCAGGAGGGTGTTTCCCGCACTGAGACCAAGATTGAAGGATACTACGTTCCCAACGCAACTGGCTCAGCTCGTACAGAAGGTATCAAGAAGATTCGCGAATCCGAAAAGTCGAAATACCTGCCTCATCGTATTCGCGTACAAAAGGAGCGCGAAGAACGCCAACGTCGTGCCAAGCAAGAAGAGCGAAGCGTCGTGTCGGTTGAAGGCTTTAAATTCCAGACAAGTGCCAACAAGGCGTCGACCGCAAACTCGCGTGCCAACCGTGCCAACAACCGCCGCATGGTCAACGACATTAATATCTCCAAGAACCTTTCTGGAGCTGAGGGTGACGCTCTCCGCTTCAATCAGCTCAAGAAGCGCAAGAAGCTGGTCAAGTTTGACCGTTCAGCCATCCACAACTGGGGTCTGTACGCCCAGGAACCGATTGCCGTCAACGACATGATTATCGAGTACGTTGGTGAAAAGGTCCGACAGCGTGTGGCCGATCTCCGAGAAGCCAAGTACGACATGCAAGGCGTGGGATCAAGTTACCTGTTCCGAATTGACGAAGATACTGTCATTGATGCGACAAAGATGGGCGGTATTGCCCGTTTTATCAATCACTCTTGCACGCCCAATTGCACAGCCAAGATTATCCGCGTCGACAACACCAAGCGTATTGTCATTTATGCGTTGAGGGATATTCAGTCTGGTGAGTTTTATTCGCTTCCATCTTTAAGATCTGTCTTTACTAACGCATATCCCCAGACGAGGAACTCACCTACGACTACAAGTTCGAGCGTGAAATCGATGCCACGGATCGTATTCCTTGTCTCTGCGGCTCAATCGGTTGCAAGGGCTTCCTTAATTAGGATATTTTCAACGGTACATACCTCCCTCCCCCTTGTCTTCCTCCACGTATACCACTTCCTCCCTTCTTCTGGTATTGCACTCTTCTTCTTCCCCCTTTTTCAACGCTCATCAATCAAATGCTTCAACGCTACTCTGTCCCCCATCATGCCCGGCCTGCTCTGTACTCTACCTTGCATACCTGTTTATATATATTACCTCCTTTTTTTGCGCTCTCTTTTCAACCCACATTAGAATTTTCAGACACGCGTTTAGGCGGACTGTGCGATGGTCCTGTGTACTGCGTGGCCATGGCGATGGTGGTTGCGCTTTCTTGCCATCCACCTTGTTTTTTGTCTTTTATTTTCGTCTTCTCTCTTGATTCATTGGCACCACCTCCTTCGATTTACGAGAGGGGGTATCAGGCCACTTTGAGGAGTTTGTTCTTTGCGAAGGGAAAAACTTCATGTCCATCTGGGGGTTAATGAGGTGTGGCGATGATGTGGGTGGAAGGGGAGGAGATGATGGTGTAAGAAGATAGGCGAGGAGGGAGAAGGAAAACGGGAGGAGGATGTCTAAAAGCTAATACGAATCTAAACATTACACTGCTTCTACCTACCATTTTTTATACTACCTGTGTTGCTGAGGTTGTTTTCTCTCGCAGATATGGTCTGTCCCCCTTTTCAATACAGAGACTCATATTCATGTCTCTTGTCATGCTTAAAAAGATAGATATCAACAAACTACGCCATTTATGCATTCCTCTCTATCTCTCTTTCATACCGCTCATCATACACCTATTGAATCCTTTACATGCACCTCCCGCCTTCCCCCCCTTTTTTTTTCCCATTTTCCATCTCCCACCGACCCAAAAACTCCCCTACCTACGCTATGCAAATAAACCCGCTTTGATGCAAACCCTTCTCTATTCAATCCTAGCAATCCAGTACCCCCATCCACCTTCCCACCTCTATCCCACCTCTATCCCGCGCCCCCACCATCCTCACCCACCCCTCGACGCAGAATCCCCAGGACCCATATACCAATCAATCGGCAAACCCAGCGTCAACGCCGTACTATCCGGATACCTAACCTCGGCAGCACTCCGCGTCGTAGTCTCAGTCGCACTCTCAGTCCTAAAAAAACCGGACAAACGAATCAAAAAATCAGCCCCCAACTCAGACAGGAAAAGAAGAAACAGAAAACACGACGCAAGGCAACGCACCTCGTACTCTCCATCTTGCCCTCTCGCTGTCTGCGCAGCACCTCGAGTATAACACTCGCTTCCTGACTGCCAAAGTGCGTCGCCATATTCTCTAGTTGGGTGACGCCCCAGTCGCGACTCTGGAGGGGCGCATGGGGCGCCCAGGCTACGACGTAGATGGCGAAGATCATGACGTAGACGTCTAGTGTGTGCGGGACTGTGTGTGTATGCTGTTTGTCTGGGTTTTCGCCGCCGAGCAGCTTGTGGCGGGCGGCGTAGGAGCAGTGTGTCATGTGAGGTAGTGAGGCACAGATTTCGCTAGTCATTTGGTGGATTGTTGTGCTTGCTTTGGAGGCGGTTAGGAGGGTGGAGGGGGAAGAGGGGGTCAAGGCGAGGGAGGCGAGGATT
The DNA here is from genome assembly GCF_000523435.1 of Bipolaris zeicola 26-R-13. Classification (NCBI taxonomy): domain Eukaryota; kingdom Fungi; phylum Ascomycota; class Dothideomycetes; order Pleosporales; family Pleosporaceae; genus Bipolaris; species Bipolaris zeicola. The sequence goes on from NW_006912053.1 coordinate 309,769, forward strand.
TCTTCGCAGAGGAGAATCCGGGTTAGGCGGAGGACGTTCCACATTTGGGCTATGGTGCGCGAGGGGTAGATGGTGTAGGTTGGGGGGAGGCCGGCGGGGAGAGCGCCTTTGGGGTCGGCGTTGGGGAAGGGGTGGGAGGTGTAGGTCCAGAAAGGGGAGGCGGATTCGGCGATGGCGGCGAGTTCGGTGTCTAGATGGATGTTTCTGGATATTTTTTCGGTAGAGGTTATGGTGCCGTGGCGAACTGAGGCGGCTAGGTCTGTGGCTTCGAGGATGAGGCCCGTGAGCTTCCATTTGGGGTCGGAGGTGTCGAGGAATTGGGTGGCGTGGTGGCGTATCTGGCGAATGATCGTGTCCGTTGCTCTGCCTGTGCTGAGTGCGGTGAGTGTGCCGTTTAAAGATAGACCTGTCACTGCTGCTATCTCCTGTGCCGTGAAGGATTCCACGCCCCTGAGCTTGACAAGCGCAAATGCGCCTGCGACGTGTGTGTGTTTGTCGTCTCCGACGGCGGACGCGGATTTGGAGAGTTTCTCAAAGAGGTCGAGGAGGAGCGCGCCTTCGAACGTGGACTTCGCCTGTGCTGCGCCGGGTGTCTGAAGCAATGCGTTGATGCTACGGAGTGCTTCGCAGTACTTTCTGCGTCCAAGATTCCGTGCCGTCTGTGATGAGACTTGATGGGACAGGAACGCCAGGCTGACTGCTTCGATACCAAGCGTGATATGGGCTGGGGCATCGGGCGAGTCGAGATAGTCGTTCAGAAAACCCCAGGACCGACCAAAATCCGAGACATAGTACCTAAAGAACATGTCGCGACTTATGACTTGTATGTCTTGAGGCAGGTGCTGGACTTTGATTTTGGGTATGCCATCAGTGCCCAGGTTCTGCCGTGTAATAGCTTCGTTATTCGCCTTTGCTAGGAATCTGTTCCTAACAAGCTCAGATTCATCAGTGAACCGCAACTCAGAGGTGTCTCGATACCCGCTGCATGCTATTCCTACGCGTACACACGAGCTGCAATGGGGGCGTTGTAGGTCACACTAGGGTCAAGTTAAGCTCTGAACAGTAATAATTCCATGCGGAGCGTACGCGTAATCTTCTCTTCCTGCACCTTTCGCAGGCTTTAGATGGGATTCCGCGGAACACCATCGTACTGTTGGTTCTAGGGCTGTGACTAATGAAGCACGGGTTGGATAAAGCACTCTCCTGGTAAGGTGCCTAACCAAGGATGTAACGATGGAATCTGCCGAAGTAACTAAAGTATTGTATAATACTCGTGATTGCGCCCCCAAAAAAACTGGCTACAACTCGAATCATTGAGGTAGCATGATGATATACGCTAGTCCCAATATGGTATGCAATTCGTGCAGACTTGATTTCGTATAGCGATTGAAACCTGGTAAAAATAGGCGATGCGATAGGGAATTAGGCTATAGAAAATACCCGTGGATCAGCCTAGAGCGTCGAGTTGCCCTTTTGAGATAACAGTACATGCATTGTGCAGCAGTGAATATGGACCAGTACGATACACTTGAAGACTGATTAGTCGTCTAGTCACTATCATCATCATACCTGTTCCCTGCACCCACATCCCCTAGTAAAACATCATCGGTAGCCGGGCCCTTGTGGTTTCTGACCCACTCAGTCTCCACACGAAAAAAGATCCATATCCATCTCCTGACCACTTCGAGCACTTCCATCGTAAAGATGCCGCCTTCCAAATCATTGAAGTGGTCGAGGTGTACACTAAGTTTCAGACTCCATGTACATCTCAGCAAAGCATCGACGACAACGGCAGCATAGTAAAACTCTTTTGCGTGGAACCAACGATGGCGACGTAAGCCCCAGGGATATTCGGGCGAATTTCGGGTGCGGGCACTAGAGAAGAGCGTCAGATCCCAGTCTTTTGCTACATCCCAGTAATAGGAGTAGCCAGAATTTACAATGACAGCGAAGAGCCACATGCGATAGAGCGTGGCTTCTGAGACACCGAAGCTCGAAGGGTCCGGCGAGCGCTGCAATGCGCTCAGGATGATCACGGGGAACGCAGTCGAATATTTTGCTGCGTTGGCCAAGTGCGTGCCTCCCCAACCGGTGGTCGGATTGATCTGGCCAGTACGCTCATTTCCTCTTTTGACACGGTAGTACTCCGTAATACATTGCCGAAAGCGGATCAGGTAGGGCACCGCGATGATAAAGGGGACCCAGAAAGTTCCACCGCAGTTGCGGTTAGGCGCGGCAGTAGATCGTTGTCCCGACGAGAAAAACATGCATAATGAAATGAACAAATCACCAAGGACTTTGGCATAACTTGTCAACGCATCTGCAAGCAATATGTCTCCGAATTTCCCATCTTGCGCTTCGGCAATGCCACCAGTACTGATGCGCTTCAACGTGGCGAGTGTGCGCGAGCGTCCATTGCGGCTAACAAAAGGCACTGGCGCGATGAAGCCTATGACAAGGACGAGTAGGTAGAGGTTTGGAAGGATCTCCCAATCTGCAATGGCTTTGGGGTTGCCGTGGGTAAGCGCCCAGAAAAGGAGTAGCGAGAGGGCGAGGGGGATGGAGAGGAAGGTTGCGATACGGTAGCAGGAGAGGTGATGCGGTGGGTGGTGCGGCGAGGCGCGCGATGGATAGCGGATTAGAGAGGGGACGTCGACTTTTATAATGGAGAGGTAGTGAAGGTTGAGGCCCCATGCCCATATGCCTGTGGAGGTTGTCAGTCGCAAGCAACATTGGAGGCGTGCGGTGTAGGAAGGGTAGCGGAAGGCTGGGTGACAGCCAATCGCTAACAGGGCTATGCATACCAAGCACAATTATGAGAGCGACGCGGTATGGTAAGGGTAGGATCCGAGTGAAGCCATCGATTTCCGGCTCGATGGCAGGATCACCGTCCATATCTCGATTGCGCGTGGAGTGTAGTGGCCGTGGCTGCGTCCCAGCTTTTCTTGTGTCGAGCAGTCATGAAGCTCGTTGAACAAAGTGTCCACGCAAAGTTCAATCCCGTCTCTTCTTAAGAACCCTCGGTCGCGTGGGCGCAAAGGGGGCAAGGTAATCAATTCTCCATGCAAGATAGCGTGTCCACTTCCCCAAGGGCTCTCCAACCAGACTAAAATTAAACACCAGCCACAGTGGTGAGCCACATGCGCATTACGTCAGCGAGCAGAGGTGTGGCACAGCAGTTCCTTCCGAGGGTGGGTCTGAGTGTCCTCGGAAGGAAGCTTTGCCCAAAGTACGCAGCCATGACGCGATCATCGCGATACAAACACAACGCCTCCCCGTTGCGTGCAATTGGGTATATGAATTGACGGGATAGAAGAGTCGCCCAGATCTCGGGACCGGTTGCACTATTTGCTTCTTTCTCCACAGTCTAAAAGCTGCCCTGTTTCTTGAATAAACCCCAAGCCCAAGTCTCAATTGCATTCCGACCTCACTTGCTCACCTTTGACATTCTCAAAAAATATCACGCGCCTACATCACACCTTCACACCACCACACCCACACCCGTGCCAGTGCAACTAGACAGATCCCAAAGCGCACAAGCAACCATGTCTCCTCTTTCCGTGCCCAAAATCTTCATGGCTGGCGGTGCTGTCGGCTTCGGCTACTACCTCTACATGCGCCAATACTGGTTCCCCAACCCCTACAAGACCCAGGGCGTGCAGAACATCGAGGACCGCTTCTCTTCCGGCGGCGCCTCGCCCACACATACTCCCGCTGTTGCGAGCCAGCGCGGTACGGGTACTTTGGAGCCCCAGATTGACCATCTGGAAGTCAACGCATAATTTACTGACATCCATGTGCAGGTAGCTCCATGGCCAACGACGGAAGACATGGTGGTCCCAGCAAAGGCCCTGACTCGGAGTACTTCAAGGCAAACATTAGCAGTCAGCAGAGCGAGGTGAGCTATCTTATGAGACATGGTCCGTGTGTGGGGATAAAAGCTAACACGCCATGTTATAGCCCGTCTGGCCAGACAAGTTCTACGAGCAGCAGTACAACAACCCCAAGGGCAAATAAGCGCTTTTTGATTGGACTGTCGAGAGAATACATATGAGCTTGGAACTGTGTTGCTGGAGTGCGACAGATACCGTGTGCATGGCATCATTGGCGTTTGAAAAAGAGATGAAAAATACACAATCACGCGTTACCTACATCTAAGGACCTCAATTACTGCGGGATGTATGGCAAATTCGAACAATCAAAAAAAGAAATTCCTAAGCTATTACCCAACTGTGTGTCTATCTCGTTGACATGCAAGTACTCTACGATGCAATTATGCGGGATCCGTGCTGTCATGGTAAATCGCGTCTACCGCTCGTCATGTTTCTGTAAATCGGTTCCCATGCATACAGCCTACGTCACTTCTACATCTTGGCATCGCCGACCCGTCTCGCAGCCGTGTTCCTGCTAGCGTCTACAGCAAGTCCCACGTGATGGCTTAGAGCTACCAACTCGCCTTCGGCATCATACACAAACGCCTCGATGTCCATCCTGCCATTGAGAACCTTCTTCATCTGCACCCTGACCTGCAGCCACTTGACGCCCTCGGGCGGCAGCGACTTCTTGAAATCGAGATTCAACAGCAAAGTCGGGTACCAGAACGGGCCTGTGTCCTTCTCTTTGAACCTCTCTATAAGCAGGGGAAACATGTCTGCCACGAATCCAATCGATGAGTCGTTGAAGTTGCTGCCGTCTGCAAAGCAGAGCCATTCGTCTGCCGTGTTTGTGGAAGCATGGCCTTGTCGCGGAAAGTGGAATAGGACTTTGCTACTCGCCTTTCGGAAACTGGCGTATGGCATTTCGGCATACCGTTCCCACAACGGATCTTCACCTCTTTCTAGCTTTGATATATCTACAGAAGCTACTGGGGGCGAGAGCTGGTACTCTGTGTCGTACGAGACGCCAGATTCCGTGTCCATGTTGGAATTAGTCACGTAGGCAACGATTTCTTGTCGCCCGTCCTGCTGCATGCTCACGTGCACGACCGAGGTCTGGCGACCAAGCTTGACATCCTCAACAGTGAAGATCGCTGGCCCGACTTGGGTTCGTCGCAGAAACTCCACATGCAGGGCAATTGTGTGGGGTTGGTTTTGTGCCGATAAGGTGGTGCTGAAATGTGTCTTGACTACCTCAAGGAGACTGACATGGTATGGTTAGTGGACGCGTACGCGCATTCTTAAGATTCTCTCACCATCCAGTAACATATCCACCGTTCGGAACTGCGCATATCAGTAAAAATGACCCATTGTGATAGTATGTCGGATCTGTACGTACCGGTTCCGATGCACCAATCATCATGTAGTGTACAGGAGTAGGTGTTGGTGGAGAGCTTCTGCACCGCGGTAGCTTCGCGCCAACCCGGCATGATAGCGACCTGTCAAATGTTGGACTGAGTATGTATTTCTCGGCGCCCTTTATATGGGTAATGTTGATATTATCAGATAACATTCACGGTGGACGTCACACCGCAATAAAGGACCTCGGGAAGCGCCCAGCTACTATCTCCGCGCTAACACTGAAAGCGGAAAGAGCCTCGGCCCTGACACTCACTCGGTGTGGGGTGAACCCCGGCTCTAACATCGTCTCACGCCCTTGACAAGCCGCCTCCGACCGTAGGGCGCTCCGCCCGAGGTCCCATGTAGAACGCGTCTGCCTTTCTCGTTTTGGATTCCTTCCACTTTACATCCTGTTTCTTCCGTAACTTCGTCTACGGTAAGCCGAGTAGTACATCATCAACTTAATTGCCAAGATGCCTTCCGAGAGCCAGTACCCCAGCTTGCCCATCCCAGATGTGGATCTTGTGAGTATCTTCCTGCCCCAGGAACAAGCTCGCACCCTGACTCCATGTGCTGACGTTCGGGTGACATTCCTAGTGGGCATTTCTGTTTGAGAGAAAGGAAAAGCCGTTTGCAGATGACAAAGGTAGTCTTACGATTAATCACGACCTTGCTTTATCTAGACACCGAGCTGACGTGGCTGAATAGTAATCTACTATGACCCCTACACCACACGCTCGTATACATACGCACAAGTCAAGGATGCTGCTATTACTTTCGGTAAAGGCTTGAAAGCGCTCTGGGACTGGCGCAAGGGTGATGTGCTTGCATTGTACACACCTAACTGTATCGACACTCCAGCAATCACGTGGGGATGTCATTGGGCAGGTGGTGTCCTGTCGCCTGCTAACCCAAACTACACGGTTGATGAGCTTGCTTTCCAGCTCAAAGACTCTGGCGCAAAGGGTTTGGTAACACAGTTGCCCTTTATCAAAAATGCGCAAGAGGCGGCAAGGAAAGTCGGAATGCCTCTGGACAGGGTGATTATCATGGGAGATCAGAGAGACCCTTCATTCAAAGTCAAGCACTTTACAGGTATCATCAACACGGCTGGAAGTGCCAGGTTTAGGAGGACAAAGGCGACCAACCCAGCTGAGGATCTGGCGTTTTTGGTGTACAGCTCTGGCACTACTGGCCATCCAAAGGGCGTCATGCTTACCCATCGAAATATTGTGGCCAACACAATGATGATTAGAGCTGGAGAGGCTGGTAACCTGAAGCCCACTGGAGGACCCACCGGTGAAGGAGACAAGCTACTTGCCTTTTTGCCTTTTTTCCACATCTACGGTAGGCTGGGTATAATGCATTGAACCCAGGAAGTACCCACTAACAATCTACAGGCCTGACATGTCTGATCCACCAGAGCTTGTTCTCCGGCCTTCAGCTTATTGTGATGCCAAAGTTTGACCTTGAGGATTTTTGCAGGTTCATCCAAGAACTCAAAATCACATTTGCTTATGTCGTCCCACCCATTGTCCTTCTTTTGAGCAAGCACCCCTTGGTGTCCAAATACGATCTCAGCACCATCCGTATGATGAACTCTGGGGCTGCCCCACTTACAAGAGAGCTTGTCGATGCAGTCTACAACAGGCTAAAGATTCCTGTAAAGCAGGGATATGGCCTTTCGGAAACCAGTCCCACCACTCATACCCAGCCATGGGAAGACTGGAACAAGACGATTGGCTCAGTTGGTAAACTGTTGCCTTATCAGACAGCCAAGTACATGTCTCCGGATGAGAAAGAGATGGCCGTTGGCGAGGTTGGAGAGCTTTGGATTAAGGGACCCAACGTTTTCAAGGGGTACCTGAACAACCCAGAGGGAACTGCACACGCAAAGACAGCCGACGGGTATTTCAAGACTGGTGACGTTGGATACCAAGACAAGGACGGCAATTTTTACATCACAGACCGTGTCAAGGAGCTTATCAAGTACAAGGGTTTCCAGGTGCCACCGGCAGAACTTGAGGGTATTCTAGTCTCTCACCCGAAGGTTAAGTATGTTGTACCGATATACTCCACTTTGAATGCTTGCTAACATTTTTTTTTCTAGCGACGTGGCAGTGATAGGCGTGTACAGCAAAGACGACGCAACAGAGCTGCCAAGAGCTTACATTGTACCCAAAGATGGTCTTGGCAAGACTGACGCAGACGCAAAGGAGATTATAGATTGGTTGAGCACAAAGGTGGCGCACCACAAGAGACTCAGGGGCGGTGTGAGGTGGGTAGATGAGATTCCCAAGTCGATCAGCGGTAAGATCTTGAGGAGGGTGCTCAAGCTCAAGGCGCAGGAAGAGGAAGAGGCCAAGGAGAAGGCAAAGTTGTAGTTTGTACACTTATTTTGAACTGGAATGCCTACATGCAATTGTCATTTCTGAGAAACAGTGAATTTCAATTATTATCTAGAACAAGTGAGGCAAAGGTTCGTGTCAGACATAAAAGGTCTGTTTGACGAAAATCTCAAGGCTGTGTGTCATGTCGAAAATATGCTTTGATATCCTGGTCAATTGGACGAAAGCGTGCTGGTACTTTCGCGATAAAAGGCGCCCCCTTTCTCCGCATCGGTGCACGTGTTCATCGCGAAAATCGGCACAGCCTTTTGCAGTCGCATTAAACTTTCAAAACCAACAATCAAGATAAGCGTGCCAAAAAAGTAAAAGCTCCACACTGAGATAACATCAAGTTCGCGTGTGGTGTTCCTGGTGTTCCTGCCGTCGGTAGCTCCAGCCAGGGCACGTGCCTGCTTACAGCTAGCGCCATCTTGGCACCACCGCACAGCCGAGCCAAAATTACCCTCGCAAAACTACGACCTTGAACCCATCGACAATCGACAACATCACGACCGTCACGATGCCGAAAGAAGTCAAGCAAAAGTCAGGCCTCATCGTTGGCATTAACGCCGGCCACAGTACGTCTTCCGCCTACCCGCCTTCGACACTCCCGAATCGCTACAACTGAGATGGAAAAATTGTTGGATGGACGCTAACAATGGCCAACAGAGGTCACTCCCAGGACTCCTGCTCCCAGGATCTCCAGGAGGAAGGGTTTCCTGTCCAAGCGCACTGCTTTCGTCCGTGAGATCACCAAGGAGGTTGCTGGGTATGTTACACTCCATAGTTTAGTCGAGCGCGAGATTGCGCAACTGCTTGTGCAAGAGTTTGCTAACATTATCGTGTCTTACAGTCTTGCCCCCTACGAGAAGCGCATCATTGAATTGCTCCGAAACTCCAAGGACAAGCGTGCTCGTCGTCTAGCTAAGAAGAGGGTACGTCTTCCCTCCGCCCTTGGCGCCTCCACATACGATTCGATTTTCCCACCGACTCGATTCAATGCACAAGTTTCAGAACACACACTGACATAGCAACAGCTCGGTACCTTCGGCCGCTCAAAGAGAAAGGTCGACGAGATGACCAAGGTCATCGCCGAGTCGAGGCGCGCGGGTCACTAAACGGTTTCATGATGTGCGGTGGATGTAGCAAACACGGCGAAACGAGCGACCTTCTTTCCGATTCTGTCCCTGGGTGTTCGGTCTCTTTTTTCCCAAACGGGCGGCTCGACACAACGATTTCGGAACGTCACAAAGCATACCTTATATACACAAAAAGGATGGCACGATTATCGGAGTATGGCAAATGGTCAGTGACGGTTCCTAAACGTACCTAGCATGTGTCACTCAAAATCATGAAATGTGACGATTGGTTCACGCCAAAACACCATGTCCGAGTGCCATGTGCCGTATGGTGTGTGATGAGGTGTGATGTCGTACAGTAGTGGTGATGGTGATGTTGTCGGTGGTGAAGTATTACTACTAGCATGGATGTCAAATTCCTACTCTATTGCCCTTATCAATGGCAGAGTAAGGGCCGAGAAATGCTTAAATTGAAACGCGCTGCACTTGGAGACAAGGCTGCTCAGGCTTCACACTACTCTTGTGTGAGTGAGGTCTCGAGCAGATGCGTGGACATACATGTACACATGCACTGTCATGTCATTAGGTATGCCTGATGTGCAAGACGGTCTCAGCACCAAGTCTGGATTGTATTCAAGGGCTACGAATGTCGAATTCAGACCAGAAGACATGTCCTTTTGGTTTTGCTTCTAGAAGAGAAGCATGTCACATTATTCATTTTGACGTCTACTCTATTAAGAAAACATGTAAACGCTCACAAAAGACGAATCGGGTTTGGGGGTCCGTGTCTATCAATTGAGAAGGTTTGCTGCTATCAATCGTCGTGACCAATCTTCTCCAGCTTGCCCATTTCACGCTTCTCGCCCGTCTCACCGACGAAGCGTATGCGGTCAATGCGCGTCTTCTCGCTGTCGCCGTCGGCATCGGCGACGAAGAGGACGACCGAGTAGACGTTTTGGAACTTGACGAAGCGGAGCTCAAGCTTGGCTGTTTGCGTTTGCTCGTCCCAGTCCGAGGGCTTAAGCTCAATGACTTGGGTTGCGGGGATGTCTTCTGCTTCCTCGAAGCCCAGGTTGTGCTGACGGTTGATCCAGATGTGGATTGTCTTTGGTCGCACGGGGGCTTCGTCGTCATCATCGTCACTGCCTGAGGTGCAGGAGGTGATGTGGATGGTGTGTAGCTTTACGTTTGCGGTAAACGGCACGTACAGCATGAGCTGGTTGTCCACATCGCTCTCGACCCAGTCCTTGTTTCCTTCTGTGCTGGCGGCGGCGCCTTTGCCGTTGTTCAGCGAGGAGGGTGGTGATGTCTCGAATAGCGTCCGGACGGTTCCAAAATCGCTGTCTGCGTTGAGCAGGTCGAGGCCACGCACATCGACAGACTCGGTGACGTCGGTGTATCCGCGTGGTAAGCTGGCGCCTATCCATGCTCCGCTTCCGCTGCCGCTGCCGCTTCCACTGGCGAAGCCGCTGCCGCCCTTGCTGTCGTTCTCGGCTTCTGCGGCGAGTGTCTTGATTGCCTCGGAGAGTTGTTGGGGATTCGAGCCCGAGTACTTGCGTATTTGCTGGTTGTTTTTGTAGATGATGAATGTGGGGGTACTAATGGACGACTTGGTTAGATGTACCGTGTCTTGTGGGTTTGTGTAATGTGTATAGGTGCATACTTTGTGACATTGTAGCTCTGGGCAATCTGTGCTTGCTGCACTGTGCTGACTTTGGTGAAGGTGACTTTTCCTGGTCTTGAGAGCTGACCGGCTAGCTGATCATATACGGGCGCGATGGTTTGGCTTGATAGATTTTGTTCATTGTAGACTGCAGGGGGCAAATGTTAGCAAAAACAGGGCAAGGTGGTGTCTTTGGACGTATGCCGCAGCGGCGGCGACAGCGGCATCTTACAATTGACTACTACGACGCGCGAAGATGATAGCAACGAGCTCAGCTGAGCGGGCGACTTGATTTCAACAGTTCCAGACATTTTTGTGGGTTCTACGAGGGGGATTGATGGAATCTGTTGTTGTTGTTGTTGTTGTTCGTCGGGGAAAGGCGCGACGTGCAACGGTCTTGAGTTTTAGTGGGGGCGGGGTGTCGCTCTTCCGTCACCGACGATCACCGAACGTAGATGGGTATGGGCAGTCAGTAGTCAGGCACCGATATACCACGCGGCACGACAACGAAGCTTCCAGAACACCATATTCCCTGCTTACAGCTGCGGATTGAGAGCCGAATCCCGTCTTGTTGATTACTCAAGACACTTGGCTCTTTGATTTGGTGCCGCCGAGTCCCCTTCCACGTCGATCTATACTGTGCCGTCGCCCTTTACATCACTTCCAGCAGCACACGCTCTCAAATCAACACCGTCGCCATCTTCCAGAGGCAAACGCTACCTTTTACCACGTCTCTACGGAAAAGCATCAACAGTCTATACATAACCACATACGCACACGGGATTGGTAAGCGCCCCTCCTGGCGTTCACCGTCCCAGCATTGCGTGCATTCAGACCCTAATCGCCTCTGCATGGCAGGCCCAAACAACCTCTTCCTAAGTTTCGCAGAAGCAAAGCTCCTCCACCTCGCCACCCTCTTTCTCCTCGTCGAACGAAGCGACTCTGCTCGAAGAGCGCATCGCTGGGATTGCTGGTACTTACGTGCCATCTTTCTTGCAAACGCACCCACTGCTTTCCTTCTCGCACACAATCTCTATAGACTGCTTCGCCCATAATGTCGCACGTCGTGGTATTCAACTCGTACGCGAGGTCATTCAAAATTCCCACTACGCCTACAAAGTACCTGACCGAGGTGCGGGATGAGGCGTGTCAGAAGTTTGGTGTCAACAAGGACCAGTTTACATTAAAGTGAGGAAGACCGTGCTGCACATAAATACTATCACTAATATGTCTCTAGATATAACAACAAGCCTATATCCCTCTCCCAGCAGATACGTCTTGCGAACCTGCCCCAGGGCGCCCGATTAGAGCTCGTCCAAGCATCACGATCACCTACTGTCATATCTGTAGCGCTGCAGCTGCCAGCGACCGAGAAGAACGTGCGTCTTACCAACAAGTTCGCGAGCAACACTTCGTTATGGGAGATTCTGCGCCATTTCGAGAGTAGCCCAGGGGCAAACTACAACTTTACTCAGCGCGGTATACCTGAAATGAGTGGTGCATCCGGTGCCGGAAGGTTACACTACGAGCAGCCCGTCATAACCGTCATGCCTGGTCATAAAGAGCAGTCAAGCTTCGTCGAGCTACAACAGACACTTAGCCAGTTGGGTTTCGACAGTGGATCAGCTTTGCTGAAATTGTCGTACAGAAATAGCGGCACTCCTCTGGAAGAAGCTATGGCGCAGATATCACAATATTTTAAGCCTAGTGAGCCTTCCGCTGGAGCAGAGGGGGCGCATGCTTCAACAACCAGCCAATTAGCCTCGATACCGGACCCGACCCAAGCCGCTCCTGAGGCAGCAGAAACTATCGCTGGTGAGACTGTACGCAAAGATGAGCCCGATCCAGAGCCGATGGAAGTTGAACCAAAAACTGCAGCTCAGCCTGCACAAGAACAGGAAGTTTCAACAGACAAATACGCAGCAGAGAATATCGAGAACACCTCTCCAGCTGCAGCCCTAGCGGCAGCAACTTCAACAGCTTCAGCTGCGCCAGCACAGCCCTCTCAGTCTTCATCACAACCTGCCCAGGATACATCACAGCCGGCCGAAAAGACTCGCAACGTCCAAATCTTCTCTGCGCCAACTTCGTCGACTCCACAAGCAGCACGAAATACTTTCAACGAGAGTGACTACCTCCCGACCATCGAACACGCAAAGGCGCATCAAAATGCGCTCCTAAATAAGACTAAGAATACTCGCCTACTTTCTGACAAAGAACTCGAAGAAAAAGAGAAAGAACGACAAGCCAAGATCGCTGCAGCAGCCGAGAAGGGTGGTTCGTTACGGATACGCATGCCCGATGGTGCGCTTATTCAGATGTCTTTTAACAAGAACGATACTGCAGCTGGTCTCTACGACTTTGTTCGCGACTTCTTAGAGAAGAAGAATGAGCCTTTCCAGCTCAAGAACACAGGCCCAACAGGTCGTTTAGTTCTGATCCCACGAGACGACAAGCGACTAGTACAGGATCTGCGTTTCTTCAACAACGAACTCGTCACGTTCCAATGGGCCGAGAACGCGAGCGCAGAGACAAGGGCGAGTCGGCATGTACTTGCATCGGAGTGGCAGGCAAAAGCTCAAACCTTGAAGGTTGAGGAGCCCGCGCGCGAAGACCCGGTCCAGTCGCAATCAAGTCAACCGCAAGGAGGGTCTGTGACTGAGGGCAAGAGGAAAGCGAACATGAGCAACGAGGAAAAGGAAAGCAAGCTCAAGAATCTGCTTGGAAAGGGATTGTTCAAGAAGAAATAGAGGGGTTCGTTTGTGCGGCATTATGTATGGTGTTTGATGTCTGGATTAGCGAAAGAGTTATGAATAAGACATAATTTTCTGGCCTGTTGAATTCTGGTGACTGGTGTATGGAGTTGAAGGTGTCTCTGCAAATACTTCGCAGGTTTGGGGGTCTTCAACGACGGTGACGTTACTCTTCATTTATGAGCCCTGGCACTCTCTGTGCAACTCATACCGTTTGTGTCAAAAACTACCATGTAATAGCTCTATGCTGAATGAGAAGCAGGTTCACATTCACGTTCACCCTAATTTCCGAAACTGTATGCCTGCACGGCCTGCTCATCATGAGAGCGTTTGCTTTCACTCGACCGCATTCATAACACGTATCGTAAACTGTCACCCTCTTCAAAACCACTGTCTCGACAACGATAGTCAGCTTTTACAGAAAACCTACTCTACACTGTAAAAATGGTGAATAGACCCATCCAGACACTGTCTCTAGCCCCGTCTTCGAGCACAATGGACGACATCATTTTCTCTCAGCCAGCAAGCCAACCAGCTCAGAGTCAAGCTCCTCAGTCGCCACACAAACCAGCATCGTCAAAAGATGTCGCAGTGCCGACTACCCCATCCAAATCTCTAGCCTCCCGACCAAAGAACAGTGCGATTCCCAGATCACCACGCCCTCATCTTCCTTCCACACCCCCTGCACCCCCAGAAGACCACACCTTCCTACCCGCCACGCGCCACGCTCTCGAACAAGCCCTCGGCAAAGCCTCGCTAGGCCGTCACGAAGTCCTCCTCCAACAAGACAAAGAGCACACTCAAGACTACATCGCGCAGCTCCAAGACGCCGTCAAACAGAAAAACGGTATCACGCCGTCGACGCACGAGGCGCTTCTTCGCCGGGAAGTCACTATGTGGAAAGCCAAAGCGCAGGAGATGGATGAGAGCGCCAAGACGGAGATGCAGTTGTTGAGGGAGTGTAATGGGAGGATGGAGGAGGAGATGATTGCGCTTCGGGCGGTGGCGGAGGGGCTGAGGAGGGAGGGTGAGGGGTTGAAGGAGGAGGTGGAGAGGTTGAGCAAGGAGAATGAGGCGTTTAAGAGGGAGAATGATGGGTTGAAGGCAGATATGCAGAAGGGTCCAAGAGAAGAGGATGAGGAGCGGATGCTACTTATTACGGACCTTGAGGGTGATAAAGAGGAGATGCAGCGCTTGCTTGATGAGGTGATGGATCAGAATGAGGGGTTGAAGGGTGAGGTTAAGAATTTGAAGGACGAGGCGAAGAAGTTGAAGGAAGAGGTGAAGATGCTGAGGGGTGTTGCGAAAGAGCAAGGTGGTGGGGGTGGGGAGGGTAAGAATAGTAAGGATGATAAAGTGGAGAAAAGGAAGATCAAGAACATAAAGAGGAGGGAAAGGGACAGGAAGCGCAGAGACCAGGTACTGGTTAAGGAGAATATGCAGTTGGCGGCTAAGCTTGCGGAGGTGGAGAAGCAGAAGAGTGATACGAGTGAGGAGGGTCTGGAGGCTGAGGATGAGGTTTGGGAGGGATTTCAGGACAGTGATGAGGGTGGTGAGATGGTACAGGAGAAGGATGATGCTAGGTCTGCTGAGAGAAGTAAGAGTAAGAAGAGTAAGAAGAAGAACAGGGGGAAGAAGGGGAAGAAAGTTATCAAGGAGGAACGGTGAAGGAGATTTGAGGATCGGGTTATCTGAGGTTGGCATATGGGACTCTTGATTGCTTCTGAGGACAAGAGACGGAATACAGGGTTTGCAGGGAGTTGATTGTATAAAGATCTGGGAGTTGAAGGTTATACTTAAGGTATTGGGTGCTAGATTTGTAATGTATGTCAATGTTCTGAATCATAACTTAGCCCTGCTACTGTTCTTCATTCGCTCATGATATCGATCCCTCATCTCTCGTCTCAGCATCTTACCCGATGGCGTCCTGGGTATCTAAACACAACATTAGCAACAAAACTTCTTTCTTGAGCCAAAGACATACCGAATCAACCACCTCAATCCCACCAGTCAACCACTTATGCCGACTCAACCGTTCTTGAACCCATTCATGCAGCTTCTTCCCTACCTCCTCCTCTCCTTGCTTCACCCCTTCTGCCGTAAGAACAATCCACGCACGAACAAACAGCGACCCATCGCCCCTCCCATTATCAACCCCCGCAACACAGGCATCCCTTACAAGCCCCTCGGGATGATCCAGCAGCGCATCCTCAACCTCTGTCGCCGCAACCTGCAACCCCTTCACCTTAATCATCTCCTTAATCCGATCAAGATAATGAATCCGATCGCACTCATCCCGCATCACCAGATCCCCCGTCCGCAGCCACCCCGGCTCCGCAAACAGCTCAGCCGTCGCCTTTGTATCTTTAAAATACCCCGGTGTTACAACCGCGCCTCGCACCCAGAGCTCGCCTTTGTCGCCCCTGGCTACATCTTTCAAAGTGTCTGGGTCGACAACTCGTGCAGACATGCCAGATAGCAAATACCCAATCGTACCCGGTAACGCAGGTTTCAGCCCAAAAATACCGGCGATACCCGGATTAGCGATGCTGGCCGCTTCGCTGAGTCCGTAACCGCTGGGAATCGGTGTCGCAGCACCTTGCGGCAGTTTCTTAGCGAGCTGGTACGCCACATCTGGAGGCAGATACGCGGCTCCGCTCCCAGCACTGACTACAGAACTCAAATCGTATTGTTCCGTCAAGGGACTCTGGGCGAGTTGGCGGACGATCGGGGGGACAAAATGCAAATGCGTTATTTTGTACTTTTGGATGCTGCGGAGAGCGAGGGGCAAGTCCCATTTTGGAAGCATGACAGTTGTGTTTTTGAGGAGGTTGATGCGCAGGATCCAGACGATCATGCCGTAGGAGTGGTACATGGGGATTACGCCGAGGGTTGTGACGGGGGTTAGGGGTGGGTTGCCAGTGAAGCGGGCGGTTTGGACGGAGGTTATCAGGGACTGGAGGCCCGAGCACAGGCCGTTGGTGTGGGTTATCATCATTGCCTTTGGGAGACCGGATGTGCCGGAGGATTGGAATAGGTAGGCCATGCGGTTTCCGCCGTGAAGTTTGCGTGGGTGCTCGGGAAGATGGGAGCCTTGTTTTACGAGGGATTCGATTGTACGGTGTCCGGATACGGTATCGAGATTCGGGTTGTCGCTCAGTACAATTATCTTTGCGGGGTTTAGTTTGAGTTTCAGAGGGAGATTGTCACCCTCTCCGGATCCTAGTTTGATTGCTTCTTTCAAGACTGGCAGTAAGGTCTCGTGGCACATGATACTCGTTATTTGCATCTTTCTGAGTACCCACCATAGTTCGTACGGTGTACTTGCCGGACTGATACCACCAAACACTAATTGGGACCGGAAACATGCATGTGTTGCCATTGGGTAATGGATATGGTTTCGTGAGAATAATGCTAGAATCTCGCCCTCTTCGGTGTCGTCGACAGGGCTTTTATCCAAGCCGAGTGGATTTGGTCCGTCATGGCGCAAAACACGTGCGAGTGCGCAGACTCGAGCATAGAAGCTGTGAAGGGTGACCACTTCCTCCGTGACTGCATTGATGATGAGAGGGTAGTCTTCAGGTAGTGGATTGTCTGGTGGGAAGCAAAGCTCGTGGATGTTCAGGTCATCCGGTATAGGCGGAAAGGGACCGTATGGAGACGTGAATATCGGTTCGTTTGTAGGCTGGTATTTAAATTCACGAGGATCTGGGGACTCGGGACCTAAGAACCTGGACCAACGCGGCTTCAAGATATTGTGTGTCATGTTAAAACGAGGACAGACCAGGTAGTTTGCTAATCAGAAGGCTTCTAGGATTCATTTGAGGCCTTAAGAAATACAGCATAGGTACAGCCAGGCAAAACATTTCCATATTGGATTCCCGAGGTGAAGCACACCCCGCGTTCCCGCCCACGGATGATCTTCGTGGCGTGCGGAGGAGCCTAGGCATCTTGCGTTCTAGTATATAAGGAGAGCTGGAATCGGTGCGATTTGTTGAGAAACGTCGGTGCTGTCCGAAGGGACGGGCTGAACACCATCCCAACGTCAATCCAACGTTTGGCGTATAACGTGCGCGTACGGATACAATCCCAAAGCAACTGGAAAATCTTTTGATTGGCCCCCAAATCTGGTTTGCCGCCGGCCTTCATGCGGCTCCAAATATGTTCGCATCCGTGTTGCCTACACTGGCTGCAGGTGGCCTAAGACTTGCATACGTACACCTTGCATTGGTTCTCGTTGGTTTCAGCTGACACCTCCTTATACTTGGCCCCGTCGAACTTTCGCGCGGTCATCAGCCAATCCGCAGACATGCCTGAAATATTCTGATCAAATCCCATGTGTACGCAAGAAACCAACACGTGCTCTAGCTGTTGAGGTGTACTTTTAGGCGCGCGTGTGGCGGTGAACGTCCCGAGTTGTTCCCACATGCGACCTAGTAACTAGGATCGCCGCGCTTAAGTCTCAGCCTCAGCCTTCTCCAGTTTTTGGCCCCAAAAACGCCGTAAATACGCCTTGCGCCTTTATAACTCTCGTGCCACCCTTCCCTGTATACTCAGCCGTTATTTTTGGAGATTTACATCTCTTCCTTGAAATTTCTCTTAGCGGGTCCCAATAGCGGCCATGTCTTCCGACTATGCAAAGAGCGACACAGCACCGGTGAAGAAAGGCACGGTACCTGCACTGTGGTCTGCAAAATCCATCCCTCATAGTCCGGAGTATGGAGATCAATACGCATTGATTGGAGACGCATACGAGCCGAACCTAACAGTAGCGGCTGAATGGGAAATTCATGACCCGTAGGTTGTTTGAAAATCACGCTGTAACACCGAGTTGGATGCTAAATCCTCGCAGGAGAAGCGAAAGGTTGCCGTACTTGGCTCATATTAAATCACTGTCAGCATCGTGGAAGACACTCCGCCACTTGGCCGATTGGATGCAGGTCGGTACAACGCCACTACGATGGAAAGACATCAAGGAGACGCCTGGAGAGCGCGAACGGCGTGCAAACAAGACAAACATCACGTTTGTTGAGTACAGGCCCGCCTCCAAACCCAAAGCAATCCCCATCAAGACACCTTCGGCACTTCGTGAGACTCTTCAATCGTTATCACATGAGCCTTTGAAGGAAGCTCCTCTTCGGTTATTCGTCGTAGAAGACCTTTCTCAACAAGTCATAGAGCTTCTGGGACAGCGCTTCGATATTGATCCACTGTTTTTCCGTGAACAGATTGCCGATTATGTATGGTACAATACTCGAGACCCATGGGCAGCACCGCCTGCTCTCGTTTCTAGCATGAAGCACCGCCAATGGTTTAGAATGCGAAACATGCGGTTACGATACCACAGGACAGTGGAAGAGTTTGACGAGTCAAAAGCAGAGGCTAACACTTGGAATGTGCTACGTCGTCCCGACAACGACGAGAACCACTGGCATTACATGGACGAAGAAGGCGCCGTAGTGTCTATCATGCGTACACGCACTTGCATGTGGATTGGCAAAGACAAGGAGTGTGGATATGGAACAGTTGGTATCGTGTTACTGGATCCAACAATCAGTCGAGGACAGCCACTTTGTAAGTGTTTCTTTCCACCATAGCTCAGCAAGTCTGGTATACCCAACTTTTACAAGTCCAAACTGACTTCAACAGGGTATGACCGTAGTAACTGGCTACCGACCCCAAAGATGGAAACAAAAATCTATCCGTCGATAAAATCATCCGTCTCGTGGTTTGAAGACGTTGTGCAAATGACAACCGCCTTCCCGTGGTTTGAACGATCAGAAGGCCACGAAATCAACGCCCAAGTCTTCGCCAAACCAACCATCTACACCATCTGTGCGGAATGGCTCGTAGTATGCGACTACGTGAAAGCGCGCCTGAGCCAGATAGAATGGGAGCTAGAAAAGCCGCACCTTTTCCGATCAAAAGGCGACGCCATTGACGACTCACTGAACCGTCTGCATACATGGCGCCGCCAGATACCAGTTTTCCGGGAAATGGTAGCAGAGACACTGGAGCACGCGCTGCCAGCCGCAGCACGCCTGACATCACCATCGCCCCAGCCCGCAACCGCACCATCTTCACCTATTTCTTACACAGCCCGGTCTGTCATACCGGACAATGTTATCATTAATTTCGACAACATTGACGGCTTCGAAGACATCGTGCCAGATTTCCGACGCGTCCTCGCTGCCGTCAACGAACTCCAGGAACGAGTTGATCGTCTCACAAGCATCGTCACATCCGAAATTTCCATCGAAGACTCGCGGCGCGGACTCAAGGAGGGTCACGACATGGCGCGCATCACGTGGCTGGCTACTGTATTCATCCCGCTGACATTCGTCGCGGGCTTGTACAGCATGAATGAGAGTGTTTCGGCGCTGAAGTCGACATACGGATGGTACTTTCTCACTGCGATCCCGTTCACGTTGTTTGTTATGGCGATTGGGTGGGCAGTTGGCGGTGGGAGCTTGAGACCGTGGAAGAAAACTACTAGTACGACGCAGAGGGGGGTGGCTGTTATAAAGGATAAGAAGATGAGTTGATGTGAGTGAGGGTGCACGCTGTGTAAGGAGATACAGTGCACGTGATTGTGGCTGGTGGGCGATAGGGGGCTAGGCAGCGACGGCTGTCGATTGGTGTCGCTCACCTCACATGCCGATAACGGCATAGCCGTTGTGGCTGATGATGGCGGTGCGAGCGACGCCAATCGACAGTCGTCGCTCTACCCTCATTGCACAGCAACACTTGTCGATTGGTTGGCCCCTGCCACTCACCAGCCATGCCCATCAGATTGCTGCCGGCCAGATCAACAGGAAAGCAGCGAGGACGGACGACACTAGTAGATAGCTATCGCCGGCTAGCGACATCAAACATCATGATTACAGCTCGTAATCCGTACTGAAGAAGGGCGGGGCTTTGCCTGCCGCCACAGCTACTGTGGCTGCTAGCTGAGCCATAGAAATTCCCGGCATCTTGCTATAGATCTGTTGAACGAGAGTATATGTTGTTAGAGCTAATCAGATTGCATTTCTTCTCGCACCAAACACCACTTGTTTAATCCTAGTTTGCAATCAGAGCGTAAATCTGAAGCTCGGGTGCCGATGTCCAAGTCTGCCGGCATCACTTTGCAGTATTCTGTCATCCCTCTCACCATTCTTCCTCTTCTTGTTCTCCCAGCTGAGATACAGACACTGCATGGCCGCTAGGATGATTGTAATCACCAGAGCCCCGATACTAATCGAATGTCCTAGAATGTATCTCGGAGCGTCACGCTGTAAGTATATGAACGTTCCGATGAATGCCGAGCAGTTCGCAATGGAGATGATGAGCCCAATGCCAACAGCTCGCACATAGTGTGGAGCGAGGTTGTTTGACGCCCAGCCCTCATCATCAATCAGCTACAGTACGGCAGATGAAACGACAAGGAAGCTTACCATAAGCATAGGTGAGCCCTGGAAGACACCAATAGCAACCAAAAAGGTCCCGGCATACCGCACTGCGTTAGTCTTTGCCACGATCAACATTACATACCCACATATACCCAAAACACAACCTCCGATGATGAAGTATCCCCTATTCTTGAGTCGGTCGGAGGCATACGCTGTCCCGATGACTGTAAGAAAAGCGGCCATGTTGGGAGGTACGGTAAAGAGTTGTGCTGTTGTACTTTGATATCCCATTCCCGATATAATGCTCGGGAGGAACAACGAGAAACTCTGGGAGTACATTAGTATCGCAGAATCGCCGATAAGTGAAGATAGTGGCACTTCTTCGCGATACTTACGTATAAAGGGACCAGTAGAAAGAACCATATGAAGGCAGAGAGATATGTCTGGGGAGCCAAAAGCGCCATCTTGACCCAGTACCAACTAAACTTCTCATCATCCACATCCACATCGGTAGATCCACCTGCATCAATACGCATACGGCGCAGTGCCCACTCTTTCTCTTCATCCGTGAGAAAATGTGCTGCAGCAGGTGTATCCGGCATAAAGAAGAAGCACACAATCCCAAAGACAACTGTCGCCGCGCCCTCAACTAGCCATCTTGTCAGCACTTTGAAATCCAAACCCACCTATCACCTCGAGACTCGAAGGAGAAAAAAAAAGAAGGATGAAATCTTACTAAAAAATATCCACGGCCACCGCTCATATCCCCCAACCCGTATCCTCGCCAATCCGCTCGCCAACAAACCCCCAAACGCCCCAGACAGCGGCGCAGCACAATAAAACAACCCACTCCTCAGCAACATCTCCCCGCGCCTATAAAACATGGCAAGATAAATAATTACACCCCCAAGTATCCCGCCCTCGAATAGTCCCAACAGCAATCTACACGCCACAAGCCCCGCAAAGCTCGTCACGAATCCCATCGTCGTGCATACCAAGCCCCAGCATGTGATGAGGGTGGGCAAGTAGATACCGGCGCGCAGCCGCTTGACGAGCAGGTTTGAAGGCACGTCGACGAGGATGTAGGGGATGTAGAAGACGAGGAGGGCGATGTTGAAGCGCGTGCCGGTTGTGATGGAGAGGGAGGTGGTGAGGCCGGCTATGCGGGCGTTGCCGATGTTGCTGCGGTCGATGAAGGAGAAGAGCCTTGGTGATTTATGGGTTAGATGCGTGAAAGGAAAGAAGAAATGGTTTACTGTACCATATTCCGAATAGCCAGGGGAGAATGCGAAGGTCGAATTTGCGGTTGAGGCGCTTGTCGAGGGTGGGATTGGAATCTTCGGGTATGGCAGTGGACTTTTCAATGTGCATGGGCTCTGGGCTACTATGCGGTTTTTCCATTTTGACTGTACTTGTGGCTTAAGATTTATCTATCGTAACTCATGGACTTGGTAGCACAGACTTCAAGACGATTTGCAGTGATGATGCAAAACTTGGGACAAGGCAAAGCGTTGCGACACAAAGATGTATTGAAATTTACAGCGTCTAGGAATTCCCAAAACCAAGTGTGTCGAAAAGGAGACAGGGTATTAATGTATATTCTAAATCCTTTTCATCAACACTGATAGGCTACTTCCCCTCTTATTTGTGTCTCCCCACAATTGCGGGGAAGAAGGATTCAAAGGATCGACAATATGATGCGGGGGAGGTAAAGGAGGTTAATTCTTCTGACTGAAAGACATGCCGAAGGAAAGACAGCAGCAGTAGTAGTAGTGTGGTGCTCCGCACCGAATCCCACATGAAACAGGATCTATTTTTTGTAAATGGGGATGTACAAGGGAAGACGCCTCCGAAGGGGGATAGCGTGGTGTTGGAGAAAAGAGACAAGGTTGGTAAGCGAGTCGACACAATTTGAAGTAAGCTAGTTTTTTTGGCTGAAAGCCTATCGATACTTGTAATGACGCCTAGACGCTCGTTTCATTGCGTCATGAACGCCCAAAAGCCCCTGGCAGCCACAATGCTTGGCAGATCCACGATGCGATAGAAGAGTTCTGATAGAAGTGTAACAAGGGGTGCGCATACTAGGAAGCATACCAGTCCATTCACACCGTTGGCGGTCCCTGATGCAGCCATGTGCTGGTAGGTCTTGATACCAACGGTGTAGATGATGATGGATTGGACTAGGAAGAAGCCTGCGCCTTGTAAGTAACTGTCTGAAGTTGGCTGTGGAACATAGTGCACTTACTGAAGCTCCTCCTGCCGAGGGCGACAAAGAAGCTGCCGGATAGTATGCTACGGGGCATTTCAAAAGTTTCGATCAAGAGTGTGGATCCCAGAATAATGAGGTAGTTGTCGATGCGAGCCATGGGCAGGTCAAGATCCACGTTTTCGTTGAGCAAGCCACCTGTGTAGATGCCAGTGTGGCTGTAGATTTCGTCGTTGCGTAGGTCCGACCTCCATGAAATAAACAAGAAGTGCAGAAAGAAACCAACGAAGACCATAAGTGCGTAGATTGGCCAAAAGGGGATTGTGGACTTGCCGATGTTGAAGCCTCGCTGCGAACGCGAGGCGAAGTTCATATTGAGCACGGCGTCGGCAATGAGAAGACCAGTGATGCTATACCACGCCCAGCTCTGCACCCAGAATCCAGTGACGATAAAGGCAAGCATTGCCTTGACACGCCAGGACATACGGGTGTTGGGTACAATGACCATGGTCATGTAGACAGTGTAACTTTGCTGGAAGAGTACAGAGACGATCCAGAGAGTGCCAGAGGGAAAGATGTTGTTGGCAGCTTGAGCACTGTATTGCTTGTTGATCCAGAAAATTTCGAACATGGAGTTGAAATACACAAGGAAGTTGCGCATGCGCATTGGAACGGCTGTCGAGATGTTCCCGGTAGACTCCATGAAGTCAGAGATGTAATCAGTGGATGTAGTACTGAAGGCTGCTGCTGCGATTGAGTACGCAACAAAGGTTGGAATCCATAGTCTGACGCCGCGACGAAAGACACTGGATGCGCCCACCTCCCGCGTCTTGTTAGCGAGATATGGCAGGCATATTGTTCGAGCGGAAAGGAAGATGATCCATCCATAAATCAAGGACGGATTGCAGAAGATGACCGAAAACGACTTGCGGAGTCCAATCTGGTAGGAAGGTCCATCGACATTTTTTGAGTCGGGGACGGCTGCTGGAAGGAAAGTCTGGAAGAAAACAAAGAGAAACGATTGAACCACAAACAGACCTCTGAGCCCAATGAGGTAGTTCTGGTTCATGGCGATTCCAGTCGCATACGGACTCGACGATGACGTAAACATTGCCAAAGGAGAGGATAGAAGTCCGGACTTCATAATGGGGGTGGAAAAGGGCGTTGATGCAGTATGCAAGTTGAGTAAAAGACCTAATATTAGGAAAAGCGACACTTCGAACAGGAGTCCAAAAAATGGTCACCGCCCTCGTCTCAAGACGTCACAGCCACTTGCAATCAAGGGCGCCCGCACAGTCTCTGTAAAACACATCCTCCCGATAACACGAAACTTGCAGGCCCTTGGGTTACCCCGGGGGAGACCCGAGATCAACGCCTTGGCTCGCCGAGAAAAAAAACAAAGACTAATGTAGCTCGGGAGATCCTCCTTTTCTGGCGTATTGCCTTGCTCCCCCAAGTGCACAACTGTCAGCCTGAACTGGTTAGATTTAGCTACAGGACGTGTTCCCGCGAAGAATGCGTGGCAGCAAGTTGTGCATGTCAAGGGCTTATTTGACTGTAGCGTCTTGGCCTTTTGGGTTGGTGAAAGGGAAACTGTGGATAAGCGTTACAGCGTTACATACATTTAGTGGATTGAACAGGAACGGCGCGAAAGACTCGTGTCCACCGCAATCTTTGGTCGGCAGCGATTCAGCTAAACCTGCTAGCTGAAGCATACTTACTTACCGGAACCTCGGTTGGGAGGGAATGCGACAAGGTTCTCTTTGCATGGCAGCCTGCGCGTCTTTTGTCTTATCGTTCCTTTGAAATGAGTCGTGACGTCGGTGGAAGACACGGCAGATATTTTCGACAGACGGAGAGCATCTTGAGAGTTGAGTGGCACAAAACCACGAGAAAAGTAAAGAGTCAATCGCCGGCATTGCCCTGGCATATGCCAGCGCCTCCTTCAGCGCCCACAGCGCCTCCGCAACCCCCACTCGACAAGGGTGGTATCGGAGTGGGCGGAGAAAGAAGGGCAAGGCGAAGTGTGCCAAGACGTGCTGCTGTTCCTGAAAGGACAATAAACAACCTGACTCACGAAGGTGAGGCTGAAAAGTAAGTTCCCAGGGGTACCTGGATACATTCCACATTTGTTTTGGCGCCCTGGAAAGGACGCCGTGTCCGAGCTCGACTTAAGCTTGCGGCCCGCCAATGTCAGCCGCCAGCCACAAACACGACTTGAGCGATGTTCATCCCACACGTTGCACTAATGCGCCCAGAGTGGGGGCCGAGCACATGCTCGGCTTGTGTCGATCGGCCGCGTGTCGGTCATGTAATCTCCCGAAGATTTCCTGAAGTCACTCTTACAGCCTTACACTGGCCGCTTGCAGGGAAAGCGGTCAGGCACAGTGGGGCGGCGATATGTGCCCGTTGCCAATCTTTGACTGAACGGGAGGATCGTCGTATCTGAATGAGTCGAGTCCACCTTTCGCCGACCAGCGAAGATTTGCGAAATGGGAATTCTCTGCAACTCCCATAGCGCCACGTCTGTTGCTGTCGCCATGCATGCTCTAGAGTAGTGACGAGATAACACAACATGCCGAGTCATATTGGCTGACATCTCAAACACCCGACAATATCTCCACTGATGCATCGCAATGTTGAGAGACCCAATCGACTGGTTCAGGAGACGCTGTCCGTCATTGCACCTCATCAACACAATCCACGAATAACAAATAGCGAACGGGAAGGGCTTGTGTAAGGTGGAAAAAAGTATTTTTGATATTATGGAAATATGTTTGTGGGCTAATATCGCCCATGTCCTCTACTCAAGCCGCGTAACTATTTATACCTAAGAAAAGAAAAGAGAGGGCTGGTCCCTCCAGCCCATTGAGGGTATGCACATAATCATTAAGGTGGAAGGTCCAGACTGCCAAGCCTACTTCCTGGCTGTTGGGTTCCAAGAGCTGTACTTGACAAGCTGGCGTGCATGGCCATACAGACCAATAGTCGCACTGAGAACAAGGTAAAATGGGTACAAGACGGAGAAGATAATGATCATCTTCCTTGTCACAAACTCGGACTTGACCTGGTTGGTGATCCAGAGCGTGGCGACCAAGCAGATAACACTGTAATCGGAGGTTAGCGAGGTCCAGGATCTAAATGATGCATCGGTGACACGAACCTAATAATGAAAAGCCACTGTGAGATGGGGTACTGGAAATAGACTAGCTTCCACAGCTCCTCCCCGTTGGTTGGGAACTTGACGATAACGAACGATGCCACAAGACAGGTGTACTGTGTAACCAGATAGTAAGATGACTCGCGGATGAGCAGCAGCGATAGCATACCAAATCGGGCTGTGAAGCTCCGCTTGGCATGTTCTTCATGTAAGGGATCCTTGACGCCGTTCCAAACCATCTTCATGTGACGCATGCTGGCCTGAGCCCATCCCTGAGCCCATCGGAGCCGCTGCTTCCAAAAGGCGGCAAAGGTAGTAGGAGCCAGCTCATATGAAGTAACATTGAGATCATGAACGGTCTTAGCGCCCTTGGAGAATGCGCGTAACGCCGAATCAATATCCTCGGTTAACATGCTCTCGTCCATTTTGAGATCACGGAGGAGTGATGTGCGCCAATAACCATTCGATCCGCAGAAAAGTCCGAAGCCCCACATTGTCGAACGACCAGGGTGCGATACCGCGTAGATCTTGTCAAATTCTACGGATATCATGTTGGTCATGAATGAGTCTTCGGAGTTGAACACGATACACCGGCCTTGGACGATATCCACGTCCTTCTCTGCCATGAATCGTTCAGCCGCCCACCGGGGTGCGTTGGGGTGGGGGTAGTGGTCGCAATCGTAGATCGCAATTAGGTCTGATCCAGTATCTAACGTGAAGAAGTAGTTGAGATTGTCGGCCTTGGACGTCGAGCCGGGAACCTTGATGACTCTAGCGTGAGGGAAGCGAAGTGGCAGCTCGGCGAGTTCCGTCTCCAGCGGCTCGATTGGCTTTGGTGTGTTGTAAAGTACATTAATTCGGATTCGATCGCTAGGGTAGGCAATCTCCTTGAGCGCGTAATAAGCGCGGTCCATGATGATGTCTTGCTCGTTGGGCAGATAGGCAACGATGAGAAGATCCAAGATGGGTAGTTGGCTGTCTGGCGTAGGAAAGTGCCATTTCCTGTCTTGGGCTTGAGTGACCACTTCCCTTGCCTCGCGACAGGGCGTGATACTGAAGAAAGCCTCGAGCACAGTGGTACCGGCGATGTAGAAGTTGGTACACATGTAGATAAACCAGAAGATAGCAATGAGGCTATCACTGCAATACATGTACATGCAGACCGAGAAAACATAATAGGAGACGACGAGGCCGAAGGGCGTCCATTCCGAGATCCACGAAGATGACTGTCCAATAACTTGGGATGGAGAAAAATTACTCTTTGGGGCCGTCTTTTCGGTGATGCAGTTTGTAGGAGAGGAGACGTCTCCCACCTCAATTACGCAATCCTTGTTGTCAGACATCTTGTAACGAATGAATGATGTGACAGTAACGATCGGAGAAGGAGTCGAATCAAAGAAAGTGTGACTACTGTAGCAAACCTCAAACGAGTGAAGGGACGGACACAGATGATATATCAGGCTCCAAAGGCCAAGTTTGATGACTGCGGGAAGAAAAGGGTGTGGCGAACAGCCAACGTCCTGCCAAAAAAGGGACCACTGTGCGTATGGGTTCACCTGCACTGTGCAATGGCGCTCAGGAGAGCTGGTCTCCGCATCAACTTACCGCTCGATGTAGGATCGGCAGTGGCATCAGCAATGCCCGATTCTAACATTGGGATGCAAGTGGGTCGACCGTGGGAGGCTCAAAGGTCCATGCTTTTGCTCGAGTATTTTTCACATCGTCCAGCGAGGAGAATTTGCCAAGTTGGGCGTCGAACCGGCGTTCCTCATGCACAGCAGCCAATGGGATGCTTTTTTGTAGCAATGTCGCCCACATTTACAACATGCTTCTTGCATGCAGCATAGACAAGTCGAAGGGGGGGTGGCCAAGGGCCAAGGGCCAAGGGCCAGGAGGCTAGGCGAAGGAGCATTTCCGTTTGCTCTAGGGTGATTATCGATCTGGGTATGCGGCATATTGGTGCGACGGAGGATGCGGAAGCTGAGAGATCGATCACTGCTCTAGGGCAGGTGTAGTTCGGACAACACATTCCTACAGGAGCAGGGAACAGCCACTAGAGCACAGTAGAGCGTGCATTGCGGAGGCTAATTATCCTGGAACAAGGTGGAACACGGCGAGATAATGCTGGTGGCGAAGATCACTGATGTGGACGGGGGTGGCCATGACGGGTCGTCAAGATCATCTCAACAAACGTGGTAGGATGGAGGCAGAGTGGAAGACAGGCCCGTGCTAGCGTTGGCGCACGGCCCGCTGCAGTGCACGTCTCCCGACCTACTGGTGACGCCTTGCACAACCCCTCCGCCTCTTGCGACAGCTACTCAGGCCAATGCGACAACATTTGCCATGATTTCACTATCTGACCGACCTGCCAAGCAAAGCTTGCAGAGCTTTTTGGCTTGTTGCATGGCGCACGGCTGAAAGCCCGCTCCGATAATGACTTCAAGGGGCCCGGTCAAGGCTGTGTGGCAGAAAGGGGAACTTTTGCCGCTTTCTGCTATCCACTGAAGCGCCCGCCATGGCTGCGGCTCCTCCTGGTCCGAAAAGCGTCGTTGCACGTTTGTTCTAAGTCTCTTTGATTAGTCCTGGGTGACTAGCGGCATGACGACAGACAAATACCGCCTTTTGAATTTGAACACGAGGTTTCGTTCTCCTTCCTTTGTTCAGTCATCCGGTCTTCCTCATGTTTCCCTCGGCTCTCCTTGGACTTGCCTTGGTGCAAGCCCTGCCTGTCTTTGCAGAGGTTTCGCGTGGAGCAGAGAACTGTACGTGCGGGTTCTACGACAGTCAGACCAACGAGCTTTACACCGACTCTATCATTGTCTACTTCAATGAAACATCAGGATTACCAGTCGACTTTGTGGCTGAAGAATTCGAGCAAAACTATGCCAAGGACTGGGTATGATACTATTCTTATATGTTACGAGTGTTGGGTTCGTTAGCTAATATCCTTCCTTAGAACGCTGTCTTCCGTGAGGGTGCCTCTCCGGACAATGTACGGCTTGACAATGGCAAGTCTCTGCAGCTTGTAGTGCAGCCTACAACAAAAGAACATCTCGTCCAAGGTGCTAGTCTTAGGACTAAGAGGCGTGATATTCAGCATGGCTCTTTCCGGACCTTGATGAGGCCTGCATATCTGGACGTCTCGGGCACAGCTACCACCATGATGTGGAAGTACAACGAGACTGAGATAACAGAGCTCAGTGTCATGAACAATGATCGTCTAACCCAGCCCTGGGTTGGTACATTTGTCAACAACGAATTTACCACCCGCAATCTTGGAATGAACTTCAGTCAGCTCATTAACGGAACTGCTGCAAACAGAAACTACACCACACTAGGTGGTGGGCTTGGTAATGGCAGCATCAATCCGTGGGACTTTACTGAGTACCGTATCGACTGGACGGCAGACTACATCAATTTCTATATTGGTGGCAATTTGACCCGCACTGTTGAGCACAAGAAAAACAAGGGGATGCCATCAGTCCCCTCTGCTTTATTCTTCAAGCACTGGTCGACGGGTAACCGTTTTTCGATGCGTGGGCCTCCCCGCAACGGAGAATCAGTTGCTGACATTGGCTGGATCCGCATGTTCTTCAACTCGTCAACGATGAATGAAGACTCTCGCGAGGACTTTGTTGCACGCTGTCCCCTGACTGATGCGTGCGCCATGGACGACTTTGAACTGCGTGGCTCTACCCCATACGCGGAAGAAGCTCTGGATCACTGGAAACAGGATGGACATAAAGACATCAAGCGCATGCCGGCACTCTGGATCTCCGTCTCCTGTCTTGCCATCTCAACCCTTCTTCTTATACACACATTCATTCGACGTCTAGCGCCTAAGATCAGCAGAGGAAGTTCCAAATCAGCCCCAGCAGCTCCAGCAGCATCAGAAGGGGAATCCCCAAAGCCTGAAACCGGTGCGGGTACCTTTAGTGAGAGTACATTTACTATGGAATCTACGGATATGTTTTCACGTCCCGGATCTGGCCATGATCATTCCTCTCCAAAACGCCGTTCTGTGGATGATATGACTATCGAGAGGCTTGATGCGAAGCCCGGCTGCTCGACACTTGGAGGATCCACACCCAGGATTGACCTGTCTCGTGTCAATTCCATCATGTCAGACAGTCGCACCACTACGCCCTACGCAAGTAACTTCAACACTAGTCGGGATGACGTCTCCAACTTGGCACCACCTATTCCGGGAATGACATCGCTCAAGCACCACGATTCGATGCTTACGCTAACTGACCCACGGGCCACACTTTCACCACGCCCAGACAAGGTCCAAATGGAGACTGTTACTGAGTCGGCTCTACCAGCTCCGCGCATGCGCCCGCAACCTCCACCAAAGCGGAACCGTATCGACCATCTTGCTGGTCTCACTGCGCTCTGCTCTCTTGTCGTCACCATTATGCATTTTGGTCTTACTTTTGTCCCTGCCATGGTTCAACCAGGTGCGGATGCACACAATCCCTCTGAGCCGTGGGCACAAAGAATCATCGGCCCCTTCTTGCTCAACCAGATGTGGCTCGGTGTCTTTTTCACTACCTCTGTTCGTTTTCTGACTGCCCCTTACCTACGCAAAGGCAAGATGGAGGAAATTGCCAAAGCAGCTGTGCGCCGAACACCACGTCTGATGATTCCTGTTGCCTCAGTCGCATTGCTCGAATACTTCTTCGTTGACGTTGGTGCAACCAAGTTTCTCCAGTACATCCCCAGTCTTACCTGGTCGACCTGGCCATACGTCACTCGCTACCAAAATTTCGGTCAGTACATTTCCGAGATTCTCGAGCTCATCTACCTGGTTCCCAATGCTGTTCCGCAAATCACGCTGCATTACTGCACCGGTGTGCTCTGGACCATTGCTGTGCAACTTCAGGGCTCTTGGCTTGTGCTTCTCGGCGCCGTTGTTGTTTACGAGATCAAGACACCATGGAAGCGCATGTGCTACTATGCCTTTTGCCTCATCAACCACTGGTACGCTCAATCATGGGGCACATATCTCTGGCTGGGTCTGCTGCTCACCGACCTTGACGTGACCTACAAGTGGAAGGCGTACCTGGCTACACGGACGGCCGCCTACTACGCGACACTAACCTTCTTTTGGGGCTGTGTCATTGCGGGTTTCATGGTCAACGTTGTGCCTATATGGGTGGAGACGACTTTCAATTTCAGCACCGCGGAGCGAGGTGTCCACCCTGACCCTACTACGGGTGAAGCAATTCGCGACACTGAACGAAATGGATACCCAGCTTACAATACGCCGCGTCTTAACGGTCTCCTCTTTGCTGGTGGCATGCAAGCCGTTGTCGAGCTCTCTGCAGTTGTACAATGGATCTTGTCCACGCCTCCTTTCCTAATTCTCTTCCCCCACGTCTTCACAATCTACCTAATTCACGGTCTTGTGTTCTGGTCCTATGGCTCCTGGCTCATGGTGTTCCTCGCGGACCGCGGCTTCAGTTACGGCATCAACGTAGTCATTGTAGGCGTAACCTCTTACGGCGTGCTCTTCGCCTGTCTTCCCATTGTCACGCCTGTGATTGAAGCACTCGGAAAGGATATGACGGCCATGGTATGGATGACAGCCACGAAGAAATCGCCTCCACGCCGACGCACCCTATTTCCTTACCCTGATGACCTATTCACCAGTCGTGCACCCAACGAAAAGGAAGAAGAGAACAAGGCCAACAGCAGCGATGTCGAAACAGGCCTGGCTCAGCGCCAAAGCGACGAAAGCACAATGTATCACGCACGCAGCACCTTCAGCGAAAAGGGCAAGGGCAAAGCACCCGCCTCAGTTGGTGTACACGAGATGCAAGCGTTCGCCCTTAACGAAGAACAACAGCAAGACAGACGGTCAAGCAGTCCAATGGTGAGTCGGTTTAGCGGATAGTTTTTCTCCCTCCCGGAATCGTAGTATACTATTTCATTTTTTTTGTTCTTGTTGCCCAAAGTAAACATGGGGAATAGGGCTGTCTCCTGGCGTATGTTTATTTGAATCTATACGAAAGCAAATTCCACCGCAAATTCTCTGTTCATAGATGCACTATCTTTCGTTGTACAACCCGCACGTACGCACACACTCTCATATTCCCACGCTTCAGCAAGCGCATAGACGATATAGTAGTATTAGTGGATGGTTCGAAAAGGATAATTCCCCTCACCCCATGGTTTCGGCAACGTTGTTTCGGAACCCTTCCTCCTTGCCCCCTTTTCCTAGTATGTCCTCTCAGGGTCCTTACTACTCGTGTTTGTTTCTTTTTTTCTACATCCTGGCAATTGCTGTTCTTGTCTTTTGTTGCTTCTTTTTTGTGGCGTTGCGCAACAACCCCTTGCCAGTTCTATCTTGAGCGTCCGCGCTTGGCTCGATTGGTGGTTCAGGCCTATAAATAATACCATACCCGTTTGATGTAGTTTGTTTTTCTTCAAGGGAAAGGAAAGAGAGAAGTTAATGCCCATAAATTTAAAAGATGTTTGAAAACTGGTATCGTGAAACGTAACGACTTTTTTTGTCTTGTGCATTGGGAGTCAACGAGTACTTTCAAACGTCAATCTTTGTTTTCGTGCTTTGTTGAGGAGAAGGGTGTGGTGGTGAGGTGTGGTGTATTTTCTCCCTGGTGCATCCTTTGGCATGATTTCCAGTTCGGCTTATTTGTGTACTGCAATTAACAGGGTGAGTTTGTTCTTTAGATCGTTAGGTATGTTTGACGAAGCAGTGAAGCTGTCAATTAGAGTAAGGGCGATAGAATAGTAGTGAGCTTCATGAAAAGCCAGCAATCAGTCTGAGCTCGAATATCCAAGTGGAATTTTTGAACTTAATTGAATTCCAATTCAACAAACTAAGCCATAGTAGTGAACAGTCGGAAGATAGACATTGAGTGTTTTTCGGGTGGAAACAAATTCCCATTTGGAGTATGGTTGGCGCTGGACAAGGTCTTGTGGAGAGGGGAGGCTCTCCTTTTAAATAGCTAAAATTAACACTAGCAGACCCAAGTAAAAGTGGGTTGTATTGTAGAACTAACGGCAATGAACACATTGGCATGATACGTTGTTGTCAATTCAGTCATGGTTCTAGTCGTGTCTAAAATGTTCTCCACGTCCCCTGACATATCGTGTTCCAATAATCTCCACGACATGACAGCTCACGGAATTACGTCATGCAATTTTAGATATAAGTCGCTGACGAAGAGTCACTCTCAGGCAACCCAGCCTAAAACAATGTGTATGATCCACTCATGTTGTAGAGTCATGATCTGAACGTACGGATTGGTAATACATCTCGCGCTTGGACCGGAATCTAACACCGAACAGCGAAGAGAACTCAAGCATACGGACAAAATCGCTAGTGCAACGTCCAAAGTCGCACGTACACACATATACTTAATAACTAAGCATCCGAAAATACCATTCCACAAACTCTGCCTCCAATGCCCGCATTCGACCCCATCCCGCAAACAAGCCAGGCGCGTCTTGACGCATCGCTCCCCGACGCGCCACTCGACATAGCAACGCTACTAGCCCACCCGTCAACACCAACCTCCGAAAAGCCCAAAACAGTCCTCTACCTAGCCTACGGCTCCAACCTCTGCAACGAAACCTTCCGCGGCGCGCGCGGCATCCGCCCCCTCTCGCAAATCAACGTCGTAGTCCCCTCACTACGCCTAACCTTCGACCTACCCGGAGTCCCCTACAAAGAGCCGTGCTTCGCAAACACCGCGCGGCGCACATCCTCCGCACAGAAATACCATAAAGATGCGTGGCACAAGGGTCTCGTGGGCGTGGTGTACGAAGTCACGCTGTCAGACTATGCGCACATAATTGCTACAGAAGGTGGCGGGAGCGCCTACGCAGATATACTGGTTGATTGCCATGTGTTGGACAAAGGGGAGGATACGGTTCCCACAGTACCGACGTCGAAGCCGTTTAAAGCGCATACGCTGTTTGCGTCCTCAGAAGACAACGACCGCATTGTGAGACCGGATCCTAGCTATGCGCAGCCGTCGGCTAGGTATCTCAAGTTGATAACGGATGGGGCGCTCGAGTGCGAGTTGCCAGGAGAGTATCGGGAGTATCTACATGGAATACGGCCGTTTAGGATCACGAGTAAGAAGCAGGAGGTGGGCAAAGCGCTGTTTTTGAGTATTTGGATGCCGTTTGTGTTGTTTGTATTTGCGCTGGGGAGGAAGTTTTCAGACGAGAATGGGCGCGCGCCCGCATGGCTGGCGAAGTTGAGTGCAATGGTGTTTTCGGGCATGTGGACGAGTTATGATGCGGTTTTCAAGCCTGTGTTTGGTGAGGGAGAAAGGACGGTTGGGGACGATGCGCTGGGAGAGATGGATTCGAGTACATGGGAAGCTCTGTCTACACGGCAAGAGGCAGAAAAGGAATCTTTGTTGGAGGAGTCTGTACAAAACATGTACACGGCTCAGATGGCTGTACAAAGACCCTCGTGCGGGGATGGTGTGGCATTGCGTTGAAGCTACTCTTCTGGTATAAGAAGCTCTTGATTTGATTACAACGAAACGGCAGATCATATTTCAGGATATGGAACATAGATTAGAAGCAACAATGCAAGCCGCATGGCAAAACTATGAGCAAGCATGTTAGCCATTGGTTAATAGTGATATGATGCGTGGTGTAGACACTACAACGCATTCAGAGGCAGGCAGGGCATGCGGCGGGCTCATGGACCAGTAACTATATGTGGAAATGGCTCGGTTTTTGGCCTACAGTAGTGCCACGCTTCTCTGTATGTATACTTTAAACCATCTCCAGTACCAGGTGGGACACCTCAGTGTGCCGCTCGTCTTGTGAAGCCACTCAGAAAATCCATTGTACAGTTACACGGAATGTCGATGCTTGCCCTTTCTTCTTCTCCAAACAACTAGCATTTATTCTCCCCCGTTTTACTGTTACACCACCATTATCATTAAGCTTTTTCTTGTATTCCACCAGTCTCTCAAGCATTCCGGCTTTGATGCTATAGTTTGATCATCAAGCTACAGACGGTTGATATACAATATTTGTATACTTTTTTGTGAAGTATATTTACATTCACCGTACCGCAGATTTGCAGCTTCCTTACAACACTTTCTAAAGACTCATATCTCAATTCGTATCTTTTCATAGTCTTCTGCGAACGCTATGCTTCGCAAAAGTACATCGCATCAGTCCGTCTGGGATCATTCGTCCCCCTCACGAAATTATCACTGCTGCGAGTGTAACCGTTCGGCCCGGCTCGTGTTGATTGTCGATGCTACACTGAAGTTGCTTCACGTTCGTGCAAAGGACTACAAGCCTCTTGTTGTCTGTAGTTGTGCATGTCATACCCGGATCAACGCACGGCGAAGATCTGCGTAGGATGCTGTGTCTGGTCTCGAGAATTGTTTGTTGGAACATCACTTGAAATACGAAGTTCTGGGTGGTTGGAGGGTATGAAGGATGATTGGATACTAAAAAAGATGTTTCCTGTGGTGATTTTGGATAGATAAAATTATTTTATATGTTTTTCGGTGGTATAAAGGCAATCAATGAAGTTTTCTCCTTGCAAGCTCCACTATGCTTATGTTTCTATCTTACTCACCTTTTCTCTCCCCGTGTGTACACTTTCAGATCATTGAATCGAGTTACAATTGTACTTTTCATATCAGTGGGGCTCACGCAAGATAAATTAGGCTGTGTATAGCAGCAGTGAAGACGCAAACGTACAATGTTGCATCACTCACTAGGCCACTCACAATCACCTCATTGTAAAAAAAACCTCCTTCACTGCACATTTTTCTCGACACTCATCCCCTTATATATATCTATCCATAATACTACACAGCTGTACTGTATGTTAATCAACAACAGCAGATAGAAACAGTCTCATTGGCAACTGAAAGTAACAGGCTGGCCTTCTTGGATCTGCAGCCACACAAGAAATCATGGATCCCTCACAAGCCTACAGTGTCGACTCCGACAGCCCACCACGTTCGAGTCAAGAAACGATGCGCCCCAAGAAGAAAGGCTTTCACCACAAGAAGGAAGAGCGTCAGAACCCCGTACCGGGCTCGACAAACATCTGTTTGAATGCTCCAGGCGCTTCTCCCCTGACTACAGACGAGGAGCACTTACGAATTCAAGAAACGGCCGCTGGAAGCTCTGAAGACGAGAGGTATGCTGGCTTGATGCACCCCCTCGACATGATGGAAGGAAGCTTCAAGTACGCTAGACTGCCGCTGACACCAAAAATTTCTGGCAGTGTCGCACGCGGGCGCGTTATGGCGGCAAGTCGACTGCGAAATTTCAAGGTGCAACAACTACCTCTTAGAGGACGCTCCAAATATACAGAGACTCCAGCAGAGTTGGTTCCAGGCCCGCCAGCAAACACAGTCACTTTTATCGACGAAGAGAACGAGCCGTCCGATTCAATTGGCAAATGGCGCTGTTGCAAGTGCGGCGACAGTCACGATATCTACAGCGTCGCACATGGCCAACATCCTGTCAGTGTCCTGAACTGCAACTGCATGCACGGCTCCTGCTCCAAATGTACACTGGAAGGTTTGATGAAACAATTCGTACCCATGATCGAGCCAGAAGTCGTGCACCTATCAGAGGACGCAAACAAGGCCGTACGCTTCGGCGTATTCTGCGATGGCTGTGGTCAATCCTGGCGCGCGCAAAAGGTCAATGACGACGCGAACAAGAAGGCAGCAATCAAAGCAGCCTTGACACGAATATCCGCGATCCCCAGACGCCTCAACAAGCGCGATCCACACCCTCTCAAGAACATGCGGGCCTCAAGGTCAATGGATCACCTCCTCCATCCTTGCACCCCTTGCGCCACAATGGCAACCTCCAAGTCCGCCCTCAACCTCCGCGCACTCTCCAACGAGATGCAGAAAGAACACGGCGAGCAGGCAGAGCTGGTCTCTGTCCGGTTCACGGGTATCAGGTGCGACTGTGGTATGATGACTGACTCCAACTCGCTTTGCTTCCAGATTGTCGACCCGCCTAGAGACTTTTACAGAGTCCAGTTTATGAAGCAGATGGCTGGACGTCGAGTCGCTGGCTTTGGTACCACGCCAGAGGACAAGGTGAAAGGCCATGGAACGCCGGTTCTAGTCTTGAGAGGCTATATTCGCCACCCGAATCCGCTCATGAGCAGCCCTGTCTCGTAGTGTGGCGTTGTTGCAAGTAGGTCCGAAGAAAGGTGGATCTGAAAGACTGGCTTTATTGTGCATTGCGCCGAATACTAGGGGTTGTAAGATGATTGGGACTAGGCAAGCCGTCTAAGTACTTGCCCTTTCTCTCTTGGATTACACCGGTCTGGAGTAGTCTCCCGAGTACTTGGCGTAGATATTCGTCAAGGATACTGTAGGCATCAATTAATTAAGGAAAAAAGATGCTCAAAATGACTGCCTTTCGGCTGAATTGGGTTTCTGTGACTGTTTTACCCCAGATGATGTTCCGTGTGCACGGTAGCACAGCCTCAGGCGTTCCATTGCGTGAACACAGTGTTCGCATGCGCGTGTCTGCCATCGGGCTTTGTTTGAATCATTATGGTCCTTATGACCTTCTCAGGCATTTGTTAGTTTTATCAAAGGAATTGCTGCCTCGTTGTGTAGCTGAGACTGTTTCGGCGCTGATTGTGCATATGTGCTTGAACTCAGGCATCAGCCGTCATCCTCGCTGTCGTGATGTTACCTTCAGGCACAGCCAGGTCGTCAGCATCCAGATGCTTGTAATTTGATAGCACTTGCCTATTATGGGTGTAGGCTGAGGCGCTGAAAACATGGAGTCGCTGACATCTAAACGGTCATATTACAAGCGCTTTAGACGCTTGTTCAGGCACCGGGGTACACTACTAGTACTAGTATGTGGCGGTGCAAGGCGTGACGCTCAGCAACCAAGCGCTTAATCGCATCAGCACCATCATCTAGATAAATCGGTGAATCGCCGTGCGCCATTGTTAACAACACCCTTTGTCGCTTTGACATCAAAAAAGTTTCACGTTTCAAACACTATCAACAAACATTTGTCTATATAGTCATTGTCCAGTTTGCCCCATTGTGTACTCAAGCAAATGTCACTAGCCAAGTATGATCTCGTGCCCCACCAAGATCCCAGTACATAACCCTAGACACTCCAACTTACATTCACAAACTCAGACTCCAGCTTCCGCGACAAACCCCATCTTGCACCTTATTACCTCGAGCAGCCACTTCTCCAGCGCATCCGGAAGTACCGTTTGCTATAAAGAAATTAGTACACCAGTTGAGCCATAACCTAGCCGCCAAGGATCCAGCTCCTACATCAACACCAGCCATGGTCTTTGGAAAAGACATCATCGATAAAATGCGCGGCAAAAAGACCGAGCCTGAACCAGAGTCTGAACCTCAAACCAATATCCCACAAGGCGTAGACATCGACCAAGACGTCGAAGACGTCAAAAACCAACTCCCCCCTCTACCCCCAAACCTGCCCACCCGCCACAAGGACTTTGTACACTGCGTACCGCCCGAAGCGCCTACATACCGCAAATTCAGCGTCTTCACCGCCGGCAGCATAGAAATGGGCAATGCCGTCCAGTGGCAAAAGCACATGGTCAAACTGCTCTCCCACCTCCCCATCACAGTCTGCAACCCGCGCCGCGGCCATTGGAACCCGCACATTACGCCGCAGGCCCGCGACAAGGACTTCAAAGACCAGGTCGAGTGGGAGCTCGCTGCACTCGAGCAGGTCGATGTCATTTGCTTCTTCTTTGACGTCACGACAAAGAGTCCCGTGTCGCTGCTTGAATTGGGTCTGTGGGCTGGCTCCGGGAAAGTGGTCGTGTGCTGTGGCGAAGGGTACTGGAAGGGCGGCAATGTGGAGCTGACGTGTGAGCGCTACGATATTCCCCTGGTCAAGTCGTTTGAGGAGCTAGTGCCGGCGGTGGAGAAGATGCTGATTGAGAAGGGTATGGTGCTTGATGCTAATGGTGATTTGGTGGGGGAGAACGTGCACGTTGACAAGGAGAAGCCGAAGAAGAAGGCGCAGCTTGAGGCTGAGAAGGAGGATTTGCAGAAGCAGATTGATGCGCTTCAGGCACAGCTGGCCGAGTCGAAGCTGTGACTTTTTTTAGGGGATTTCCTTGTTTTTCCATTTCTTAACTTGCTTTTCACTGCATTCACGGTACGAGTCAATTGGGCGGCAGGCTATTTGAGCGCGTCTTATTCAAGGCGATCATGGGTGGCTTTTTTTTTCATTTCACGTCTGGTCTATACCCTTGCATGTAGCATTCCTCTCAGTTAGACGTCGTGTCAATATTTCCAAATCACCCTTTTCCCACTAAGAAAATGCATCTGGAACTGAGTTCGCCATGTAGTAGCAAATTTAACGTGCATCCACTCGTAGCGGAACAGCACCTGTGACGGAACACTATTATCCTCGCACCTACTTTGCACATGCCCACATGATAGTAAGCATTTATTTGGACTGTACAATCAAACTTCTACTTTTTCTACATCTAGTACCAGCTTTCAAATAGAAAATTACAAGCCTTTTGGTGGCGTATCTACTCGTTCTATTCGCGATGACTGTCCACCCCTTAATTGTTAACCCCTTTGCGATAATACCAGATAACATGAGCTCAACTCTCGGGGCCCTGGAAAGTGGCAAAAACTGCTAAAGCCTGATATGCCAGGCTTACAGCTAGTGGGAATCTAGGGAGAAGGAGAAGAAAAGTATCTCCATTGGGGTACCAGATTTGCCGTGCGCCACAGGATGGGCCAAAGCCGGAATGTTTCCGTACAACCCGGATAGAGTCCTCAGAACTATCACTAAACTAGAGATCGCCGTGCCGGACCATACCGCCACCGAAGTCAGTAAACAGTGACCGCAAAATGAGGTAGTCCAAACACCAGCAACACCAACCTCCTCCGAAGAGCTGGTGGTGCTCCTGAATCAGATCAAGCCAGAACCGCATGATGAGGCAAGCAAACAGCGAAAGCAGAGGCTTATAAAGAAGTTCGGCAATGCTGCAGAAAAGTCTTTCGCTAGGGAGGCACTCGATCAAGACCACATTCAGTTCCTTGCGCAGAAGAACAACGAAGCTAAAACCCGCCGAGCAACGAAGTCGGCCATTCTTAGTGTGGCAAGGGTGGTGACATTTGAAGATCTCCGGGACGAACGGGCAAAGCGTACTGAGAAAGCAGCTGCCAAAGCAGCTAAGGGCAAGGCGAAGCCTGGTAGGAAACCAAAGAGTACACCATTGCATCCAGGAGAAGCAACTGCGAGTAAGGGCACGCGTGGCAGAAGGACCAAATTTGCTGTGCCAGAGCAAGGCCCTCAATCAGAACTAATATATGATGTGTCTATGCAAGCAAGCGGCACAAAGGTCGTAGAGGAGGCCATCGCAGGTGAACCTTGGAGGGCTCCAGTAGCGAAAATGTGGTAGGCACTTATGGTCCTCAAGGTCAGGTAGATAATACGAAGGGCGCAGCGTAAACATAAAGTCAAGTACGAGTCTGTGAATGCCGAGGGTCTACATGATTTCCGCAAGGACATTTAGTAAGACTTTGTTGTCTATCCGGCAACCCTCGGTTGGTGTGACACCATGTTTGTATCCAGCGCGAAGCTTAAGATTCAAGTCTGCAGCGCTGTAGCCTTTTAGATTACTCTTTAGAACGAGCGAAAAAGCCCATGAACAGAGCGTGGTCGTGTCTGATACATCGTCTGCAGTGACTGCGTTGCTGAGTGCTTCTGTCATCAAAGCATCCATAGTCACCTGACCAAATTGCTCTATGTGGGAAGAGGCGGAGGCAGCATGAAAGTCAGAAAACTCCCATGGTAGAGGTACATCGATTTGCGCCAAGTATAAGAATGCTCGTTTCGAGGTCGAAACATCTGCGGATTGGCCAGCTGTATGTTGAGGTTGTTCTTCGTGGGCTGCAGTAGGTGGCATGTGTGGCTGGTCGAGATCAGATATCGAGCAAAGTACAAGTGTTGTAGGATCTACATACCTCCAGTCTGTCCAGCGAGGGATTGGGAGCTGAACAATATTTGGATACAGCATGATCATCTCCCAGCGGCGGCCACGAGATATCCGGAGCCATTCGAACAGCATTACTGTAAGCGTCGAGAACCTCATTGCGCAATCCCAGGGCCTGCAGGAGCCGCTTCAACGATCTGTTTTCTGAAGCAAGCTCCTCAAGCTTCTGTTTAGTTGTAGTTTCAAAACCCATGCCTTCGTATTGACGGATCTTGTCTTCGAGGCTTGCAATGTATTCTTTTTGTCGCGCGCGACAGCGGCGTTGGTTGTTACGGATGCGCTCTAGATCTGTAGCCTGTTCTCCAAGTTCAGTACTCACGCAAGAAGCTGGGATGCCATGATCGACCGCACCTTGCCTTTCACAGCAGAGCTCTTGTTGCTCCCCATTTCAAGTTTTGGCAGTACTGAAGTGGCTGCCTGGAAGGCCTGCTACTAAGGGTTCTTACACTCTTTTCGTCGGCGAACAAGATTAGACACTCAAAAGACGCCAATTTTCGCCCAATTCAAAATCGGACATATGTTGTTGCAGCTCAAACAGGGTTGGATCATACGTAGTAAGTCGTAAACCATGGCGTCAGTAGCCGAGAGTGCCAAGATCCGCCAACTTAATAGTTTTGGCCTGTCAACGATTGAGTCCCTGTTCAGCGCATCGCTGACCGACAATGTTTATGAGGTCCCGCATCGACGAGCCCTCAGGTCGAAACAACATTGATTCTCGTGCAAATTACTTACAGACCCTCGGTATGCCCTAGGGGCATAACGGCAAACTAGCACACGCGACAGGTGAATGCTAAGAGGAGACTGAGGGTATTATGGTTGCAAGGCATGGGACAAACGTACTTCTACGAATCTCGAAACTACGCTCTACACAACAGACTTCGAGTACGGCACACACGCAGAAAGACAATTCGAAGACCCGAACACAAACAAACACGTCACTTCCAGAGGCAGAATGTATATAGTCGTAGATAGAAGCCAGACAACGCAGGGACGGGGCAACAGCGGGTCATACCATTGTTATGATGAAGTGAGGCGGTGTTGATAGACTCAGCAGCGTGTCGGCTATCTGCGGAGCCTTTGCATCTGGGCATAGTCTCGCGGCTGAAACTGAGTAGGATGAACCAAACAACTATACTCACAGGAGCTGAACGAAATCCAAAACATAACAGCAAGGCCGATTGAATCGTTCATAGAGCATGTCAAGAACTTCGTACTCCCACACCGGGTATTAGTTTGTATCATAGCTCAAGATATATCCGAGGGCACTAGGCCAAACGATCCTGTGGCTGGCGACCTTTCACTCTACGAAGTTGGAACATAAACCCGCTCGCTATTACATATGAAATGCCAGCAAAAATCTGAGTGTAGAGATACTCCTTAGAGGAAGAAGACCGTCGGAGTTTCAATGCAATGCCTTCAGAGACTGACCAGTGCTGTTAGCTGAAAGATTCCAAAGATGGTCATCTAATCA
Source organism: Bipolaris zeicola 26-R-13 (assembly GCF_000523435.1). Taxonomy (NCBI): domain Eukaryota; kingdom Fungi; phylum Ascomycota; class Dothideomycetes; order Pleosporales; family Pleosporaceae; genus Bipolaris; species Bipolaris zeicola. The sequence continues at coordinate 352,177 of NW_006912053.1, forward strand.
AGACATACCAACAGTAGGAACTATTATTGCAGCCCAAGACAGAGACAACAACGATTGCAAGTTCTTTATCCCAGCAACCTCAACGCAGAGCGGACCTATAGTCTGCGTATGATGATGTTAGCGCATGCACCGCAGATTGAGAAGGTTCGGCACTCCTAGCGTACCATCCAAAAGACTCCAACGATAGCCCCACAGAGGGTTGAAAAAACCACTGTGAGCGCAAAAGATGTAGCCGGAAGCCAGAATATAAAGCATAAAAGACCACACAGCAAAGTCAGAACACCTGCCGTATCGATTCGGCTCCATCTGTCGCTGAGTATGCCAATGATTGGTCGTCCGACTGCTGTGCCGACGTTCAACAAACCAATCACGTCCGTAGCCTGGGCTCTGGTAAGGCCTATAGACAGAGCAAAGTCGGACAAGGAGAACAGAAGGACTATACATCCTAGCATGCTGATGAAAGCCCAAACAAGCAGCAGTATCACGTCGTATCGACGGAGGAGTTGGGCGTCGAATCCACGCTGAGAAGGTCGGATCACATCGTTTCGGTCCCGTATTGCTATTATTGCGGCAAGATTGGCGGCAAATGCGATTATTCCCGTGATGCGTAGAGCCCAACCGATGGTAAAACGCTGAATGATAGCCTCTGTGCCCCACGCAAAGGCAGCACCGCCAACGCCTGAGCCCGCAGCGCTGATTCCGTTGGCTAAGCTGCGCCTTCGAACGAACCACTGCGAAAGGATGGGAAGGCTGGGAATGTATAAAAAGCCAATGCCACAGCCGATAAGAACGCCCTGACAGGCATGCAATTGCCATACTCGTGTGGCGAAAGAGGCTGCAATGAAGCCGCCGCTTTGGAAGATTAAGCCAGCAACCATTGTCACGTGTATCCCAAATCTCCGAGTTAGAATAGTAACAATAGGTGCTATAAGCATAGCTATTGCAAAGTTGAAGCCGCCAGTAAACGCATAGTCCCAAGTGGATGCACCCGGGAAGATGTCGTCAGCCAAGTAGTGTGAAAGGTAGATGCCGTATGCCTAGACCGACGAGTTAGTACGACTGCTACCTGTGAGTGAAGCACTATTGGCATAACAAGAGTATAGGATGCAGAAATAAGCTATCTAAAGCATTATTGAAGAAAGTGTAAGATTACCGAGACAGTGCCCCAAGTGAAGCAGTTGATTGTGAAACAGGCGGCTACACAGATCCAGCCATATCCACCGTCCGGAGGAGCCTCTTCGTTTGCACTGTCATGTTCGCTTATGTTATCGAACTCGTTCATGTTTGCAGATGGTGAGTCAATGGATTGAGTGGCTATTCGATTTTGCGTAAGCCAAATCAGATGAGAGACTGTGCGAAGTGATTGCAGGCACCCGGGGTGTTCTAGAGTGGTTAAATAGAAGTGGTATTTAGCATGTCACCAGCTCGTTGCAACATGTCACTTCTGCAGCAAGGGTGCGCTACAGCTGTAGTCTGCGGCTTAGCGAGCTCTACAAGTGATTGCTCCGTACATAGCTACTCGCTATTGTATCTATCCTCTACGCTCGAATTTAAATCAGATTTGAATTGGCTTTACATACAAAACTATGGTATTGTACAGAACATTTTATAGCGTCCTAATCAGCGTGGACACCAAACAAACTATTAGATCTCCCCCCCTGCTGATCACATCTCGGTTAAAGAGACACCATTCTGCGTGCCTAATAACCTCGCTTTCTTCTCCTTGATCCTCCTCTCCTCTCTTTCGCTATACCGATCCCCGAAAAGATCGAAATGTGGCCGCATTACCAAGGTGTATCTCACAAATTCTTCCATACAGTCAACTAGCCTATCTCTGTTCCCGCTGGGCATAAGCCTGCTCCCTCCTTCGTCTGCATTTTCCTCTGTAAATTGCGTGTAAGCCATAGGGATTGAGCTCTGGTTCGGGATGGCGAACATGCGCATCCACCGTCCGAGGACGCGCAGAGAGTTTACAGTGTTGAAAGACTGAGATCCACCGGAGACCTGCTATCACCAGTATTTCGCCAACGCCTGAGCCCGATCCAGAACACAGACGGCGTATTTCATCAGCTTCTCGATCTGCGTTCATTTGAGAAGAGAAAGGCTGCGCGAAAATCCGGTACGATACCCAAACGGGTATAGCTTACCATCGTCACACTGTTCCACGTTTGCGCATTGCACCAAATGTCTGAATTCTTGATTCTGGTCCGCATTCAACTACCCCTTTCCTGTGTAGCATAGCTAGCTTCTGTAAAGACTGAGACCGTCATCAGACCTCAAGATTGCGACCAGACCTTAGCATCGTATTCTGTCATCCACTGGATGTACTCATCGCCTGCCGTTGCCCATCCTTTCACGCCCTCCGCTAGCGCGAGGCTCTCCATCTGCTCATCCCTTTGATCTGCAATGTAGTCGGCGAACCAACCAGCGGCACGGTTGCCACGTCCTTTCGAGGAAGCTAGAATGCGACAAACCTAGTTAATCTCATGGACATGTTTGGGAAGGCGCTTCTTGGTGCCAATCCGCTACGAAACTACTAGAAGGGAACATACAGCAATACCAGATTATTTTACAGAGGCCTGCGTCCTTGAAGAGCTTGTACAAAGTCGGTATAGCAGGGTACAAGCTCTGCGCAGGAAGGTTGATTGAATCACGGATGGTGCCGCCCTGACTTTAGTTAGCTCTTTCCACAGAAGGGCAAGGTGACGGTCAATCTTGTGTACCTCATGGTCGTTGCGACGCAAATCGATGAGAATGTAGTTTCTGCTGGAAGTCTCTGCGCTCTGTTTAATCATGTCGAGAACAACCTCTCGACGAATAGTGGCAGCCGTATTTCGGGGTGCTGGATATGCAGCATGCCATGGCGGGGGCGGACCTGTGATGCTTGCGGTAGCCATTGTTTGAAAATGTTTGGAGAATTTACGAGGGACCTTAAGGATCATCGTGTGAAGACGTTCTGGGACCATTAATAATGTTATGCAAGAACAACCGCCCCCGTGTATCCGCACAAGCAAGTTCGTGCTGGTAAGTCACTGCTGGACGATGATTGGACAAGACCGAAGCTACCTTTGCAGCCTTCCTACGTGTGCTATTGTCATCTGCGACCTCGGACATAAGAAGGAGCTCTCCTGGACCCGACTATCATCTTTGTTAACTTCAAATACTTGTGGAGGCCAGCTAGTAGCATCTCTGTTATTTACAACAACACATCTCCCCGCGACAACCTTCAAAAGCAATTAATATGACGTTATCGTCAACGGAAGGGCCCAAACCCATCAACATCGAATCTGCCTGTCCTCCCAACGACGCGGATCTCGAGAAGCTGCAGCTCGAGGAGCAGATAGCAGTGAAGAAGGGCTCCGTGATCAAGGGACTAGGTTGGCTGGACCGCTTCCTTGCGGTGTGGATCCTTCTTGCTATGATTATCGGTGTCCTTCTAGGGAACTTTGTCGAAGAAACAGGGCCAGCGCTACAGAAGGGCAAGTTCGTTGGCGTGTCAATCCCGATAGCTGTGGGCTTGCTCGTTATGATGTATCCGATTCTTTGCAAAGTCCGCTACGAGACGCTGCACAGCCTCTTTCGAACTCGCGCTCTCTGGATCCAGATTGGGTTCAGTATATTCATGAACTGGATTGTCGCCCCACTCCTTATGGTGCGTCTCACCTCCCGTTCAACCCAGCTTCGACTAACACACTATAGCTCGGTCTTGCGTGGGCGTTCTTACCCGACAGGAGCGACTTGCGGATAGGACTGGTCTTAGTTGGTCTGGCGAGATGCATCGCCATGGTAAGCTCATACATCCCTTCTTCCTTTGCAATACAGTGCTGACATTCACTAGGTTCTAATCTGGAACGGACTTGCAGGTGGTGACGATGAATACTGTGCCATTCTAGTGGCAGTCAACTCCATTCTCCAGATGATACTCTACGCTCCGCTCGCCATCCTTTTCATCAAGGTCATCAGCCGCGAAACTGGGACCGTCGCCGTCTCCTATGATCAGGTCGCCACAAGCGTTGCAGTATTCCTCGGCATCCCCTTGGGCGCTGCGATCTTTACGCGCCTCATACTGCGGAAGCTGATTGGCGCGGAGTGGTACGAAAAGGTGTTTCTGAAGTGGCTGGCTCCGTGGTCACTCGTCGGCCTTCTCTACACCATCCTCGTTCTCTTCGCCTCTCAGGGTCGCCAGGTGATCCACCAAATCGTCTCCGTCGTTCGAGTCGCCGCACCACTCATCGTGTACTTCATGGTCATCTTCTTCTTCACGCTATTCGTATGCAACAAGCTCGGATATGGATACAAACTGGGGGCAACGCAAAGCTTCACAGCTGCAAGTAACAATTTTGAGCTCGCGATTGCCGTCGCTGTTGCCACGTATGGTCCTGACAGCGACCAGGCACTTGCTGCTACTGTCGGGCCTCTCATCGAGGTACCCGTGTTGATCGGATTGGTTTATCTAGTGAGGTGGATGGGTAGCAGATGGGCCTGGAAGAGTGTTTAGTGCATATAGATATGTGTAGCAACAGTTCTCTAATTTACAGGAGGAAATTTTTGTCTTCCCCCGGTATGGCTAGATCACAGCGTGACGTTAACTCAGTGCGGGGCAGTGCTGAGGCTCAGCACAAACATAATCCCGCATCTCACTGTATCTGAAGTGGGTGGCATCTGCGATAGGCGCGTGCGTTGTGGGAGGCGCAGATTTGACAGTCGTGGTGGCCGCAGTCCTCGTCAACGTATCGGATTCGGGTGCATCGGGTTGTGATTGCTGCGGTTCAGCGCGAAAGCTTTCTCGTAAGTCTGACCTGAAACTAACATTAGGGCTGGAAGTATTTGACATGCGTGTACGTTGAGCTTATGTAATATAGATTACGATAACGTGTTCCACCAGTAAGCGGCCCACCCCAGTAAGTGGCCCACCCCACCAAACTTGACCTGACGTTCTACGCAATTGAGTCACAACAACGTAATAAAATAAGATAAAACTTGAAAAATATAATTTATTATCT